>NC_091951.1:277179291-277526791 GCF_031021105.1 Erythrolamprus reginae
GGTGTGGCTTGGTAGGCATGGCTTGATGGGGATCATGTGACTGAGTGGGCATGGCCAACTTGACATCACTTACGGCAAGGTGGGACAGCAACACCCCACCAAGCCATAGAAACATAGAAACATAGAAGTCTGACGGCAGAAAAAGACCTCATGGTCCATCTAGTCTGCCCTTATACTATTTTCTATATTTTATCTTAGGATGGATATATGTTTATCCCAGGCATGTTTAAATTCAGTTACTGTGGATTTATCTACCACATCTGCTGGAAGTTTGTTCCAAGGATCTACTACTCTTTCAGTAAAATAATATTTTCTCATGTTGCTTTTGATCTTTCCCCCAACTAACCTCAGATTGTGTCCCCTTGTTCTTGTGTTCACTTTCCTATTAAAAACACTTCCCTCCTGGACCTTATTTAACCCTTTAATATATTTAAATGTTTCGATCATGTCCTCCCTTTTCCTTCTGTCCTCCAGACTATACAGATTGAGTTCATTAAGTCTTTCCTGATACGTTTTATGCTTAAGACCTTCCACCATTCTTGTAGCCCGTCTTTGGACCCGTTCAATTTTGTCAATATCTTTTTGTAGGTGAGGTCTCCAGAACTGAACACAGTATTCCAAATGTGGTCTCACCAGCATTCTATATAGCGGGATCATAATCTTCCTCTTCCTGCTTGTTATACCTCTAGCTATGCAGCCAAGCATCCTACTTGCTTTCCCTACCGCCTGACTGCACTGTTCACCCATTTTGAGACTGTCAGAAATCACTACCCCTAAATCCTTTTCTTTTTCAGTATTTGCCAACACTGAACTGCCAATACAATACTCAGATTGAGGATTCCTTTTCCCCAAGTGCATTATTTTACATTTGGAAACATTAAACTGCAGTTTCCATTGCTTAGACCATTTATCTAGTAAAGCTAAATCATTTACCATATTACAGACGCCTCCAGGAATATCAACCCTATTGCACACTTTAGAGTCATCGGCAAATAGGCAAACCTTCCCTACCAAACCTTCCCCTATGTCACTCACAAATATATTAAAAAGAATAGGACCCAGAACAGACCCTTGTGGCACACCGCTTGTAACCTGACTCTGCTCAGAATACTTGCCATTAACAATAACTCTCTGATGTCTACGCTTCAGCCAGCTGCAAATCCATTGAACTATCCAGGGATTAAGTCCAATCTTCACTAATTTATCTATCAGCTCTTTATGTGGAACCGTATCAAAGGCTTTGCTGAAGTCCAGGTAGGCAATATCCACGGCACCACCTTCATCCAACACCTTTGTGACATAGTCAAAGAAATCAATGAGATTAGTCTGACATGATTTGCCTTCAGTAAAGCCATGCTGATTTGGGTCTAATAAGTTATTGTTTTTTATGTGCTGATTTATCCTCTTTTTGAGTAGAGCCATGCCCACAGAACTGACAGAATAGTTTGCCCAAGCCTTCTAGTGTTCAACCTGGATGCTTCTCACTGTTTGGTCTGGGTGTATGAGCCTGAGAGGAGAGGAGTGAGTGGGAGGCATGGGGTGGGTCCAGTCAGTGTTGTGATTTGCTAGCTCTCCAAACTGTGCATAATCGCTGCCACCGGTTCTGTAGACCCTGTTCAAACCTGCTGAATTTCATCCTTGATAATACCATGCTGGTTTTGTTGACTATTTCTTGAAGACACATTGGATCACCCTTAGGAGACCCCAGAGCTGCCTGACTAGTATAGAGACATTTTCTACAAGAGCTTTGTCAATATCCAAGGAGTCAACGGAGAGGGGCGGCATACAAACAAACAAACAAACAAACAAACAAACAAACAAACAAACAAACAAACAAATATCACCATCTCTCAACATTTCATTAAGATAATGATAAATTGATCTGTCTAGCTTGTAATTAGATTGGGGGGGCAGGCAATTTAAATTAACAGAGGATTGCAATTTTGAGTATTGGCTACATAATAAGCAGTTCTGGTTCTGTTATGTTGACATTGCTCAAGTCATGTTTTACCAGCCTCAAGTGTCACAAATAGGGCCAAAATGAAATGGAGATGGAGTTAGTCAGTCAGTCAGTCAGTCAGTCAGTCAGTCAGACAGACAGACAGTCAGACAGACAGTCAGATGTCAGTCAGTCAGTCAGACAGACAGACAGACAGACAGACAAACAGACAGATATAGATGATATAGATCAGTGATGGCGAACCGTTTTTTGCTCGGGTGCTGAAAGAGCATGCTCACATGCTATCATGCCTGCGCGAGTTTCCACACCCGTAATTCAATGCCTGGGTAGGATGAAAACAACTCCCCCCCCCCCAGAGCCCTCTGTTTTCCAACTTCTGGTAGGCCCAGTAGGCTCATGTTTCACCCTCCCCAGGCTCCAAAGACTTCCCTGGATCCAGCAGAGGGTAAAAATGCCCTCCCACATTCCCCCGGAGGCTCTCTGTAAACAAAAAACACCCTCCCAGAGCCTCTGTGTGAGCCAAAAATCAGGTGGCTGGCACACACATGCATATTGGAGCTGAGCTAGGGCAACGGCTCACATGCCAGCAGATATGGCTCTCCGTGCCATCTGTGGCACCGGTGCCATAGGTTCGCCATTAATGAGATAGATAGATAGATAGATAGATAGATAGATAGATAGATGGATGGATGGATGGATGGATGGATGGATGGATGGATGGATGGATGGATGGATGGATGGATGGATGGATGATAGATAGATAGATAGATAGATAGATAGATAGATAGAAAGATAGAAAGATAGATAGAGAGAGAGAGAGAGAGAGAGAGAGGGAGAGAGATGATGGATGGATGGATGGATGGATGATAGATAGATAGATAGATAGATAGATAGATAGATAGATAAATAGCAAAGTGCATTCATAATGTAGATCAAGGAGCTACAGGAAAGATTTTATATCTGATTTGATCCTTTGGCAGCATTCCAGAGCAGTCAAGAAGAAGAGAACAAAATAGGAATCAAGCTCTTTCTGTTATTAAATTAACACCGCTAAAATAAGATCAGATCCAAGCCAGAGAAAATAGTGAAATACATCCTGCAATTCCCAAGGCATTGCCTGATCTGAAATGATTTTGGTATATGAAAAGGGTCTATAATTAGATTAGCTCATGCTTTATTCCTCTGAGAGTATTCCTGCCTTAAATTAACCTGCTGAAAAAAGCCCACAATGGGACAAATCACAATCAAGGATTAACTGGAGACCCTCCCCGTTCCTGATCCTCATCCTCAGGGTTGGTACAGTACTTAGCCCTGGAAAAAAACACCACCTCACAGAATGAAGGATTAGGCACAATAGCTTTCATACTTCCAGAAACATAAAGGACTACATTGTGACTTCCACGAAATGTCTGAGCCCCAATTTCATAGCTGAGGAATAAAATCATCATTTTTTAAAAGATTTATTTTTTACTTTATTTATTTTATTTGTCAAGCATGTATAAGATAACATAACAGATATAATTATGAACATGATTATGAATATATGAAATGTATACAAATAAATGAGGACATTAGGACAGGGATCGTGTGCAAGATGCAAGGTGTACACTTATGCACTCCCCCAAAGGTGGGTTCCTCCTGGTTGGAACCAGTTCACCCAAACTGATAGCGACTCGCTGGTGACATCATGATGACGTCACGGAACCAGTTTCGTCAGTGCCAGTCCATGGGTGCCATCATTTTTTTAAAAAAACAATGTTTTTTTGTTTTTTTTCTTCTGAGCATGTGCAGAAACTGAGTTTCTGGCACTGTGTATGAGGTCGCCATCTTGTTTTGGGCATTCTAAAAAAAACTATTTAAATGAATTTTGATTTTTTTTTCTTCTGAGCATGTGCAGAAGCCGAGTTTCTGGCACTGTGCATGTGGTCACCATCTTGTTTTCAGCTTTTTTACCCCCCACTGTGCATGCATGGCATAGGAGGAAGCAAACATGCAGTGAAGTAAATTAGAATTCACCTCTGCACACCCCTTACAGATGTGATGTAATGCCAATCCCTCCATAACAAGGAAATTGATACTTTCCATCTAGGAACTCAATGGCCTAACTAGATAAACATCCCAGCTTACCAGGGGCGGATTGCTTCTACTGCTGCTACCAGTGAATTGCATGCACAGCTTCAGTCATGTTGCATACACCCACACACTATGCACGTGTGTCAGAAGCATGCTTTTGTGCAGAAAGCAAAAACACACTGAAATCTCAAGAGGAGACGCATGCGTGTGTGAGATTTGGGCAATTTTTTGCTTATGAAGCAAAATAATCACCGAAATATCACATGCGCGTGCATCCTCTCGTGAGATTTTGCTTCTGTGCATGCTCACAAAGCAAAAAATATGAAAAAAGATGGTGGCACCCATAGGACTGCCACCAGAGCGGTTGTGCGCCAATCTAGCAGCCCCTACCAGTGCCCAGTCCGCTACTGCACTGGAAGCAATCCACTACTGCAGCTTATTCCTTTGGATTGTGAACAAATTACTCCTTCATTTTTAATATATTTCAGCAATTTTCCTGCTTTTCCTGTTGTGTTCCTATGTAAAAGTATAGTATGTAAATAGTTTATGTTAATAGTGTATGCTAAACTACCTCATCTACATCCCGGCTGTGGATTGGTTGAATTACAGCCGAGAAATTCAAGTGGCTGTCAAAGCCACGCCTACAAGAAAAATACTTTTTTGAAAAAGGCAGCCCAAGCCACGCAACTCTCTCTTTTGCTGCAAACTCAACCATATACCCTGTTCCCTGTCTTGCTACACACAAGCCGATTCCTAATAAAGAAGAATCAGGCAACCATGTGTCTTGCAAGTTTTTCTAGACCTAACACTTCCCCACCTACCTAACCTCCAAGAAGCATTCTTTAGTACAATCCCTATTCTTTAAATCTAGGCTTAGGTCTATCTTGGGGAAGGCAAACAGTTGTCTGATGTCCAAACATCAAATCAATTGTGGACATGTGAAGGACCCCGGCTGACAATGCCAGGAGGCTGCTGGTGTTGAATGTTCCCAGCAGTGGCAATGACAAAAGGCAGTCCGTGGAAGGTATAGTGATAAATAAAGGGAAGGGGGGGGGGTAGAGCAATAAGAGGAAAAGATTCCTGGCCTCCCCCTCCTGGCAGCTGCACAGCTTTGATGATAGCCCAGAGCTTCATCCAGCAGCAGTGTGTACAGTTATGTCAGCCGTCAACAGCCTCTGCTTATGAAAAGAAGCAGATACAGTTTCAGAATAATCAGTTGTCCTTAGTTAATTGACTGCAGAAGAGCTATTGGACACAGTGAGTGGATGGGAGAGGATGTGTTTTCCTCTCAAATTAGGCAGGCTGCATGACCAAAATTGTAATGGGTTTGATTTCTGGAGCCCAGTTCTCCAGAACTATCGCTCTTTTTCTCTCTTTTTCTCTCTTTCACTATTGCCTTATTGCGTTTCTCTCTCTCTCTCCTCTCTGTATCTTTCTCTCTGTCTCTCTCTCTCCCCTCTCTGTTTCTATTTCTCTTTTTTCTCTCTTTCACTATTGCCTTTTTGCGTTTTCTCTCTTTTTCTCTCTTTCACTGTTGCCTTCTTGTGTTTCTCTCTTTCTTTCTCTCTTTTTTCCTCTCTTTGTCTCTCTGTTTCTATCTCTTTTTTCTCTTTTCCATTCTCTTTTCCTATTATTTTTCTTCCCATCTTCCCTTTTCCTTTCTCTTTCTTTCTCTTTGTCCTCTCTTTCCCCCCTCAGCCCCCCTACCTATCGCAATAAATGAACATATTCAGGTGAGCTTTTGAAGATGCAAAACACTTTTTCTTTCGTTGTAGGGACTGCTTTTGAATGAATGTGAGCATCTAGCAGAGCTGAATGAGACACTGATGAGGAAATAGAGCCATCCCGATTACAATTTTGATGGGAAAGCGGAATATGCATCCAAATAAATAAATAACATTCAAATATCACCCTGGATTGCCTGATTTCCTTCAGAGTTTGATTACACCCACCCAACCAACCCACCCACCGAGAGAGAGAGAGAGAGAGAGAGATTTTGCAGTCTATGCTAGGCAAATATTACAAGCTTAAGTGACACATTTGACACTAGGGATAGTAGAAAAATGGTTGTGGTTAGTGATGGGTGAACCCAATGGTTTTTCGGGTTTGGCAAGTTCAGACGAAATTTACACAAAATTCAGCTGAACCCAAACCGAACCCAAACCCGAACAGGGAATCCCACCAAGAGATTCTGGGGGTGGAGCTTTGTTGTCATGTACACCGGCAGGTTGCTAAGGACGCTAAGGTGATCACTTCCTGGATTCCATGGTGTCCTTAGCAACCTGCCGGTGACATCAAGGCTCCGCCCCCAGAATCTCTTCGTGGAGGGATTCCCCAGCTCCTTCAAAGGGAGGTCTTCACGTAAAAATAAACATTGTTGTTTTTATGAAAAAAGACGCCGCAGCGGCTCTGCAAGCCAAGGGCAGTCTTTTCACGTAAAAATAACAAAGTTAATTTTTATGTGAAGACCTCCCTTTGAAGGAGCTGGGGAATCCCTCCCACGAAGAGATTCCAGGGGCGGAGCCTTGACGTCACTGGCAGGTTGCTAAGGATGCCAAGGTGATCACTTCCTGGATTCCATGGAATCCAGGAAGTGATCACCTTGGCGTCCTTAGCAACCTGCTGGTGATGTCAAAGCTCTGAATGCCGAACGTGACCCCAAACTTTGCCCGAAGCTTCAAAAAATTTCGGGTTCGTCTTCAGCATACCGAACACTGCAAAATTCGGTACGGACCCGAATTGTACGGGTTTGGTTCACCCATCACTAGTCGTGGTTCATATTTTCATGCACATTTATCTAGTTTTATTGTGTAAAAACCCATGCTTCTCCAAATCCCTCTAAACGTCCATCCCTCTAAATATGTACACTAAAGTAATAATCACATAATTATTGTGGTGAAAAGAATGTAGTCAAATGAATTGGAGAAAATGCATATATAACAATAACAACAGCAGAGTTAGAAGAGATTTTGGAGGTCTTGTAGTCCAACCCCCTGCTTAGACAGGAAATCCGACACCACTTCAGACAAATGATTATCCAACATCTTGTTTAAAACTTCCAGTGTTGGAGCATTCACAACTTCTGGAGGCAATCTATTCCCTGATTAATTGTTCAAACTGTCAGGAAATTTCTCCTTAGTTCTAAGTTGCTTGTCTCCTTGATTAGTTTCCACCCATTGCTTCTTGTTCTACCCTCAGGTTCTTTGGAGAATAGTTTGATTCCCTCTTCTTTGTAGCAACCCCTGAGATATTGGAAAATTGCTATCATGTCTATCCTAATCTTTCTTTTCATTAGTTCCTGAAACCATTCTTCATATGTTTTAGCTTCCAGTCCTCTAATAATCGTTGTTGTTCTTCTCTGCACTCTTTCTAGAGTCTAAACCAGTAATGGGCAGTCAAAATTTTTACTGCCACACTATGGGTGTGGCTTAATGGTCATGTGACTGGTTGGGAGTGGCTTGCTGGCCATGATGAATGATCATCATTGTTCAAGTGAACTGTTAAGTCCTCAACTTACAACCTTACCAGTGATGCTTGCCGGGATGACAATTTGCTTTGTGTTTCTCGCACTCTCCTTCCTGGGTCGCCCCCCCCCCCGTCTCAGGCTGGGTAGCTAGGCGAACAGGTGCTGCCAGAAGCATAAATGGTGCCAGCGCCGCTTTCACCCATGCCTTCTGCTTGCACCTCAGGTGGGAGGTGGCCACGGGAGGCTGGAGGGGAGCCAAGCAGGACAGAGGGAAGCTTGTCCTAGGCCAGAAAGGAAGAAAGAGGAAAAAAGCAAGGGGCCTAGATGCAGGAGCAGCAGAAGGAGGGAAAAGGAGAGCTGAGCCGAGACCAGTAATCCAGGAAGTGACAGCCGCCGATCAGCTGGAGCTGTGCACACATCTTCATTATCGCTGGCCTGCTGCCCACACCTGGTCTAAACATCCTTTTTTACATCATGGTGACCAAAAATGAATACAGTATTCCACGTGTGGCCTTACCAAAGCATTATAAAGTGGAATTAATGCTTCACGTGATCTTGATTCTATCCCTCTGTTAATGCAGCCTAGAACTGTGTTGGCTTTTTTGGCAGCTGCTGCACACTGCTGGGTCATATTTAAATTGTTGTCCACTAGGACTTCAAGAACCCTCTCACAGTTCCTACTGTTGAGCAAAGTATCACACATACTGTACCTGTGCATTTGGTTTTGTAAATGTAGAGCCTTACCTTTTTTTACCAAAGAATTTCATTTTGTTTGATAGCACCCAATGTTCAAGTCTGTCAAAATTCTTATCTATCTTGAGCCTATCTTCTGCCAAGTTGGCTATTCCTACCAGTTTGGTGTCATCTGCAAATTTGATGAGTTCTCCATCTATCCCTTCATCCAAGTCATTGATGAAGATGTTGAAGAGTACTGGACCTAAAACAGAGCCTTGGGGTATTCTACTGCATACTTCCCTCCATGTAGGTGCAGTTCCATTGAACACTACATGTTGAGTGCAGTTGATCAGCCTGTTTTGAATCCATGTGGTGGTGTTGCTGTCTAGCCCACCTTTTTCTACTTTATCTAGTAGTAGGTTATGATCTACTTTATCAAATGCCTTACTAAAGTCCAAGTAAATTAAATGAAATTAATTTTGTCACTTTGTCAAAGAATGCAATAAGATTAGTCTGGCATGATTTGTTTTTGATAAACCCATGTTGGTTATTACTTTGCTTGCTTCTAGGTGTTCATTAATTCACTCCTTGATTATCTTTTCCAGAATCTTCTCTGGTATGATAGATCTGTAGTTTCTTGGATCTACTCCCTCCCCTTTTTTTTAAAGATGGAAACTACATCAGGTCTCTTCCAGTCCTCTGGCAGTTCTCCAGTGCTCCAGGATGGTTGAAATATATAGTTCAATGGTTCTGAGATCTCATCTGCCAGTTCCGTCAGAACCTGTGGGTGTAATCCATCCGGTCCTGGTGATTTGAATTCATCTAGGATAGACAGATGTTCACTTACCATTTTCTTCCCTATTTAAACTTGTATTCCTAATACGTTTTTCTGTGATGCTGTTTTTGAAAGGTTGGACTGTTTTACCCCTTTGTGTAAAGACAGATGCAAAAAAAATGAGCTAATGCTCTACTTTCTCCCCTTTGCTTGCCACCTTCTTGCCACTTTCTCCATGCAATGGACCAGTTGTTTCCTTGAACTTTTACTTGTTTTTAACATGATTGTGTGTAATAGGTACAAATAGTAAAGAAAAATGGACATACTACAGAAATCGCTTTACCTATTTTAGTTGCTTTAAAAAAAATCCTCAAAATTATATTGTAATAGGCTAAGCTAAATTTATGACTTGATACATTTAAAGAAGGATACTTTTTTTTCTTTGACAATGTATTTTTATCGCAACTATCGTTGTATTTTTGTTTTTCCTTTGTTGTCATTATTTTAGAAACAATAAAAATGTATTTTTAAAAGGGTAAGAAAAATCAAAACATATTGATTTATCCTTCTATAGCTCTTATACAAGGCTCTAATGCTGGAGAAAAAAGCATTAGAATGAAAAGGAAGAAGATAATAATCAGTAGCAAGGTGGATGGATTCAGTCCAGTTGCAATGAGTGAATTGTTAGAAGATTTGAAGGATTAGGTGGGGAACAAAATATCAAGGAAAATATATATTGATGTGATTACTAAGAGTTGGCACTGCCTTGATGGTTCATAATCAATCAAAAGTTCTCACAGAGATGGGATAATACAACAACTTATAGAGAAATCTAAAGGATGTTGAAGACTTGAAATTTAGCTATTCCATTTTTTTTGGTAGTATGGTGATCAAAATTGTTTGCAGTATTCCAGGTGTGGTCTTACTAGATCTTTATAAAGTTGTACTAATACTTCAAGTGATCTAGATTCTAGTGTATGTCTCTGTTTATACAACTCAGGATTGTATTAGCAGTTTTGACTGCTGCTACACACTGCTGGCTTATATTCACTTTACTAAAAACATACACTTTATTAGAGCATTAGTTAGCTTCAAAGTTTACTCAATATCTCAAAATTGTTCCTGGAAGTTATAATGGCTCATCATGAAAAAAGGTTATAATGACTCATCAGGAAAAAAAGAAAAGAAAAAGGTAGCTTTGTTTCAATCTTGCTCTGTAAGGAAAAACTAACTTTCAATTGAGGTACAAAAAGCAAAATTGTGTTGAATAGCTCATAGAATCTTATCTTAGATATCATCAAATTCCTACTCCATCTAAAATCCATAAGACTAGAGGATCTTTGAAGTTGACCATCCAACTTCTGGGTTTTTTAAAAAGTCTATTAGGTGTATTCATTATTTCATGTCAAAAGCCTTCTGCATTCTCCCCTTGATTATAATGGTTGGTTTCAAAGCTATCATTTTGATAGTCTTTATTGTATTTTCTGGGATTTTTCATTGTTGTTTTGGAACCATGGTGCAAAGAGCTGGATAGTGCATGCTAAATGGGATCTGAACAGGGCAAAGTAGGATTAATACAATTATTCTCTGTGATCAGGACTGTATGTTCTTATTAATGTCCCCCAAGTTAGTGATTACCTTTTTAGCGGCTATTGTATATCTCACTGTTACTTATGCTTGACATGTGGCCAACTAGAACTCCAAGATCCCTTTCACATATGCTACTGCCAAGTCAGGCCTCTCTGAAGCCTTACAACGATGCACTTTTACCTTACAATTTCAGCACTTTGTATTTCTTTCAGTAAAATTCCATTTGGTTATTCAATCCCCTGTGTAGATTTTCTAAACTCTCTATTTTCCATTTAAATATTAGCCACCCCTCCCAAGTTAGTACTATTTGCAGACTTTATAAATGTCACCTCAACTCCCACGTCAAAGACATTAATGAAAATGTTGAATATACAGGGGCAGAAACTTCCTGAAACTACCTGAAACTTCCTTCAGTAGGTGGTAGAGCTACAGTATTAATGGGGAATTGTTGGTGTGGCCATTCTGTCCATTGTAAATCCCATCCAATAGCAGTATTACCTAGCCCATATTTTATCATTTGTATTAAGAATATTATAAGGCATTTTGTCAAAGTTCTATGGCATTTCTCTAAGATAGTAATTTTATGAAAGGAGATATAGCATACTTTTTTTTTTGCAACAATTTCATGCTGACTTCTGTTGTAGCACATCTATTCAAGTGTTCACAATCATGCCTCTTGATAGTCCGATAATAATTTTGCCCAGAATAGATGTCAAATTGGTATACATATAAAGCCAGATGTCAGTGTTCCAAATAACATCAGAGAAATAAATTAGAGTCCAAACCTTGGCCTTCTTCCAAGTTCCAATTTATTAACAGAGGCATGTTGGTTACGAACTGTAGTCACTAACATTTCCTACAGTTCTCCACATTGGTTAAGGTTCATCCCTTGTCCCCACACCCACAAGTTCATCACATGGACCACTCCGGTTCTCTCAACATCCATGATCCTCCCCTGTTCGTCTGGCTGGTGCTGAACAAAAAATGACCTTGAATCTCTGGAAATAATTTGTTGTGGCTAGTATCTTTCCCTCTCATGCACATTGCAACCACCCCTCCCCAATTATCACAGTACTTTTCTTCTTGTGGCAGGCCAAAGTCTCTAACTCAGAATGATGGCTTTAGTCTGACATCAGAATCGAGAAGATAGCAACAGACAGCAAATGCCCCCTCTGCAAAGAAGCTGAAGAAAACAGTGGACCACATAATTAGCTGCTGCAAAAAGACTGCACAAACTTCCTATAAATGATGGTACAACAAAATAGCATCAATGGTGCATTGGAATATCTGCAAAAAACCAAAACAAAACCAGCATTCGTCTGCAAACAACAATTTAGACAAAACATTAGGCAAAAGACAAAATAATAGAAAACAAAGAAGTAAAATGCTCTGGGACTTGAGAATTCAAACCAACAAACCACCTGCCACATATTGAATAATTGTCAATAAGAAAGATTTTTTAAAAAGTCTGGGTAGTGGACATAGCAGAACTTGGACATAGCAGAAGAGAAGAGAAAGAACTGGAGAAAGGCACAAATACAAAGATCTATAAATACAATGACTGTGGCCAAAACAGAAAAGAAAAAGCAAAGACAGTATCATTAGTAATGGGCACTTTGGGTGCAATCCCAAAACAATTGGAACACCATTTGTATTGACAAATTCACTATCAGTCAATTGCAAAAGGTAGCTTTATTTGAAATACTTTCATCCCTTGACAATATCTTTAATACCATCAAACGTCAATACCTGCCATCCCAGTTTCTTGGGAAGGGACTCAATAGATAGATAAAAATACCAAATTCAGTCTAAACACCTGGTTGACTGTGTAACATATCATACTAATTTGTTCTCCTTCAGTCTTCTGGGACTCCTCCTCTGGAATTCTGAACATTATCAAAGGTAGTTCTGCCATCTCCTTCACTAATTGCTTCAGTACTGTTGAATGCAATCCGTCTGGCCCAGGAAACTTAAGTTCATTTAAATTAATTGCATTTCCTCTTGCCCTTTTCTTGCTTATCATAAGCTATAACTCCTTAATTCTCCCAATGGTCTCTTTAAAGCACATGATCTAGAATAACTGATACAATTTGGAATTTTGAATCAGGAGACGATATTAGACAATCTCAATGCTGGAGTGACCTAATTAAGCAGCTTTGGGCAAATCATCCGTTTAGCTTTTGTTATTTGTGCGTCACTCTGAGGACAATAATAAAATATTACAAAAGTTACAAAATAAACTAAATATGTGAAAAACACGATAAAGTACAAGTCTCTCAATTGGTTATGACCCATCAAAGTTTCAAAAGCAACTCCAAGGCTCCAAAAATTATTTTCTCTATCAGACAATACTAGGACGAGAGGGCACTCCTTAAACCTCATAGGTAAGAAAGCGAGGACAAATAAAGGGAAATATTTCTTTACCCAGAGGGTCGTTGATTTATGGAATTCACTTCCAGAAGAGGTCGTGACAGCTGTAAGCCTTGATAGCTTCAAGGCAGGATTAGACAGATTCATGGATGCCAAGTGTATTGGTGGTTATTGAAATGGATGTCCATGTGCCGCCTCTATGTTGGTTGAGGCAGGCAGTATTCCCTTGAGTACCATTTGTTGGGGATCAAGGGAAAGGGTAGGTCTTGCCTTCTCTTTCTGCTCAAGATCCCCAAGGACAATTGGTGGGCCACTGTGTGACACAGAATGCTGGACTCGATGGGCTTTGGCCTGATTAAGCATGGCTCTTGTTATGTCCTTATGTTCTTATGCTACCTATTATACCTAGACAAAAAGTCTCAAGTTAACGAGACTTTTGAGACACCAAGTGAACATATTTCCAACTGGTAACTGTCAGTATTCCAAGCCTGCTTAATGGACATCACTGAATCTCTCTTTGTTCTTTCCACAGTTACCATTAATATATAAGAGTGATGGCAAACCTTTTTTCCCCTCAGGTGCCAAAAGAGCATGTGTATGTGCTATCGCGCATGCACGAGTGCCCACACCCATAATTTAATGCCTGAGGACAGCGAAAACAGCTTCCTGCACCCCCCAGAGGCTGGAAATGGCCTATTTCCCAACCTCTGGTGGGCCCAGTAGGCTCATGTTTCACCCTCCCCAGGCTCCAAAGGCTTTCCTGGATCAGGGGAGGGCAAAAAAACCCTTCCCCATTCTCCCAGAGGCTTTCTGGAAGGCAAAAACGCCCTCCAAGAGCTTCTGTGTAAGCCAAAAAGCTGACTGGCACAGACATGGACGTTGGAGCTGAGCTAGGTCAATGGCTCGTGTGCCAACATATATGGCTCTGCATGCCACCTGTGGCACACGGGCCATAGGTTCACCATTACTGGTATATAACTTGGTTTTAATTTACATCCACTTGAAGGAATCCTGAAAAGGGATCTTGACTGTCCCTTTGAAGTTCACTTTGAATGAAGAGATCTGTATGGATGACTTTGGCCATACGTATCCAAATCTTAATAACTGATGTCATCCTATACATGTTATTTACTGTAAAATGTACACAAATTGAAGGGAAATAATTAGTAATCTCTGCACCACGGTGATGATGAGACACCTGCAGGATAATCATCCAAATCAAATATTTGTCTCTGCTTCTTCAGATGATATATCTCTTCCTGCAATTGTAGAATGGCAGCCAAGGAGAACGTGTCTTGAAAGATAAGAGCAGCAGATGGAAGGAGGGGAGATGCTGCCCTTGTTATTACAGCTACAATGAAGCTTTCCTTGCCATCAAACAGCAAGAACAATGATACAAATTGTTTCAAAGGCAAGTAATTTAAGGACAGCCAACAGACTATTCAGATTTCCAAGATTTGGGGAAGAAGTTTAGGAAATCCCACTATTTATTGACACTAGTCCCTCTCTGATCAAAGTTAAAATATAAAATAATGTATCCCAATACTGATGAGTACATTACTATCCTTCCATTGCTGAGCCTGATGGTACATAACTATCTACGGAGTTAGAGAGTAAGATTTACTGAACACACTTACCTTTGACTTTGCACAAGTCAAAGGTAAGTCCAGCTGCACAAATCCAACTATTATCCAACTGTTAAGTCCAACTTAAAAGGTATAGCCATGTTAGGCAAAGAATTTGTGCACCAGAAAGTCACATATAGTGAAATTAAACTGAAATCGTCTCTGGCCAAGCAACAGGAGATCTTTGAAAAAGAAAAGACATTTTGAGCACATAGAGTTACTCATCAAAACCAATAGGATGCATTCTGACTAAATAAAGTCATATAAAATTATATCAACATCAGATTGCCATAAAACATACTATATTCTAGGTGTGTCTGGAAAACAGGGTATTCAACCTTTTATTTGTTTATAATTATGGATTGAGTTCCTACACAGCTGTGTAACTAATAATTATAGACAAATCTAGGTTATTCTTGAGGATTTAACTTTGTCTGTTTACTCCTCCCGTTGTCCTGACTTTTTACATTTCCTCAGTGTTTCTAAATCATGTCAATGTAACTTGCACATGAAGACAATCAATCAAGTTGAACCAGGAGAAAGTCACCTCTATTTTCAATAAAGTTGACAAGCTGCTTCCTATCTGATAATTTAGTAATAACATTAATAATCCTTAGAATGTGTTTGATGCTTGTTTGCATAATTTCAGAGTGAGCAGCATATAAATGTATGTATACATTAAATGTATAAATGTAATAAATAAATAAATGTAATAAATAAATTTGTTTACTATTTTTTTTAATCTCCCATTTGTCCTCTTTTTCTCCAGGAGCCAGAAGCTGAATTCCTGATGTTCCATTTCATTCTGTCCTCATAAAGAAATGGAGGTAAGTTAAATTGAGAAGTGGTGAGAGGGCAAAATCTCATTCAGCTATGTGGCTGAACCAAAGTAAAATTTCATAGAGCTTTGCAGGACTTCATATTCAGCCGCCTCCTCACTCATACCTTGCAGCGGCCAGTAAGGGCCCACAGAGTCAGCCTTCTCCAGGTCCCATTCGCAAAACAATGTCGGTTGGCAGGACCTTGGGGAAGAGCCTTCTGTGTGGTGGCTCCGACCCTGTGGAATCAACTGCCCCCTGAGATTCGTATTATCTCCTCTCTACCGGTCTTCCGGAAAGCCGACAAAACCTGGCTTTTCCAGCAGACCTGGAATTAAGATTGATTGTTAGTAAGCATGTTTTTTAATGATACATGTGGTTTTATTGATGTTTTTTACTGCATTTTACTTGTATTGTATATATTAGTGTTGTTAGCCACTCAGAGTCCGTTTGGAGTTGAGCGACATATAAATGCAATTAATAATAATAATAATAATAATAATAATAATAATAATAATAATAATAATCATTATCGCCATCATCTCCAAATAGTGCCTTTGGGCATAAAGGAATATGAACAAGAGCCAATCTGAACATTAAAAGTAGATGCATCTTTTCCAAGGATCACATTGTTACTTTGGGGCCTTGGAGTTTGGTTTAATGGTTAAGACATCAGGCTATAAAATAGGAAACCAGGAGTACAAGTGTTGTCTTAGCCATGGCCAGCTAGGTGACCTTGACAGCCCAACTCAACTTGTTGTAGTGAGGAAAATCAGAGGAGGAAGGTGTGTTGGACATGAAAAATGTAATCCAATCCTAACTATTGTAAAAATAATAAAGATGTGATAAAAAACAAACAAAACACAAGTACATAAATTTGTGCTCTTGAGCACATTTGAAAGATAACATCTAAAGGCCAGATAGCCATCATGAATTGACTAGATTATGGCTATATGACTTTTAAGATAATGTTAAATAATAGTTGGTGTGGGAGGGTGGGCCATTCTTCAATATCACACAATACAATGTATTTTAATCATATAATTCAGGAGTTCCCCAAATGCCTGCAAAGAGAGCGAGAGAAAGAGATAATTGGCCTTCCAACTCTTTCTTCTAATAAGTTTCCTTTGGGAAGAGACTTCAGTGGGAAGTTCATTATGGAAGATGTTTTGTTTGGGGGCAGATATGCTTCCCAAATAACATATAGAAGAATATATGTCCCTAAGAATCCAACTTTCCTTTTGGATACCATTACTTAGACCATACAGCAGTGGTTCTCAACATTTTAATGTCACGACTCCTTAATGCAATTCCTCATGTTGTGGTGACACCCAACCATAAGTCTAGCATCAATTCTCCCAACAGATCTTTAAGCTGATTGGCAGAAAGGTCAGAGAGACACCCCTACTGAAAATGCTAGATTGGTCAGATTGTAAAAATATGTTTCAAGGTGCCAGAATAGAAGCTTTAGTTCCTAACCCCATTGGAAATTTGTCTTTTCCCATGGTCTTAGGCGACTCCTGTGAAACGATCGTTCAACCCCCAAAACCTCCAAGTTGAGAATCACTGCCCTATAGAATTACAAATCATCCTGCAGATTGTGTTTGGGTTTGAAGCTAAAGCAGATCTGATTGGCATGTAGCAGTAGATGGAGGACCTTCAGAAAATCCCAAGGCATAGGCTAGGCTAGTAAAAGAAAACTTCCCCAAAGAAAATAATGTCAATGTCAAAAGAAACTGCATATGAATTTTACAATTTTATAACCACTACCAATACATCTGCAGTGTACTCACCATATAAATTTGAAGAATGAACTTCCCATAAGTGAAGGATGGGCTGATTCTCACTCATGTCCTCTTCTGCACTTACATGGGAATGAATCAAGTGTTAAATCCCCTTAAGGCAAATTGTTTGATGTGTTCCTTTCAGTTGGCCAGCATTCAAACACCTGCTCAAAATTTTGAATTCCTTTTTGTTTGAAGTGAAGAAATCAGTTTGATACAGCATCATTAAGTTAAGATGGCTTGCATTCCTTGCACCTGTTCCCAGGTGCAAAAAAAAATTAAAATAACAACAATTTAAGCTATCAAAATGCGGTGAGATTTTACATTTTATAAATCCACTGGTTTGAAAATGTTATTTTTGAAAATGTAAAAGACCACATTCAACTGTTTTATCCCCACTGCTGTAAAAACGTTACCAGAAGAAAACTTACCAAGATATGTAATATCTTGCTTAGGTTTTGCTTTTCTATCTTCCATATTGTTCTGTCTGGGTCCCCCCAGATGCCAACACCAACCAGAAAGAGTATCCAGACACACTGGTAAAAAGCAAAGGCAGTTTATATAATTCAAATCAAACACAGGTAACAAAAACTGTTCTTACAGACAGGAACACTATGAAGCTTCACAGAGGTTTCACGAAGGCCAGGCAATAAAACAGGATTCTTGCCGGCAAAAACAATGCTGGAGATAATAAAACCCACGCCTCCCCCAAGTCTTCCAGACTTCTAGGCCACAAGCCAAGATCAGAGACGCCGAGGATCGAAGCAAGGTCACAGGACTCCCAATTGATAACTCTCCACAAGACTGTAAGGGCGGGCCTGCCTTTTCAACCCTGCTGAGGAGAACCACACCCAAACCCAGCTGTTGCCAATTCAGGGATGGAAATACCTTTCTAATTGGCCCGTCTTTGAGCTGCTCGTCGCTGCCTCATGTCTATTATGGCCTGTGCGTCTTCATCCAATGAATCCAGGCTACTAGCTGGGGAGAGGGCCCCCCCCTGGGGGTCTCAGGCTGCTCTCCCTCCTCCTCTTCCTGACGTTCCTCTCCCCTGTCTGCCTGGTCCTCCCCCTCCTGTTCACTGTCCTCCTCCTCTGGGCATGGATCCGGCAGAGATCCAGCCGTCCCTGAGGAGCTTCAGGCTGAATCACAACACATATACTTTCTTGTTTAGCTAAAGTTCTAGCCTGAAGAAGAATTAGAAGAACCTGAAAGCTATCTTGTTATTTTGCTATTCTTCTCTTGATCTAATAATAGCATTACCCTACTAGACTTTTGGATTTCTATAAATGGATAGGCACAACGACTGCCATTTAGAAAAGAAAAGAAAATCTTATATTTAATTCAGAGGCCTGGCATATGAGTAAAATTTAATGATTAGGAGGAAGCATCCATGATCTCACCAATTTCCATCTCATCTTCTCCAGGAACGGAAGCCAGAGAGAAAGAATAAAATCCATCTGTCCTACTTCCCTTGATTGGAGTTAAATTGTCAGACATTCTGTTCTATGAGTCAACTGAACCTGACAGTGGCTTGCAGCTGTATCTAATGGCTTCTTAACTTTGCAAGATCTTGCAGGTTAAGTATGATCAGACACGGTTATTATTTAAATCATATAAGCTCAGACACTGTATATTTGCCCAAGTGAATGGAAGAGAAATGTCTTCAAATCAATTTACAATGAGAATTTACCTAATATGAATTCAGGCATAATATGTGTGCAAATGCATACACTAAGAAAAAATAAGTACAGAAAATGCATATTTTAGGGAGCAATATTAACAAAGCTGCATGATACCAGATGAAGGTTTTTGTAATGTAAAGCCTAAATAAAATGGAACCAACCGAATGCTGAAAAAACAAAGAAGAAACTGAGCAAGAGATTGAACCAGTCTAAGGTGCAATACCTATTTTTGTAATCAACTTTAAGAATGGATGTCAAACTTCAGGAAATGACAAAAATTTGGACCTGAATAAGGGCCAACAGTGCAGCCAAACTTGTTCTGTATTATAGTCAGTATTGGGTTTCTACAGAACGAGAGGGGATGCCACATCGGTAGTGGAAATGGAGCTGCGCACACAGCTCCGGGAGAATAGTGGGTGCATGCATTGGAGACAGATTTGGCCTCTGCATACACAGGAAGCAAACTCTCACGAGAGGACACATGCATGTGTGAGATTTTGGCAATTTTTGGCAATTTTCTGTTTCTGCACATGTGCAGAAGCAAAAAAAATTTGCTGAAATCTCGCACACCCATGCGTTTTGTTACAAGATTTGCTTCCTGCACATGCACAGAAGTCAAACCTCTCTCTGATGCATGCGCACACCTATGGTACATGCAAGCGTGCCTGCCAGTCACCTTGCCTGCCAGTCACCCGGATTGGGGGGACATAGTGGGGTAGTGAAAATGGAGCTCCACCCCAGAGCACCCAATTTGCACTAAAAGATGTTGAAAGAAAATGCAAAGAGTTCTGTATAAGCCACAGTGCTTTACCACAGTGTGGAAGTAAAAACTTTGGCTGCCCATTGCTGCCCAGAGCTGCATGTGCATCAGCACCAGTAGCAGTGGTAAGTTGGAAACTCTGCCTGGTTATAGTAGATATCAATAGTTTTTAGACTTATATACCTCTTCATAGTGCTTTTATAGCCCTCTGTAAGTGGGTTAAAAAATCAGCATATTGCCCCCAACGATCTGGGTCCTTATTTTACTCACCTTGGAAGGCTGGAAAGCTGAGAGAACCTTGAGCAGGTGGTGAGATTTGAACTGCTGAACTACAGCTAGCAGGTAGCTGAAGTAGCCTGCAGTGTTGCACTCTAACCACTGCGCCACACCGGCTCTTCCTGAGATATCTTTGACTATTTAAGTACATATTTATCTTAAATATTTACCTTAATTATTTGTACATATTTTAAAGTAATTGCTTTACGGACTGCAACAGTAGTGGGTTCTACCAGTTTGTGTTTGCATGCACATGACGCTTCTGCTCAGAAGCATCATGGGAAGGTGGGTGGAGCCTCCTGCTGCCGGTGCTACTAGTTCAGAGAACCAGGCCAAACCAGGAATAACCCACTGCTGGACTGCAACCTACAGCATACTGAGCTTTGGAGAAGAAATATAAGCATATAAAGCACCAACCTTACCATTATGTGAAATATAATTTATGATTCAAGCATTGTAAAAGAAGAGATAGCAAACTGAGAACAAGTCCTTTGTTACTGACCTCCAACTCAATGCCCAGAATATTGTGAGGGTCAAAAAGGTGTAGAGTAGGTGTAAATTGCTTGTCTAAACTCAATATGTTGCTTTATGATTTTTTTTCTTACCATGTATATATTTTGGATCAATATTTTTTGCCCTAGGGCATGTCCATTATATTTCTGGTCTTTCAAAGAAGGCTCTTCAACTGAGAGGCTCTTACCCAAACTTTCAGTTGACTAAGCTTCCCTCAATCTGATGAACATCATCTTTTACTCTTAACTAGTCTTCATGAATATAAACCAGTTATAGATATTCAAAGACTGATAGTGTTTTGTTTCATTAGCCAGAAGGGTGATTTACTTCAACAGTCACTTTGATATTACTTTCTGAACTTCTATAGATAGCAAGAGTGGTTCACGGTTCAAAGATAGGCTACCATTGAGACAAATGTGTACTTCTTTTGTGCCTATAGGACAGGGCATTTTAAAAAGTCCCATAGAATAAGCAAAGGAGCATTTGTTCCCTTCTTCACTGCTCTTCAAAGAAAAATAAAAAGAGGGCAAATTATAACGCTGAATGAATTTGCTGAAGCTCAAACCTTTATTCAAGAGAAACAAGATGGGTGGCCTCTAGTTATAACTCTACTAAAGCTCCATCAAGGGAAGCTATCAAACAGGCTGCTACACCAATGTTCAAACAGTTCTTCAAGATTCGTCTTGACAGGAAGAAGGAAACAATATATGGATGGCCTGCAGTGACCCATTCTTGTGAAACATTTGCTATGGACCTAAGAATCATGCCTGCTCGCATTGGAGTCTTTTAGGAAAGAGAGAAAAAATAGGCAGGGGGAGGAATGGCCTCCCACCAAAAGCATAGAAAGCCGAGAACACAGCAAATTCACATGACATTTGGCAGAAGGCATGGGAATATGAACATATAATTGTGGGAAATCCCAGAAGTGTCTCGAGATAAATCACTGTCTAAAAGGATACTTTGGGGTTAGCTCTTAATGAGATATTTACAATTTGAGCTGCAAGTCATGTCAGATTATTACCAGATCAATTGTTAAGACATTGTTAGTTTTTATGTGTTGGGAAATGGGGAAATTATTAACTATATGACTGGAGTGCCATCATCTAATTATATCTAGCGATATACATGCAGACCTATCACATTATCTCCTTTTGAGTCAAGCTGCATTATGTAACAAGGTGGAAGAAATTGCCCAAGAATATAGTTGGGGGGGAAAGAAAACTTCACTAAATCTAATATTCACTAATAACTCTTACGCTTTTCCATACTTCAGTATCCCTTGAAACTACCTTTGTTTCTACCATGTTGAATTATTGCTTCAAAAGACTGACTTTTGTTCTTTCAACTTCTCATCTCTCTCTTTTTCACGATCTCATCTATTTGAACTAGTCATAACTATTCACTCTTACACTTCCTCTTGACCTAGTTACTCTTCCATCACTCTGATTTTTCAGTTTAATCCTCGTTCATTCTCTCCACAGGAGAGTACATTCACCTGATCATTAATTTTTTTTATTCAGTTTATATTCATTCACCATTAATTCTATCTTTTTCTTGTTTTACCACATCTACTTCTTAAATAACCCAAGCTCCTCCAATTTCATTTACTTTTATGTTTCTTTTAACATATCCAATTTTCAGAAGAGGTTACATTCAACCATTTTGCTTCTTTGAACAAATATTATTATTAACAATAGATCATCTGAGGAACAGGGCGGTATAGAAATCAATCAATTAATCAATCAAACAAACAAACAAACAAACAAACAAACAAACAAACAAACAAACAAAGTGACTGTTTTACAGGCATCTGCATACTATAATTTTTTTCTAAGTTAAAAAAAACCTGTTACCACAACACATACATTCCATCCCTTTTCTAATATTTAACTTTCAATCATTGACTTTCAAACACAACTATCTATTTTTCTAGGAGTTATAGGGCATACAACATATTTGTTTTTCTTTCATCCATTTTATTTGTTCATTCATGCTTTTTACAATTTATTCCTCTTAAATTCCAAGCCACAAGCTTCTTGATGCTACATTGGTCACCAGAGAGGCTCGTAAGTAATGCCCTAATGGTTTTGATCAATCAAGGCATTTATATAATGCTCTTTAGTAAGAAAGGGAAGGTGTAAATTGCATTTAATTTTAACTGCATGTAAAAGCAAATAAAATGGAAATAATGACTTTTGTCTTGGCATCAACCATTGTTTGTGGGAATGTAATCATGATACATCACTCCAAGCCAAAGTACAGCTGCTGCCTAGAAAAAAAAAATTGCACATCCCTAACAAAGTTATCTGAACCAAATGCATCACTGAAAATAAAACCTTGCTAGAATGATTTGGAATAAACCACAAAGTACAGCTGTTAACTAGCTCACTAATCATATCAATTTAAATTAATTGAATTTGTATAAATTTGCAGGTGAGATGAAGCAAGCACGCTAGAATAGATGTAATTTTAGAGGATGAATTTTTACCTTCTCTCAAGGACAGGAGGAAAGATTATTCCCCGTTGATAAAAATCAGCCAACTGAAACTACAGTAGGTGCCCCCTAGTTGTCTTGACCTAAACTTATCCTTAGCCTAGAATTCAGGGGTATCAAACTGGCAGTGTGCGGGCCAGATGCATCATGCACAGGCCAAGCCCACCCCAGCTTCGCTAAGGGAAAAAACATCATGAAACATCATGAAAGAATCACATGATAGTAAGGTGACACTCTGAGTTTGACACTCTTGGCCTAGATAACCAATAACCATTCTAAACTGTGGGGGACAGAAGATGTTGACTCAAGGCTAGAGATTATTGAGGTAAATATACACAGCTTGTGCAAGTTTTAGTTGATCAAAGTAATTTAAAGTGACACACCTTCCTGATAAACAAAAACCTGGGTGGGGAAGAGAACTTTTTCACAAAACTAGTTCAAATAAGAGCTTGTTTAATAATGGTTACCATGGTTTAGTTTTTAATTTTTGATAGCCTGAAACCCAAACACATAGTACTCTATGCTTACTGTTTTCATTGTGCAAGGCAACTGGTGCAAATCTACATTCAGTTTTGTCTGGGTTTTGACTACCCAAGTCCTTTCAAGAATGTCTCCTGTCTCAAGGACTACACAGCTCCTGGGTGAAAACGTCATTAGAGGAGAAAATACACAACCCACCTACTCATTGCACACAGTGTTCCTGCCTTGTCAAAAACACAAACTTGCGGGTGAAAATTCAAACCCGTAAATTATAATAGCTGCCCTCCCTTCATGCAGCTCTGCCAAATGATCTAGGACCTCCACGGAAGAAGGACATTGTGTTCACTTATGATAAGGAGTAGATTATTTACTCCAGTTAGTTCAGTCACCTGCCTGCTGCAAGAATCCTCCCTTTGACTCAGTACAACTGCTACTTGTATGCCTTTTGTTGGGGAAATCACAGATGCCCTCTTGCTCCCTCTCCCTGGCTCAAGGTTGTTCTTTTATTCATCATTCCTGATAACAAATATTCTTGGGCTAATACATTTCCTCCATCACCGGCGCTGAAAAAGAGGGGGAAGCTCGTACTGAAAGGGACGGCCCCCTCCTTTGCTTTCCTCTTCTGAAAGCCTTGCTTTTCAATAGCAAAGAAAAAAAAAGCAGGCCTCTGTGTTTTAAAGACCCCCATTCTGAACCTCTGCGGCATTTTTCTCCCGTCTTCTTTCTTTTAATACTCCATGCTCAAAATTCAAAGGCTTTCTTTCTATTCTCCCCTTGACTGATCATGAGTAAGTGGGAAAGAGACATGGGGGAGAATGGGGGCTTGAGCAAACCTCCCCTACAGAATAGTAAACAGACCCCAGTCACATCCAGTGACAGATGGCCACTACTGCCAAGCCAAGAACTTTGAATCCCTGCCCCTTTTTCTCTATCAGAAGGAGGTTAAACTGAAGAGGCTATTTCAGGAATTCAATCCGATGTTTCTCTGACTGGTCCTTCATCTATATTCACAGAGAGTGAAGTTGCTGGAGTATTTGCATTCCACAGTGGGTTTTCCTGGGTGTATTCATTGTTTCTCTTTCTCTTTCACTGTGATGATCCTTAAATTCGCGATAGCCAGCTTAAATTTGCTACAATTAATATTATTCCCTTTCATCCTTGCTTTTTCATATGCCACTGATAAACAATGTGAAACATTTTTACCACCACATAACAGCAAATGTGGATTTTCCTGAGCTCTTTGGGACTTATAAAGAAGTCATATTGTAATTAGGTTCAAATCTGAAGAGAAATCTATGTTTCTCTTTTAGGTGCTTTAGGCAGCTACTCCCAAGACTGCTCCAGAAGTATTCTTATTTTAATTTCTCTATAGATTTTAAAATACAAATGTATATAGGGTTGCATGCCATCCTACAGATATTAAAACAATACTGAAATCTAACTGTAACCTATTTATAGTTTTCTTTATTCCAAGTTAAGAGAAACAGAATTAAAAATGAACAATGCAAAACAACAACAAAAAATTGAATTTTCAAATAAGCCAAGCTGCCAAATAAATTAAAAGAAAAAAAAGGGAAATGATAAAATTGCAAGATGAAAACAGCATAATAATAGACTATTTAAGAAAAAATGTCATCAATATTATTTTAAATTATATTGAACAGCCCTGGGTAAGGCTGATGAATAGTTTAAAAATAGTTTAATTACTTACCAGAAATTACAGAAAAATAAGAAACAATTCATGAATGGACCTATAACAATAAGGAAAGAGACAAAGAAAGTAAAAATAGGGAGTGTTGTGGTTGGCTCTGGCCCAGTTCCTGTTCCAAGGAATGTGGAGGTGGATGCAGGGGAAACAACAACATGTCATAGGCCTGTTTTATTGCCGACAGAGTCAAGTAGTGCAGTTTCCTCAGACGAAGAAGAAGGTGAGAGTGACTTGGAAGAGGGGGGCTTGGCACACAGCCCAGGAAGCCAATCTCCATTATCTTCGGTCGATTCGGATGCGGAAGTCTTGGACCCATGCAGGCGCAGAGTTATGCATAGAAGAGACCAATTGAGGACATATTACAAGAGATAAGAGAGGCAACCTGTTTGGGTGGGGCTCTAGTAATTAGAGCTGCTGATACAAATAGCAACGTGTTGGTTTGGCCGTTGTGGAAGATTATCTGATCGCAGTTCTTCAGGACTGTGCCTTGCTGTTTTCCGGACTTTGTTTGTTGGTTTTTCACGCCTTTGAAACCAAAGCAGAGCAAAGTGTGTGTGCCTCACTTGTTGGAAGAAGGAGGGCTGTGACGTTTCCTCACAGCTGCTAGCTAAGTACTTAAGGACTGATTAAGGGAATTGTACAGCCTACAAGGTTGTTTTGGGATGAGTGCTCTTTGCAATACAAAAAGGGTGCTTTGTTTCTTTTGAATTTTGTGATAAAGAACATTGTTTTGAACTTTCAAATGTGTGTGTGGTCGGAAATTTGTACCCTTGAATTTTCGGGAGACTCTTACCATAAAGCCCGGCAGAACAGGGGAAATGGCCTGGACCAGATGATTTATCAGCCTCCTATTATAAATATTCTGAAGAGGAATTTTTACAACTGTTACAAAATGATAAATTCTACTTTGCAGCCTGGAAAGATACTAGGCAGTTGGACAGAGGCTAATATAGCATTAACACCTAAAGAAAGTATGTACAGTGATACCTCATCTTACAAACCCCTCGTCATATGAACTTTTCGAGATATGAACCTGGGTTTTAAGATTTCTTTGCCTTGTCTTAAGAACCATTTCCATCTTACGAACCTGAGCTCGGGTCCGTATGTTCTCTTACTGCTGCAGAGATTCCCCTGCTTTGTGACTGCCAACACTAGGATTTCCCATTTGTTTTCTGCCCCTGCCAGGATTCCCTGCCTC
Source organism: Erythrolamprus reginae (assembly GCF_031021105.1). Taxonomy (NCBI): domain Eukaryota; kingdom Metazoa; phylum Chordata; class Lepidosauria; order Squamata; family Dipsadidae; genus Erythrolamprus; species Erythrolamprus reginae. The sequence goes on from NC_091951.1 coordinate 277,205,539, forward strand.
ACGACTGCCAGCTGAAGTGCCTGGGATTTTCCCTTGGCTTTCCAGCAGCTGTTCGAAATGCCCCCCTTCCTTCTCCTCCTCCCCAGCGGGAGGTGAAGTACTTGGGGAGCCTCCTGCCCCTCCAGCCAAAAATGCAAAGCCGGGCCACCGCCACTGAAGGAAGCTTGAGCCTCCCAGTCTTCTCTATGCCTTCGTCCCATCCATCGCACTCGGCCGACAGGATCCTCTACAGCCGGCTGGCAGAACATGCCTCACAAGCCCTCTTGCCTGGCAGGACATGCTGGGGGGGGGGGGTGTCAGGGCGGCCCTCCTGCCCCCCAAGCCAAAAACGCAAAGTGACTGTGAGAGCGCTTTCTCTGAGCACTTCGGGAACACCTGCCCCACCTCTCCTTCAGCCCCTTCGCTGGGAGCGCTTTTGTCCAGTGCTGTCAGTGAAGGGGCTGCAGGAGAGGCGGGGCAAGCATTCCCAAAGCAATCGGAGAAAGCACACTCACTCCAGCCTCGCCCTCCCAAAGGTTGGGGCTGCCATGTCCCAGCAGATTCCATCCCTCCGACCAGGACAAGAGGATAGTGGTGGCAGTGGCAATTTCCTTTTAAGAAGCAGCAGCAGTGCTGGGAATATCATGTCTACACACACTCCCGCCACCACTCACCCCCAAACAAGGATCCGAATGCCGGCAGTAATGGACAAAAGCCTTTCATAGCATCGGACCAGAATATCTCTGAGACCGCCTTCTGCCGCACGAGTCCCAGTGACCTGTTAGGTCCCACAGGGTTGGCCTTCTCCAGGTCCCGTCGACGAAAAAATGTCATCTGGTGGGACCCAGTGGAAGAGCCTTCTCTGTGATGGCCCCAACCCTCTGGAACCAACTCCTCCCGGAGTTTAGGACTGCCCCCACCCTCCTTTTTTTCACAAACTCCTTAAAACCCACATCTGTCATCAGGCATGGGGAGATTGATTCCCCTGGGCCTTCTCCGCTTTATGTATGGTTTGTATGAGATGTATGATTGTTTTTTATATTAAAGGGTTTTTAAATTGTCTTTTTTTTAAAAAAAACTATTGGATTTGTACTGTTTTGTTGTTGTAAGCCGCTCTGAGTAATAATAATAATAATAATAATAATAATAATAATAATAATAATAATAATAATAACTGTTCTAGGAGGGTGTCCGGTGGGAGGAGGAGGGTGGAATATAGCTCCACCGGACTACGGCTAAACATCAAAGAAAATATAGGAACCCCCCCATTGAGTCAGCAACTGCTTTGAAGTTCTGGGGAGGCGAAGTGTCCCCGTTTCCAGAAATCCTAGATTCGGCGGTGTTCGTGGCGGTGGCGAGCAGTTTGGCCATGAACACGCCTGGAGTCGGGTTGGCGGAGACACGGAGGAATGGCGGCCGCTATTTACAACTATTTACAACTATTTACAACTGAGCCGCGCTGCCGAGAGTGAGTCGGGTGAGTCGGAGAAGGGAAGAGTGGAGGACCGTGACGGCCAGGGAGAGGGAGAGGGAGCAAACCAAGAAACAACTGGCTTGGGCGACCCAGACTCCGGGGGAAGTCTTTTTTGGAGGAGGTCTCCTGAAGCTGATGGTCCCCTGGAGGGGTCTCGAGTGTGCAAGGAAGGACAGCTGACGGGAGGAGAGAGCGTGCACCGAGAGGAAAGGAGAGAGGGGAGAAAGAGGGGCGACGTCTGAAATTGCCCTCCCCCCACTGCATAGACCCGAGACGCCAAGGAGCTGTATGGTGGGAGCACCCGGCGCTGGAGGGACTATGGAGGAATGAACTAGTGGGAGGAAGGAGAGGAAAGAAAGAGGAAGGAAAGAGGAAGGAGGAAAGAGGAACTGAGACTGAGGCTGTGCCTGAAGCTCGCCCCACTGAGCCCACATGGAGTTTCTATTAAGACCTCATAAGACTGCAGAGGGTCTGGAGACCTGGAAGCATTGTAAGAGCAAAGGAGAGGAAGTGACTGAGAACCCAGAGAAAGACCTGAGAGTGCCAGCCAGTGGCAGTGGCTGGCACCAAAAACTTAACAACAATATGCCAAGATTTCTCCCTCAACAACATTTTTCCCCTGATCAATTCTTTTCCCCCCCAGAACTCACCTTTAAGAACTGGTGTCAGTATTGCTGGCTTGATGGATAGTTGATTTTTAATTATTCCTATATTTTTAGCACTTTAGAACTTTGCACTTTACCAACTTTAATTAATAGCTAAGCTCTGATTTTATATTATTAACTATTAATCTATGAACTTTTTATTCCTATTTATATTGTGATATATATTATTAGTATTTTAATTATTACTAATTTAATTCATTTTAATATCACTAGGGGGTTTTGTAATTAATGGATGATTGGGGTAAATATGGGACGAATGATTGGTATGAATGCAATGGTTGGGGCGGGTGGGATTATGGTATGAATGTGATAAATGGAAGCAGTATGAATGATAGACTTTGCCCACCTGACGCCGGAGAGGCGGGAGGGGAGGGGGCACTAATCTCTGGGGAGACAGAGGGTCAGAATATTCCTGTGTTGCTGGGGAGAGGCAGATATGGCGGGGGCCGCGGAGTTAGCCGTTCCAGGGGAACGAGGGACCGTTGCTTAATAACGATCCCTTGTTCTGGCTCCGTGAGCCCAATCTTGGGTACTGGTGATGAGTGTAACTCTGGCCCTGGGCTCAGGTTGCTGCTGCTTAATGCCAGGTCGGTGGTAAATAAAGCTCTCCTCATCCGGGATCTGATCCTGGATGAGGAGGCCGACCTGGCATGTATTACTGAAACCTGGCTGGGCCCAGAGGGAGGTGTTCCTCTCTCTGAAATCTGCCCAGCTGGGTTTCAGATATGGCATCAACCTCGACACCAGGGAAGGGGGGGAGGAGTGGCTATTATAGCCAGGGAGAGCCTTTGCCTACGTGGACTCATTGCTCCGGAAATTGCGGGTTGCGAGTCACTCTTGATGAAGTTGGACTTAGGGGTTCAGGTGGGCTTATTTCTCACGTACCTGCCTCCCAGCTGCGTGTCAAAAGCCCTGCCTGTGCTACTCGAGGAGGTAGCCGGGTTGGCGGTGGAGTTCCCAAGACTTATTGTCTTGGGGGACTTCAACCTGCCGTCACTCGGCGAAACCTCTGGGCTGGCACAGGAGTTCATGGCCACCATGACAGCCATGGACCTGACTCAAGTAGTACAGGGTCCGACTCATGAAGGGGGGCACGCACCCGACATGGTATTCCTTTCCGAGCAATTGAGTAATGGTCTGAGACTAAGGGGCTTAGAAGCAGTGCCTTTGTCATGGTCAGACCATTTTCTACTACGGCTTGACTTCCTGGCTCCAATCCTTCCCCGCAGGGAGGCGGAACCAATTAAGATGTTCCGCCCCAGACGCCTGATGGACCCAGAGGGCTTTCAGACGGCGCTTGGGGTTATTCCAGAGGCACTTGTCCACAGTTCGGCAGAGTCTCTTGCGAAAGCCTGGAACGAGGCTGCAGCAGAGGCTCTTGACCGGATTGCGCCTTTGCGACCTCTCCGTGGCGCTAGACCCCGTAGAGCTCCATGGTTCAATGAGGAGCTCCGGGAGTTGAAACGCCAGAAGAGACGTCTAGAGAAGCGATGGAGGAAGAGTAGGTCTGAATCTGATCGAACACTTGTAAGAGCTTTTATTAAGACTTACAAAGTGGCGCTCAAGGCGGCAAGATGCGCGTACCATGCCACCTTGATTGCATTAGGGTGACCCGCTCCCTTCTTAATCAGGGGGGAGTTGGGGAGCCCTTGCAGAGTAGTGCCGAGGACTTTAACACGTTTTTCGCTGATAAAGTCGCTCGGATTCGGGCCGACCTCGACTCCAATTGTAAAACAGAGTCGACTGACAACGAGTCAGTCGAGGTGACTGGGGCACGTACTTGTCCACCTGTCTGGGAAGAGTTTGATCTGGTGACACCTGATGAAGTGGACAAGGCCATTGGAGCTGTGAGTTCCGCCACCTGTTTACTGGATCCGTGTCCCTCCTGGTTGGTTTCGGCCAGCAGGGAGGTGACACGGAGCTGGGCCCAGGAGATTACCAACGCTTCCTTGGGGAGGGGAGTTTTTCCATCACTCTATAAAGAAGCGCTTGTGCGCCCCCTCCTCAAGAAGCCCTCCCTGGACCCAGCCGTACTTAACAACTATCGTCCAGTCTCCAACCTTCCCTTTATGGGGAAGGTTGTCGAGAAGGTGGTGGCACTCCAGCTCCAGCGGTCCTTGGAAGAAGCCGATTATCTAGGTCCCCAGCAGTCGGGTTTCAGGGCCGGTTACAGCACGGAAACCGCTTTGGTCGCGTTGATGGATGATCTCTGGTGGGCCCGGGACAGGGGTTTATCCTCTGTCCTGGTGCTCCTTGACCTCTCAGCGGCTTTCGATACCATCGACCATGGTATCCTTCTGCACCGGCTGGAGGGGTTGGGAGTGGGAGGCACTGTCCTTCAGTGGTTCTCCTCCTACCTCTCTGGCCGGTCGCAGTCGGTGTTAGTGGGGGGTCAGAGGTCGACTCCTAGGTTTCTCCCTTGTGGGGTGCCTCAGGGGTCGGTCCTCTCCCCCCTGCTATTCAACATCTACATGAAACCGCTGGGCGAGATCATCCAAGGACATGGGGTGAGGTATCATCAATATGCGGATGATACCCAGCTTTACATCTCCACCCCATGCCCAGTCAACGAAGCGGTGGAAGTGATGTGCCGGTGCCTGGAGGCTGTTGGGGCCTGGATGGGTGTCAACAGACTCAAGCTCAACCCGGATAAGACGGAGTGGCTGTGGGTTCTGCCTCCCAAGGACAATCCCATCTGTCCGTCCATCACCCTGGGGGGGGAATTATTGACCCCCTCAGAGAGGGTCCGCAACTTGGGCGTCCTCCTCGATCCACAGCTCACATTAGAACAACATCTTTCAGCTGTGGCGAGGGGGGCGTTTGCCCAGGTTCGCCTGGTGCACCAGTTGCGGCCCTATCTGGACCGGGACTCATTGCTCACAGTCACTCATGCCCTCATCACCTCGAGGTTCGACTACTGTAATGCTCTCTACATGGGGCTACCTTTGAAAAGTGTTCGGAAACTTCAGATCGTGCAAAATGCAGCTGCGAGAGCAGTCATGGGCCTACCTAGGTATGCCCATGTTTCACCATCACTCCGCAGTCTGCATTGGTTGCTGATCAATTTCCGGTCACAATTCAAAGTGTTGGTTATGACCTTTAAAGCCCTTCATGGCATCGGACCAGAATATCTCCGAGACCGCCTCCTGCCGCACGAATCCCAGCGACCGATTAGGTCCCACAGAGTGGGCCTTCTCCGGGTCCCGTCAACTAAACAATGTCGGTTGGCGGGCCCCAGGGGAAGAGCCTTCTCTGTGGCGGCCCCGGCCCTCTGGAACCAACTCCCCCCGGAGATTAGAACTGCCCCCACTCTTCCTGCCTTCCGTAAACTCCTGAAAACCCACCTTTGCCGTCAGGCATGGGGGAACTGAAACATCTCCCCCTGGGCATGTTTAATTTATGCATGGTATGTCTGTGTGTGTGACTGTTAGCATTTGGGGTTTTTTAAATATTTAAATATTTTAAATTTGTCTGATTGCTTATGATTTGTTTTTACATGTTGTGAGCCGCCCCGAGTCTTCGGAGAGGGGCGGCATACAAATCTAAGTAATAAATAAATAAATAAATAAATAAATAATAATAACAACAACAACAACAACAACAACAGCTGCTCTACTGGACACTATTTATTAAACACTGGTGGGCCATCTTGCTTCTGTCTTCTTCCATTGGCCAAAATTTTCACAACTAAGATTACCTCAAGATTGTCCCATCTCTTGGTTTCATGCAGAAAAGGGGCCTTGAAATGGAAAAATCTGGTGCATTTTTCTTTCTCTCTTTCCTTATTCACCTATTCACAATATCCCTTCATATTAAGAGAAATATGAACTTCCAAGTCTGGTTCCTATCACTTCAGACTCTCTCTCTCTCTTCCACTTCCTTTCTTCTGTTCCAGAGGTGTCGAAGGCCTGGATGCCGAATTCACCCTTTGAGGTACTTAGTTCTGGCCTGTGGGAGCCACTCTGTAAACAGTGAAGGACTGGCCTATGGCACTTCTGCCAATGAGAATAGGCTTCTGAGCTCCATTTTAATTTTCAGAGGATTGCAGGAGGCCATGGCAGCTGAAAATGCCCCAACACATGTGACGTCAAGCTGACCATGCCTACCCTGGCCACACAACTCCCGTACCCAAGGTCAATCACAACCCTGATATGGCCCTTAATTAAAATGAATTTGAGACCACTATTCTACTTCAACTTTTTCCTAACCATTCTTGTTAACCCTGGCTGAATTCCTTCTTCTGGATTCCCTTCTTCCTTCCATATAAGGACCTTTAGACCATTTTTATACCTCCATAATTCTTCTTCTTTATTCCTTGGGATAAAGAATTCACCTCTCTGCCTAGAGGTGTCTAATTCTAGCTCTAAATCCTGTTTACTAGCTGTTTCTTATCTCATCCTGGATCTCTATCTAATTAATCTATTATCAAATGGATTCCTATTTTTTTAAACTTCTACTAACAAAGCTTTGCAAAGCAATTTCTAATGTTACTGTTTTATCATGTAAATTCCTACCAGTTTGCATATAACATTTTGATTCTGTTAATTTCCCTCCAGCTCAAATATAACCATATGGGCTGCATACAAATTCACATGCATATATGCTCTTGAATTCTGGAGTGCCTTCTTTGTGGTCCTCGTGGATCAAAGAGTAAAGCACATTATATTTGGCCAATTACTTTCTCCTTAACTTAGAGATTCTCCCATTCTGCTAGCTAAAAGCAGAATGAGTCTTGTCTTAATGTTATAAGTCTTTCCTCAAGATGACCCATCTTTTTCATATGAAAAAAGAAAAGAAAAAGAAAATGGAGGAAATTAGAAGCCTCCGTTTTCAAACTGAAGAGGAAAACATAATGGAACATAGCAAAAGAACAAACAAAGTACTAAATAAATGAAACAAAATATACTTTAAAAGGTTCATTGAAAGTGTACACTGATCAAAACACTCTTGAAAGGATAAAGTCCAGAATTTAGAACTACATTTATTATTACTTTCTGTTCTACTCTGAATAATGATATAAGTAACATCCATTAGTGATGTGTTAAATAATATTTTAGTAATACCAGCAAGAAATGTTATCTTCCTAAAATATGAAGGAATGGTCTTGCAGAGAGAAAGGAATATGTGTCAAAGACTCCACTGATGATGTAGTATTATAGATCAGGTATCTCCAACCTTGGCAACTTTAAGACTTGTGGACTTCAACTCCCAGAACTTATCTTATTCCATTTTTTTTATTTTCAGACATGTCCACCAAAGATGATAATAGGTCCCTCATTCCTTTTTATACTTCCAGCATTTTGGTGACATAGTCAGGATCATCTTTGCCAATTGTGCTGGAGGTGCCAACGGTAAAACATTTTGTATATGTTTTCTTTGTATGATGCTACCAGGGTTAGCTTATAATTTGAGTCCCAAATTTTTCCCCATTCTGCTAATTGTATTACGCATCCCAAATCCTGTGCCCCTTCCACTATTGTTCCCTTGACCACTTCTAATTTAATTTGTAATTGGAGATTATATAATTTTCAAGATAATTTTGTCTTCTGGGCCGAATAAAATTTTGTCCAATAGTTGATTATTTTGAAAATCAAATTGTGTTACATCTATCTTGTATTGCGATTGAATTTGTATATAATGCCACCAATCTATTTCTATTGCCCTGGATTGCAGTTCTTATTTAGATTTGAGATTATCTTGGTTGCATAGTGGGGCTACCAAGATCTGCCCACATTTCATCATCACTCAGTGAGCTGCACTGGCTGCCAATTGGTCTCTGGGCGCAATTCAAAGTGCTGCTAATGACCTACAAAGCCCTACATGGCTTAGGACCAGATTACCTTCGGGACTGTCTTCTGCCTCATACATCCCAGTGGCAGGTTAGGTCCAGTGTTCCTTCTAATTTTTTGGGGGGTGGGCGGAAAAGTATAGTGTCTGGGCGGCACAGAAATAATAAATAAATAAACAAACAAACAAACAAATAAAAAACCCACCCTGTTTTGCCTCAGAGAATTTCAAAATAAAATACTGTACTGTGTGTCTATAACAGTGAGCTTATAATAGGGCAACTCTATCAATATCAAAATGCCACTTAAATAGTTGAGCTAGTTTCAAACTAGATTTTGATTTTCTTTCTCTCTTCCTTACTCCCATTCTTTTTCTTTCTCTTTTCCTTCCTCTCTTTTTTCTATCTGTTTCTCTCTCTTCCTCTCTTCCTCTCTCTCTCCTTCCCTCTCACTCTTTCCCTCTCGGCTTTTGGGCAGGTTTGGAAAACTCTGAGTTGATGATGATTTTTAAGTGAGCGATTGCTCACTGCTCAGCTTAGAGGGAACTATGGTTAGGTCCCACAGAGTTGGCCTTCTCCAGGTCCCATCGGCAGACAATGTTAGCAGGTAGAGCCTAGGGGAAGAGCCTTCTCTGTTGTGGCCCCGGTCCTCTGGAATGAACTCCCTCTGGAGATACATACTGCCCCCTCCCTCCTGGTCTTTTGTAAAGCTCCAAAGAACCACCTCTGCCAGTGGTCATGGGGTCTGTGAGTGTTGAGATTGCCTCTGGCCGATATTATGAATGATTGAGCGTAGGTGCCCTGTGCAAGATTTGGCTTCTGCACATGAGATTTCAGCTATTTTTGCCAATATCTTTGCTTTCACACATGCGCAAAAGCAAAATACAGTGAAAAATAAATGAAATATCCACGAGCGCAAACGAGATTTCAGCTATTTTTGCGAGTATTTTTGCTTCTGTGTTTGTGCAGAAGTAAAAAACTGGCGATTTTTGCCGGGAATCTGTTGCTCATGCCGTTCCTGGACCATTCCTGCTACCCGGACAGTGTCCCCCATATGTGGAGAGGAGCCCATGACTGTTCTAAACCCCAGCAGCCCACCTCTGGATACAACCCCCAAAGGATAATGGCTTATTCTTCCCCGCATCTCTTCTTTAAGAGCTAATTTCAAATGTACATTGGCTTTTGACAATTCCAGTTGTTCTTTAACAAAGGACTGAATACCATTATGTTTGCAGGTCTTCACCTTATGTTTTTTTAATTCCAGAAAAAAGTGGCTTAGAGTTTTAATTTATTCTTGCACTTGTTTTCAGTAGTCTTAGTCAAACAGAGTGAGTCCCATAAATGTTTACACCAGTGTACAGTTTTGGGTCCCTTGAACTAGCTGAACCACTACCCACGAGATTTTATCATAACCTTTTGACACTCAAAAGTCAAAACCAGCATCTGTGGGGCAAATCTCATGCAAATGTTCCTATTTCCCTCATCAACATTGCTCAGCATTCTGTTTCCTTGTTCTGTTTCTTCTTCTTTCCTGTATTCTAACTGAAATTAGGCAATTATGAAAATGAGCATGCCTTCCCAAATAAATTAAAGATACAAGAAATTATTGTCATCTGTTAATTTGATTTGCTCAGTTTAGGGCAGAACACTCTCACAACACAGAGAAAATGTTTCTACTATCACCACAAATAAAGAAAAGGAGATGAAGATTTAGAACAACTTATGGGTATTCTAAACTTAGACTGCAGTCTTAGATTATTTTATACTAGGGAAGGAGAACATTGTAATGCATTAAGGATTGGACATCATGCACAGAACGGAGAGCCCTTTCATGATTTGGCCTGCAGAAACCAGAATAAAACAGCTGATGAAGTGTCTGAAGTTATCTGGCCCCGTGGATTTTACAATTTGTAAAGTGACTCTTTCTGAGGTTGAGACCAATTTCTCATCGCTGCCAGAACAATAGATATATTGTTGGGGAAAGTAGATTGTTCCTCTTTTCTATCTTACTTGTGCAATATCTTCACTGATAGGCAGGAAACGGGGAATACATTTTTTTTTGGGGGGGGGGTGTCTCAGTTTCCAGGAACTCTCCACCATTGAGAGTCAAGCCAAATGATATTCCTGACAAAAGAATGTGAGGATTGGGCAAGTAGATAGTCCTTGACGTATGACCACATTTGCCCCCAAAATCTCCATTCCTAAGCAGAGCAGTTGTTAAATGAGTTTTGTCCAATTTTACAACCATAAGTGAAGCACTACAGCTGTTAAGTGAATCATGCATTCTTTAAGAGAATCTGGCTCCCCCCATTGACTTTGCCTGTCAAAAACCGGCTGAGAAGGTTGCAGAAAGTTATCAGATGACCCCAGGATACTGCAACTATCATAAATACATGACTTTTAGACTTAGAATAAGTTTATTGTCTCTTTGTACACTAATTGGCATATATTAAAAAGAAATGTTATTGCACACAGCTTCTCAAAGGGTCTGAATTTTGCTCACATGACCACGGGGATGCTGCAGTGGTCATAAATGTGCACCCCCAGTTATAAGTTGCTTTTTCCAGTGTGCTTTTGTAACTTAGCTTTTGTCACTAAACGAATGAGTTGAGGACTGGCTTCAGTGGTGGTATTCAGGCATTTCTCTCCAGATTACGCGAACTGGTAGAGGCAACTGCCAGAGGCCCTGCCCACCCACCATAATCAGGGGTGGATTCCTGGTTTCACAGCTGCACACGCAACTTTGCTCCTGCGGATGTGCACATGAGTCCTAGTGAGATTTTGCTTCTGCGCATGAGCAGGAAGCAAAATATCACATTTTTTTGCCTCTGTGCATGTGCCGAAGCAAGAAAATTGCCGAAATCTCTCTCACACACACATCCCCTTGTAATATTTTGCTTCCTGCTCATGCACAGAAGCAAAATCTCACTAGGACTCATGCGCACATCCGAAGCAGAAACAAAACTGTTTGGGCAGCTCAATTTCGTCCTTATCTGTACCAGTAGCAACCTGATACTTACCATAATGTAATGCACAAGCACTGCGCATGTGAAGAACACCTTGCGCATGCACAGATGAGGCACATGTGAGTGCAGCACGTAAGCACGCATGCTCACATTTGTGAACCAGTAGGGTAAGTGAATCCCACCTTTGACTAGCTTCCTTTCTTCTCTTCCATCAGGACAGGATTTTTACTTTGACCCAACAAAGCAGAAAAATGGTGAATGCATCCTCCCTAACATCACAGCAGTCTTTGGCAAAAGCAATTGTTGCAGTTATAGTTCAGGACTGTCCTATGTAGCCATTGCAAAAAGGATTATTGTCTCTCCTATATCCCATATATCTTCTCTTTTATCCCTATATCTTTCTTCTGTTCTCTCATTGATTATTTTATCCTATACTCTCTCTTCTATTCTTTCTCTAATTCTATTTCCTCGAAGGTGTCCTTTATTACCTTCATTGTGTATTATTGTGTATTGGACAAAATAAATAAATAAAAAGTAGAGCTCTTAGTGCCCCTGTTGACCTATCCAGGGTCTTCTTGAAAATGGACAAATAAACGAAGAGGAAAACAAATGTGATTCATTGGCCTGATAATCACAGTGTGTGGTTCATCCTTCCCGACTCAAGCCATTGTTTATGCAAAGCCTCTTGTTGTTCATTAGCACAAAGACTGTGTAATAAATATAATGAGAGATTGCTCAATTTACTCCTTCTTTGTCATTTCAAACGGTCTTATGAATAGCTGTTGAGATTTGTCTCCAAATGACTTATTTGATTCCTGACCAATAAGGAATGTGTAATTAGCGTAATATATGGTTTCTTTGTTTTGTTTAGCAGCCTGGCAAGGAAAACAAAAGAACAATTTGGGAGATAAAAATGTAGGTGATCATTTTTGTATTGGTTTTAAATTTCGGTATCCGGCTTAACAGCTGGCATGTCTATGTGTGAAAGAATGACAGGTTGTATTTTGGGAGTAGTGCTGATTTCAATTATTTGTCTTTTTTTCATGTCTGAGTTCTAATTTTATTTCATTTTTATCCAGCCTTCCTTTTCTCCAAGGACTTCAGAACAACATATGTAGTTCTTTGCAGAGAAGGGCTACCAAAATTTTTACTACCACACTGTGGGCGTGGCTTATGCATTTTCTTTCAGCACTTTTCAGTGCAAATTTTATGCTCTGGGGTGGAGCTCCATTTTTGCTACCCCACTGCGTTCCCATCCCATCCGGGCAGTAGCCCACCCCAGGTTCTTTGCAACAATCCAATGAGGTATATTAGCCTGAATTTTAGTGATTGCCAAGTTTGCTTAGTTCCAGTTCAGAGATGGGCAACCTATGACCCCAAGCATATAAATTCTAGTTTTTAGAACCTCTTTGGAATAGACAGAACTGAACTTGCTGAATCATAAGCCATGGAGAGGCTTAATACTAATCTGAGTTACCTCTTAACAGGGTATTTGCACCTTCCAAAAATGCAATACTTTTTGTGAAGTATTTTTGGACTCCTTCAATTATATTAATGTCTGTTATGCAATGTGGATTCTATACAGGTGAACTGTATTCAAGAATTTTGTTTTGTATACTACTAACCAGAGCATACAAAACATTTGTCAGACCAATTCTTGAATACAGTTCACCTGTATGGAATCCACACTGCATAACAGACATTAATACAATTGAAGGAGTCCAGAAATACTTCACAAGAAGAGTCATCCACTCCTCCTCACGTAACAAATTACCTTACTCCTCCAGATTTCAATTACTATGTTTAGAAAATTTATAGCTACGCCACCTCCTAACTGATTTAACTGTTGTTCATAAAATCATACATCACAATGTACTCCCTATTAGCGACTACTTCACCTTTAGCAACAACAACACAAGAGCATGCAATAGATACAAACTAAATGTAAATCACTCCAAACTAGACTGCAGAAAATACAGTTTCAGAAATAGAGTGGTCAACACCTGGAATTCATTACCGGACTCTGTTGTTCCCTCCCCCAATCCCAAAATCTTCAACTTTACATTATCTACAATAGACCTCTCCCCTTTTCTAAGAGATTTATAAGGGGCGTGTATAAGTGCACCTTTGTGCCTACCGTTCCTATCCTAATGTCTTTTTGTCTTTTCTATCTCTACTTTATACTTATATTATGTTAAACATACTACAATACAATGTATGACAAATAAAAATAAATAAATAAATAATTTTTTTAAAAAAAATTCTACCCAACTTACTCTTGTGAAATCATTTTCTTGTTCTGCCTCTGTTGTACGAGTCAAACATACCATTAGTCTGGAGAGTTCCTACACCCCAAAAGAGATCCAAGTCCACTCCGTTGAAGACCACTGGGGAAAGTGTAATTGCTTGAAAATCAGCCCACAAAAGGCAAATTGCAATAAACTATCCTCTACCACCAGTGCATCTCTTTGGTGTATTTTGCATCAGGTAATTTCACCAGGACAGTCTTTGCTTTGGTTAGAGAGATAACTTCTAATTCCATATTAATTAATTGTTCCCTAGTTTTCTCCTGTTTTCTTATGTCCCTTTAAAAATTGTTCGGAGAACCTTACACAGTCACCTAGAAATCAACTTGCAATTCTAAACAGCAGTCTCAGGCAAGTGGCAAAAATGTTAGTGACTTGAATTACTTACTTTTAACACCTTTTTAAAAAATACAGAATTAGATTGTTTGATGTGTTCTGAATGTACCCCACTGGATTTACCTGTGGGATGAGTGAAGTTTGGGGCTGTGTCTTGTACTCAGAGCCCTGTGCCATTACAGAAGCAAAAGGAGATGCATTTAAAAAAAAAAGAAATGCAATTTCACTAGATACTCTTCCATAAAATATCTGCTTTTGGGCATTTTTGACCAACCCATATTGTGTATTTTTTTTAAACCTCTGCATTAAAAGATGACTAACTTTGGAATTTCTTTTAAAAGACACTAGCAAGACATCCTTTTCCCCAGGAATCAATGCCATAATTATTTCAAGCAATTCTCTTCATCCAGCTGTCTCCAGACATTCTATTAATCTTACATGGAAATTAATTATTGGAAGGCATGGGTTGCCTACTTAACAGATGAGGGGAGGTTAAGGACATAATCCGTTTGCTTTCCTGCTGCTGCGTGAAATCATTATTAACTTTAATGAGGAATGCTTGTCCGATATTAAGTAAAAACCACAATAAGAAGGTTCTCTGAGCTTGCCTTTGATATGGCAAAATGATCGATATAAAAAGCAGTTCCATCCCTGAAATAATTGAGAAATATATACTCCCATTCATAGTTCCCTCTAAGCTGAGCAGTGAGCAATCGCTCACTTAAAAATCATCATCAACTCAAGTTTTCCAAACCTGCCCAGAAGCCGAGAGGGAAAGAGTGAGAGGGAGGGAGAGAGAGAGAGAGGAAGAGACGAAGAGAGAGAAACAAATAGAAAAAAGAGAGGAAGAAAAAGAGAAAGAAAAAGAATGGGAGTAAGGAAGAGAGAAAGAAAATCAAAATCTAGTTTGAAACTAGCTCAACTATTTAAGTGGCATTTTAATATTGATAGAGTTGCCCTATTATGAGCTCACTGTTATAGACTCACAGTACAGTATTTTATTTTGAAATTCTCTTTATTTATTTATTTATTTATTTATTTATTTATTTATGTATTTTTTCTGTGCCGCCCAGTCCCGAAGGGACTGCCGCTCAGACACTATACCTTTCTGCCCACCCCCCAAAAAAAATTAGAGGGAACACTGCTCCCATTAAGGGTTTCTTTTGCTGCAGAGCCTTGGGGCTGAGTCAAGAGAACACTCAGCTTAGAACCATCACAATGTCCGCAAATCAGGGGTGAAATCCAATTTTTGGGGCGTGGCTTGCTGGGCATGGCAGGGGAAAGATACTGCAAAATCTCCATTCCCTCCCAACTCCTGGGAAAAGAACATTGCAAAATCTCCATTCCCACCACACTCTGGGGTTAGCCAGTGGTTGCATTTGCCGGGTCTCTGAACTACCCAAAATTTCCACTACCGGTTCTACAGAACCTGCCAGAACCTACTGGATTTCATCCCTGCCACAAATGCTCCAAGTCCAGCCCCCTCTTGAATTCTGTTGACTCATATCAAGGGCCAATGTACTGCTGACTGTTAGTTGACTAGATTCTTGTGTATAGGCTTGAACAATAAATCTTCTGAAAAGTATGGTTCTGATATGATTCCTGACATATGGTGTGAGAGAGAAAAGGGTCACATTTACTGGGGCAGTCTTTCTAAAATAGAGCAATAGCAATAGCATTTAGGCTTATGTTGCATTTTACAATGTAGATGCATTATTTTCATATTCCCCCTATAATCATTTTACCAACCTTGGAAACATGGAAGGCCGAGTTGTCCAATTTCAAATTACATTCAGAGATGTCACCAGTCCTTAATAGGTGCTTGTGTCCGGGCTTCAAAGTCACAAATCACTAAGTTTTCACAATCTGTCCAGCTGCTAATAAAAATATATTCCACAGCATTTTAGAATTTATTTATTTATTTATTTGTTTGTTTGTTTGTTTGTTTGTTCAATTTTTATGCCGCCCTTCTCCTTAGACTCAGGACGGCTTACAACATGTTAGCAATAGCACTTTTTAACAGAGCCAGCATATTGCCCCCACAATCCGGGTCCTCATTTTACCCACCTCGGAAGGATGGAAGGCTGAGTCAACCTTGAGCCGGTGATGAGATTTGAACTGCTGACCTTCAGATCTACAGTCAGCTTCAGTGGCCTGCAGTACAGCACTCTACCTGCTACACCACCTTTTATTTTTGATAGTTAAAAATCCAAGTCTTTCTGTTCCTTTTGTTGTTAATATCTATTCAAGTTCATTCTTATCCAAAATACTCCAATCATTTTCTTTTGAACAATAACAATTTTTTTAAAAAAATTAAATTTCCTCTGCTGTCAGGCTTTCAAATCTTTCAAGGTAAGCAGCTGGGCAAGTGTCCATAAAGATATTCAACCATTGCAGTAATTCCTCTGGTCACCAAATGGGATATTCTATTTTAATCTCCCAACTCTGCCTTTCCTGTTTTAATTTTTCTGTTGTTTTTTTTAAATCAAGTCCGATTTTTTAGTTATTTTGTCCAAATTTTATCATCCAAATTTCTTATGTCTGCTCCAAATCTTTTAAAACACAATTCCAGATCTTTGGTAATTGGGCTTTAGTAGTAGATTTAACCTTGTTACTCCCTTGCATTCACATGATAGGCAGCCACCCCTTAATTTCCGATCCTTTTGTTTCCCTTAAAATATTAAGATGCTTTGTTTAACTTTTCTTTTGTCAATGTCACTCAACTGCCTTGGTTTCTTTACCTCTCCAGCAGCTAGGTTTAGTTTTTCCTTCCAAGATGACTCCAATTTCGCAATTCAATCCTTTTGAAGTGACCGCCACAGCTAGGACAACATTTAAAAGTCATTTTCCATCGCTGCTAGCCAAGGAGTCTGAGCTGGAATCCTGGGTGGGGGAGTTGCTGCCCTCCATCAGCCCACTGGCAAATGCTCCTCTTTTTCCCCACCCCTACAGGGTGGTTCTGATATGGTTCTGAATGAACCAGGTCTCCAAACAGCACGGATATCAGAGTTCCTCTATTGAGAGAGGGGAAACTCTGTGGTGCCATGGCATTAGGCACACCCTTCTCCCATTTCTGGCCTCGGGAAGGCCTCCAGAGTTGGGTGGGGAAGGCCATTTTTACACTCCCCAGACTCCTAGGAAGTCTCTGAATCCTAGAAGAACTAGAACTTTCAAATGGAAGTTGGTAAACGGAACATTTCCAGCCTCTGTGGTACCTCTGGGGGTTGGGGAAGGCCATTTTCACCCTCCCCAGGCTGTTAGAAAGGCTCTGGAGCTTGGGGAAAGCAAAAAACTGGCCTTCCTCACACCCACTGGAGACTGAAACAGGCTGTTTCCCAACTTCTAGTGGGCCCAGAAGGCCCCAAAATGAGCTGGCTGACATGTGCATGCACACTAGACCTGAGCTTGCATGCCCACCAATATGGCTCCCCGTGCCACTTGTGGCACATGTGCCTTAGGTTCACCATCACAGTTCCTGCCTAAGGCATTTAATGTCCAATATGCACTAAATCAAGGATATCAAAATTCAAAGGGGTGAATTCACACTTTTCCCGTGAGTGGAAAACTGGCAATTTTTCTCAGGCATCTTGAGGCAAAGTCATATGTACAGAACAAAAACCATAGTTGATTTAATTTAAACTGAGTTAATTAAATGCAGCAAATGTGGTCAGTACCCATATATTTTATATTTTTTCCCCTTCTATAAGATCAAATTAAAGGTTTGTGGTACTCTTTGGAGCCAGATCTGAGCCTTTTTAACGATTCCATATAATCCCGCGTCTCAATTTACGCATCCCTGCATTAGATCATCCTTTGAT
Source organism: Erythrolamprus reginae (assembly GCF_031021105.1). Classification (NCBI taxonomy): domain Eukaryota; kingdom Metazoa; phylum Chordata; class Lepidosauria; order Squamata; family Dipsadidae; genus Erythrolamprus; species Erythrolamprus reginae. Next base: position 277,222,868 of record NC_091951.1, read on the forward strand.
GTTTCTGCAGCTCTCATTAAATGGCCAAAAGGGGGAAGAGGAGCAAAACCACCACATTTAAATGATAGTTCTCCAGATGGTCAGGTTCTTCTTCTTCCCTCCCATTCACCCTGGATCATGTTTGATGTTTGTCATGGTACATAAATTAATCAATTAGGACAATTATATATTTAAATTAGCACCATCGAGTTCTGCATAATACAACAGTCACTGAGTGTCAGAAGACACTTATTAGGCTGGGAGAGACAATTGTGAATTCAGGGAGTCCAGCATTTCACACACACCCTCCACTGCAGGGGCTGGGGATCGTTTATCAAGCTGACTGGGTTGTCATATCAGTGGAAGGACCCTGGAGAGCCCTGACCATGAGATTGAAGGTTGGTACCAATTTACTGCAACACAAATGCATTGAACAGGAAAGAGAGCTCCTAATCTCTTCAATTTTCTTACATTACCCTGAAGGCCAGGAAATTAAATGAAACAGTAGCTGGTGACAACTTTAGAGGGTCCTGAATGCATGACAGGAAAAGTATTAAAATAGCTCAATCGTTTTATTTTATATGTGTGAGTTAATCTTGCCCCTGCATAAAGAACAAGGTTAGAGTGGGGCTGCCTCTTGGAGGAGGTGAAGGAGTGAGACAGAAGCAGCCAGAGGATTGTCTCTCTCATCAGCCTGAGCACAATAAGAATTTAGCATCAAAAAGGAGAGGCCCCCTTATAATTGCTGGCAGAGTGATAATGCAATTGTTGGCCTGACCCTATTGCGCATGATGCTCCACTGTGCTAATCACTAGAAGGGAACTGTGCCCCTCCACCTACCAGCTTTATTTGTTATACATGTCTCCCTATTATACATACATACATACATACATACATACATACACACACACACACACACACACACACACACACACACACACACACATACACACACACACACACATACAATAGGCAGACTACCCAGGTTCAAACCCCAGTAAGGGTATAGCTAGCTGATGAGAGCTAAATAGCTTGAAATAGAGGTATACAAGTCTCCCTTCATTTTATTATCAGCAAAAATATGTTGCACACACACACACACACACACACACACACTTTTTTCTGTCGAGTCACCTGGTATTTTAACCTGTAGTGTTCTGCATGCAAGGTAGGATAGTAATCTCTGAGTTAAGGGTATGTCTAGCTGATGAGAGGATAACAAGCTCGAAATATATCTATACTAGGCTCTCTTCCTTTTCATTTATCAGCAAAAATATGTATATACGTATGTGTGTGTGTGTGTGTATATATATACTGTACATATGTGTGTGTGTGTGTGTGTTTTCTGTCAGATCATCCTGGTATATTGAAGGAGCGTCACAGTTCACAAAGGAACTGTGACATTCCTTCAATATACCAGGGTGATCCGACAGAAAAAACATATAGCCCCTCCCTGGTACAAAGCTGAAGGGATCCGATCCTGTGGCCTAGAGGTTAATTCTCTGCCTTACAAGGCAGAAGCTCCAGGATCAATCCCAGTAAAGGTATAGCTAGCTGATGAGGCCAGAACAAGGCCGAAATAGTGCTATCCTAGTCTCCCTTAATTTTAAAAACAATTCAGCAAAAACATGTGATACATATATAGATACATGTGTTTGTGTGTGTGTGCATATATGTAACATGTGATACCTACATACATACATGTATACACACACACACATACATACATACATATGTAAATCAGGGGTGAAACGTATTTTGACATGGGGCCAGGCCAGCTTAACCAAGCCAATGTTTTGAGGTCACCAGCCTGGCCTATAAGCACCATCTCGGTCGGGCACTCAGACCAAATAGTATGGAAGGAGGCTTTAGGGTAACATTCGAAGCTTTCACCCAGTTGCAGAGGATGTTCCTCCTTGCCCAGCAGCAGGTTCTCCACACCGTTCATGGCTATTGTGTGTGTGCTGAGAACAACAAGAACCCACACAGTTGCCCCCCCTCCCCTCGGCCTGGCCGCCTTCTCTTCTGGGCTCGGAGCACTGTGCAACTGGGAAAACGCTCCCTGTCTGGGAGAATCGATCAAGACGGACCATGCATGTTCCCCAGGGTCACATGTGATTCCCTGGCATCACTCTGTGCCCCTCCCCCAGGGACACACCCCACTATTTGAGAAGCACTGGCTTCATGGTTAATCCACACTGCTTACAGGGAGAATAATATCTGTTTAATCACCTCTCTACAAGCTATAAGAGAAAGAGGAAGAGGAAACACAAGGAAAGGGTAACCACCTCTGCTCCTCCTATTCAACAGCTTCAAACCCCAAAATAAGTCAGTTCTTGCTGGGCTTCAGCTGGTGGGATATTGCACCACTTATAAATTGCCCAATAGAACATTAAGATATACTTCTATACCCAAACAGAAAAGAAGCAAACTTGAGCTTCGTTGTAAGCGTCAAAGTTTTTCTTGGTAGAAACCTAGAGAAATTCAAAGACAGTAACAAATTGAGCAACTAATTACAGTGCCATAATAAGGATGAATTCACACACTGGGCTAATGATAGTTTGTTGAATTATCGTACTTGGCTGGATTCACCCTTTTTAAGTCACAAGCCGCTATATTATTTGTTTGTTTGTTTGTTTGTTTGTTTGTTTGTTTGTTTGTTTATTCATTCATTCATTCATTCATTCATTCATTCATTCATTCATTCATTTATTTATTTATTTATTTATTTATTTATTTATTTATATGCCGCCCCTCTCCGCAGACTTGGGGCGGCTAGCAACAGTAATAAAACAGTATATAATAATAATCCAATACTAAAAACAGTTAAAAACCCATTATTATAAAAACCAAACATACATACAGATATACCATGCATAAAATTGTAGAGGCCTAGGGGAAAGAGTATCTCAATTCCCCCATGCCTGGGAGAGCTTCCTATCATTTTAAAGATGTGACAAAAAAAAGTGATTAAATAAAGAATTGTGGAGTAATTGTATTAATTCTATTTAATTACATCTAATGGCAAATGAAATGAAATAACATTTTTGATTGGGATCCACCTTTCTTTTTGGGAGCACAGACCCAGTGAAACACTCAAAGAGGGTGATCTTTGGCTCCACAGGTATATGCTTGAAGTAAGCCATGATTTAATTAATCATAATTTAATCATAGGATCTGTTTATATAATTCTGGTTTAGCAATTTATATATACCATATTTTTTGGAATATAAGACACCCAAAAGAGGGTGAAAATCTGGGTGCGCCATGGACACCGAATATAGCTCCACCACTCTCATCCTTTGGCTTCTGCTTCCCAGCAATTTACCTCTTTGCAGAAAATAGCAAACAGCCTGTTTCAGCTTCAGCACAGCCTGATTAGCACAAGGAGTTGATTTTCAGTTGGATCAGCCTCCCAAGTATCAACTGTAGGAAAACAGAGGCAGATTTTTTTTCCCCTTGTGCTAATCAGGCTGTGCTGAAACTGAAAGTGAAACTAAAACAGGCTGTTTGCTGCAAGGAAGCAAATTGCTGGGAGGCAGAGGTAGAGGCAGAATTTTTTTTCTTGTTTTCCCCTCCCAAAAAAGGAGGTGCATCTTATACTTTGGAGCATCTTATACTCTGAAAAATATGGTAAACCCCAAAAGTGTCTTAACAGATGAGATTAGATTAGATTTATTGGATTTATATGCCGCCCCTCTCCGCAAACTCGGGGCGGCTCACAACAAGGTAAAAACAATACATAATAACAAATCCAACACCCACCAATCCAATTACAATGTTAATCTAAAAAATTCATAAAAAACAACCCCAGAATATTAAAAAACAAGCACACAATCAATCTAACACCAGAACAACATGGGCAAGGGGGAGATGTTTCAGTTCCCCCATGCCTGGCGGCAGAGGTGGGTTTTAAGGAGTTTGCGAAAGGCAAGGAGGGTGGAGACAGAGAACAAGAAAGCTGCACTGTAATAAATCCTCCACAGCCTTTTGTTGCTCATATAAAACTTAGCAGGGATCTCTACATATGGCTTCTTCATGAACATACTGACATGCTTGTACATGTGCCTCCATTCAATGGGAATTTATAGTACAGCTTTCTGTAATCTGAATTTTCTCTCCAGATGTTATGAGAGTATGACTCCCATAACCAAATGCCATATTGATGTAGAAAGAGTGGCAGAACTTGGGGGTGGAGTTAAAAGAGGTACAGTCAATCCGTACATAGTCAAAAGTGGACTAAGTCCATCCCACTTTGAATTCTATGGACATGAATCTAATTCCAAGCAGATGTTAATCATTAGTTAAGAAGATTCCTATGCATAGGCAATAAATCAGTTTAATTGAACCTTCTTGTGGCAGGTGGTGACCAAAACCATCTGCTGGAAGGATTAGATTAGATTAGATTAGATTAGATTAGATTAGATTTATTGGATTTATATGCCGCCCCTCTCCGCAAACTCGGGGGGGCTCACAACAATAATAAAAAAACAGCACAGTACATAATACCAAATCCAATGCCCACCAATCTAATTACAATTTAAAATTAGTTGGGATATTGGGACCCTCCTACCATAAAGGTTACCTTCAATGGAAGCTCAGAAAGGGTGGTCCTGTTCATTGGCCAGGTCTTGAACCATATGGATAGGTATGGCCTCTTATATACCTTGGTCATTTGTGCTTGACAACTGTTGAGTAACATATCTGGACACTATCAGGGTAGGGAAATCTCTGGTATTTTAGCCTTATTATCCTTTTTTATACATTTTATATATTGGACAAATGTCCAATATTTTATTTCAAATGATATCCACCCTAGGATCATCTGGTTTGTAACAGATGATAGCAAGGTATAAATAATACAATGTGGTTATATCTAACAGGGAATGAATGTTCAGCATCCTTATCCCTTCAATTTGAAAGATTGCTAAAGGCCATAATTTCCCTTTTTCTGCCTGGGTGGAAAAGGAGAGCAAAAATAAAAGAATAGTTATTATAGGATTACTACTTGCAATCCTATAGTTAAAGGTCAAACTAGTTTCTGCTGTAATATTTTCTAGAATTTATAGCTTAGGCATATATATACTACATATACACGCAGGGCTTTCATGTTTGTTATAACCATGCAATCTTCAAGATAAAATTTACCAAATAATAATTTGATACAAAATAACACTGAAAATAGTCTACCATTCATCAGCCCAATGTCCTAAATTAATTATTCAGAAATCTGTTACTGAGAACACCTTTTTTATCTTTGTTTTGGGTAGGTATTTTCCTTTTATTTTTTTTAAATGTAAATCAATTATCTTCTATAAATTTAGGAGTTATGAATGCTGAGATACACTATAGTTCTGAAATCCCTGTGGATCCTGTTGTTTTCTCAATCTCCCGCTATTCATCTCTCAACACATTTGGTAGGCAGGTGTAACTGACTATATGAAATCTCCTGTACAATCAGTTTTAGGGCTGAGTGAGGCTTATGTGCCTCCCACAGATATATTGTAGTACAGATACTAGGCTGAAACATCAGTCAAGAAGTTTCATTGGATGACTTTGAGCTGATCACACTCTTACAAAGCAGCATACCTCACAGGGTAATTGTGGCATGGAAAATTAATAAAGGAATTATTTTGTATGCCGCTTGAACTCCCTGTGAATAGAAATTTATCTATTTTAAAAAATTAGAAGAACAAATTCAGAAGAGTATTGCATTCAGTGGGACTTTATTTAAGATCGCATCCATATCATAGACCAGTGATGGCGAACCTATGGTATGGGTGCCACAGGTGGCACATGGAGCCATATCTGTTGGCACATGAACCATTGACCTAGCTCAGCTCTAACATGCATGTGGGTGCCAGCCAGCTGATTTTTGGCTTGCACAGAGGCTCATGGGGGGGATGGAGGAGGACATTTTTATCCTCTCCCTGCTCCTGGGAAGCCACTGTAGCCTTGGGAGGGTGAAACACGAGCCTACTGGGGCCACCAGAAGTTGAGAAACAGGCCATTTCTGGCCTCCAGAAGGACTCCAAGGGGCGAGAGAAGCTGTTTTCACCCTCCACAGACATTGAATTATAGGTGTAGGCTAGCGGTCCCCAAACTATGGCCCGCGGGCCGGATGCGGCCCGCTGAGGCTATTTACCCGGCCCGCAGCAGCGTACAAGATTTTACCATATATAATATACTAAGTTCCCGAATCTCCCCTCCACTCTGCTGCTGAGCGTCTGGCGGCAGCAAGGAAGAGGAAAGCCAGGGGGCGGGGAGGAAAGCACCCTATGGCAGAGCAGCAACAGTTCCTCTCCCTAAAGGCGAGAAAGAAATTGGCCAATTGCTTTCCTCCCCGCCCCCTGGCTTTCCGCCTCCTCCTCCAGACACTCAGCTGCAGACCGTCTTGGTCCCTCCAGTGCCGCTTTTTTGGTTGTTGTTTTTTTTTTTTGCACCGGTGAGGTTTGCGCGCATTTGGGCACTTTTGGTGTTGGGGGGGGTCTGCTGCGGAGAGGGAGAGAGAGAAAGAGGGAGACATAGAAAGGGAGTGAGAGAGAAAAATAAAGCAAGAAAGAGAGGGAGAGAGAGAACGGGAGAGTGCTGCTTTTTTGCTTCTTTGCTGCCCCGCAGGGAGCCTGGAAGGCCTGCAAGAGCGTCTGGAGGGGGCAGTAAACAGGACCCCCACGCACTAAATTGTTAACGGCCACACCGTCCTGGCCAGGCGACGGGGAGGCCCTCCCTATGGTTGCCCGCCGCCCAGGCCCTGTGCTTGGAGCTGGGGACGACGGGCCTAGCCTCGGCTTACTTGGCCCCGGCGCGGCCGAAGCGTGGGGCAGAGTAGGCAGCGGCGGCTGCTTCAGGCCCACCCCCGAGCTGAGCTTCCTTTGGCTTCCTTCAGGGCAAAGCTGCAAAGCTCACCTGCCGCCTCGAAGGAAGCCAAAGGAAGCTCAGCTCAACGAGGACCGGCTGTTGGTCCCTTGAAGCTGCCACTGCCGCCGCCCACTGCGGAGATCCCTTCGCCCGAACGGAGGCGGAGGCGGATTCAAGGGACTAAGAGCCAGTCCTTTTCGGAGCTGCGTTGCTTGAGGAAATCCCTTCGCCCGGAGGCTGAGGCTGCAAAAATTCAGCGCCGAGAAAGACCGGCTCTTGGTCCCTTGAGCCCGCCGCCTCCGTTCGGGTGAAGGGATCTCCACAGTGGGCGGAGGGGAGGGGAGGATAGGGGAGGAGAGGTGAGAGGAGAGGAGAGGAGAGGAGAAAAGAGAAGAGAAGAGAGGAGAAAGGAGAGAGGAGAGAGGAGAGGAGAGGAGAGAAAGTGTTGTATCCTGTAATGGCTACCTTGTAACTCTGTAAATAGTTTGTTCCTCTTTCGGCGCTGTCTGAGCCCAAGCAGGAAGTCGCTCCTGATTGGCTCAGACGCGGCCGGCTCTGGCTTTGGCGGGAACCGCAAATATATAAAAGGAGCGGTTTCTCCAGCCAGAGTCAGTCGGTACTCGCTGAATTGTCACTTTACCTTGCTGAGCTGTCACTTATTCTCTGAGCTGAATAAAAGTACCGATTGCTCCAAACCCTGTCTCTGGGTCTACTTCACTGGCGACGAATGGACGGAAGAAACTTCGCGTGCAACATGGACAAAATCCAGATCGGCCAGGCTCCGGAACTCTTCGATCCCGAGAAATCGACATGGGACGAGTACATGGCCACCTTCGAGATCTTCCTCGAGGCGGCGGGAATGCAGGACGCCGAAGCCGATCGCAGATGGGCTATTTTCCTTAACTACTGCGGCGCAGAAATCCGCAGACTAGCCCAAACTCTCACCGAACCAGAACAAGCAAGAGCCACAGCGTGGGACGTCCTACAACAAAAACTGGCGAGCCACTTCAAGCCGACCAAACCAGCCATGGTTTTTCGGCATCAATTCCACATGATGGTTCAGAGGGAAACCGAGTCGATCAGCCAGTTTACAACGCGGCTGCGAACGGTACTTGCTCAATGCAAGTTTAAAGACCCGGAAGCTCGCCTCACCGACGCCCTGGTTTTCGGCATGAAAAGCAACACGGTGAGAAATAAACTCCTCATCGAAGAAGAGCCGACTCTACAAACCGTAATTAAACTGGCGCAAACCGCAGAAGCAGCCGACGCGGCGGCGAGAGAATTGAAAGAGCACGGAAGGCGAGAAATCATTGCGAAAATCGACTCCGCGTCTCCCAGCGCCGTGGAAACAGACAACCCCAGCCAACCAAGTTCCAGCGGAGACAACTGCCTCCTGGTGCAAGACCAGCCGAGACACCTGAGAGCTACTCACCCAGCCCCCTGCGCGGGCTGCCGGGGAAATCACCAGCGCCATCGATGCCCCTTCCGAGACGCTACATGCCGCCGTTGCAACCGGAGAGGCCACATCGCCATCGCATGCAGAGCAACAGCGCCAGAGGACACATTTGCCACACCGCAATACCAGCGACCTCAAAATCAGACCCCCCAAGCGCGAGAAAGGAGACCATTCCGCAACGCGGGTCAAAGGAACTACTCAACCGCTAACCGCGACTACTATAGAGGTAACTCTCAATTTTCCGTGAATAACACGGCAACCAAAAAGGGGGCTAAAATTGTTATATCACTGTTACTCAATAACCAACCTTGCTCAATGGAGCTGGATACGGGCTCTAGATATACCATCATGCCCTGGGAAAAATTTAAACTGTATATGCCTAATGTATCTAAGGCTGACCTAAATCAAACCTCCTTGGTGATTAGAGACTTTCAGGGGGGAGTAATCTCGGTCTTGGGAACAGCAAATGTACCTATCGCATTCAAGAATGTTAAATGTACCCTTCCCATGCTTATTGTAACAGGAGCCAAGCACTCTCTTCTGGGTTTAGCATGGATGGAACCACTGGGGATCGAGATTTCGGGTGTGTGTAATGTAAACTGTTATGATATGCCTAACTTTGTGAAAGAGTTCCCTGAAGTGTTTAGCCCCACACTGGGATTGTATAAGGGGCCCCCTATATCTTTCTCTATTGACCCCAAGGTCCCACCGATCAGACTAAAACCTCGCAGGGTCTCCCTGCCGCTCCTCCCCAAACTAGACATACAGCTGGACAAACTCATTAGCCAAGGTATTTTGGTCCCTGTGGAGCAGGGGCCATGGGAAACTCCCATAGTTACCCCTCTGAAGCCAGATGGCTCCTTAAGAGTTTGCGCTGATTACAAATCGACCCTAAACAAGGCACTCCAACACCACCCCTACCCCATCCCGGTTGTGCAACAACTGCTACACTCCCTGGGGGAGGGGAAAAGGTTCGCAAAGATCGACCTGGCGCAAGCTTACCAGCAACTTCCGGTCGATGAACAAACAGCAAACGCTCAAACAATTGTAACGCACAGGGGGGCTTTCAAATGCACGAGGTTACAGTTTGGGGTAAGCATAGCCCCAGGAATATTCCAGAGCATTATGGAACGCCTATTGTCAGGGGTAAATGGGGCCATTCCATACTTTGATGACATCTTAATTGCAGGGGAAAACCAGGAACAAGTAAACAAAAGAATAAGGGAAGTACTTAAGAGGTTACAGGACAAAGGTTTAAGAATCAAGCCTGATAAATGTGTCTGGGGAACCAACAGTATAGAATTCCTAGGATATAAAATAGATAAGGAAGGTATCCACCCCACAACAGAGAAGCTGAGAGCAATTAGAGAAGCCCCAGAGCCACGAGATAAGAATGAGTTGCAGGCATTTTTGGGCCTCCTTAATTTTTATTCCGTTTTTTTAAAGCAGAAGGCAACAGTAGCAGAGCCTCTCCATCGTTTACTCCAGAAGGAAGCCCGCTGGACATGGGGGAAAACTGAACGTGAAGCTTTTTCTCAAATAAAAAATTTATTAACCTCTAAAAGTGTAGTAGTCCAATATAGTGCTTCACTACCCATTAGGCTCACGTGCGACGCTTCGCCGTACGGCATAGGAGGAGTCCTAGCTCACGTTCTACCTAATAAGACAGAGGCCCCAATAGCATTTTTTTCTAGAACCATGACCAGCACAGAAAGGAATTATAGCCAGTTAGACAAGGAGGCTCTAGCATTAGTGGCAGGGGTAAAGAAGTTTCACAATTACATTTTTGGAAGAAGCTTTGAGCTAGTCACTGACCACAAACCCTTACTAGGCCTGCTAGCCCCCAACAAGCCCACTCCACCTTTCATGTCTCCAAGACTAATCAGATGGGCTCTTTTCCTCTCAGGGTATCAGTATGAGCTCACCCACAAGGGGGGGAAGGAAATCAATCATGCAGACGGCCTAAGCAGATGCCCCATAGCAGACTTAGTGGAAGACCCTGTTCCTTCCACAGATGTGTTAATGATAGAACTCGAGGAAAACCCACTAACCACAGCAAAAGAGGTAGCTGCACACACGCAGCAAGATCAAATCCTTAAACAAGTGGTGAACTGTGTTCTAAAGGGATGGCAAAATGATGTTGTGAAACCTGAATTGTGTGATTTTAAAAACAAAAGACTTGAATTATCGTATGTAAAAGGTTGTTTACTGTGGGGGGATAGAGTGATCATTCCCAAAAGCCTAAGGGGAAAGGTACTCAAAATGTTACATGTGGGTCACCCTGGCATTGTCAGGATGAAGAGCCTGGCAAGGGGGCATTTATGGTGGCCAGGGCTGGATGCTGATATTGAAAATTGGGTTTCAAAGTGTGATCCGTGCCAAGAGTCACGACCCAGTCCCCCCAAAACAACTCCGGCTGAGTGGGAACAGCCTGCTGGTCCTTGGTCTAGAATCCACATTGATTTTGCTGGCCCAGTGGGGTCTCAGTATTTTTTAATAGTGGTTGATGCTTTCTCCAAATGGTTGGAAATAATAGCAATGAACAACATAACCACAAGTGCCACTATCAAGGTATTGAGCAGACTGTTTGCATCCCATGGTTGCCCAGATCTCTTAGTGTCTGACAATGGGCCACAGCTAACAGCCAGGCAATTCGAATTGTTCCTAGATGGCCTAGGGGTCAGGCATGCCCTCATCTCGCCTTATTCGCCCTGGGCTAACGGATTGGCAGAACGTTACGTACGGGTGGCAAAGGAGGCATTGCGCAGATCAGGCCCTGGGGATGTGCAACAGAACTTGGACCAATTCTTACTCACCCAACACATTACCCCTAACTCGCACACATATGTAAGCCCTGCAGAGTTATTGATGGGAAGGAAGTTGAGGTCACCACTAGACAGGTTAAACCCAAGGTTCTGTGTTAATAATAACCAAATGTGTACAAAACCTGAAAGAGAAATGTATTTGGGACAAAATGTATATGTAAAAAGTTTTGATGGAAATGTAAACTGGATGAAGGGAATTATTGTTAAGCAAAATGCACCTAAGACCTATGTTGTTAAACTAGAGGATGGTCGTTTGTGGAAACGACACATAGACCACATTCGGAAGCGAACAGAAAATCAATTGCCACAAACCGCTGACATGGACTCTCCCCCTTCAACAGACTTTAGTACATTGCCCGAAATAAGAGACACGCAAAGAGACTTATCGGGCCAGGGGGAACCATCCAGCGACGCCGAACCATCCTCGTCCTCCGAAGCCTTCGTTGGGCCCGCCAGGCCGAGTCCGCAACACCGGGAGAACAGCGGCGAGCCATCCTCCACAGTCGGTGGCGAAGGAGCAATTGAACTGCGCAGGTCAGCGCGAGCTCCTCAGAGGCCCCACCGATTGGACGACTTTGTCACATGGCTTTCTTGATGGATGTGTCCAACTATGAGGGGAGGGGTGTTGTATCCTGTAATGGCTACCTTGTAACTCTGTAAATAGTTTGTTCCTCTTTCGGCGCTGTCTGAGCCCAAGCAGGAAGTCGCTCCTGATTGGCTCAGACGCGGCCGGCTCTGGCTTTGGCGGGAACCGCAAATATATAAAAGGAGCGGTTTCTCCAGCCAGAGTCAGTCGGTACTCGCTGAATTGTCACTTTACCTTGCTGAGCTGTCACTTATTCTCTGAGCTGAATAAAAGTACCGATTGCTCCAAACCCTGTCTCTGGGTCTACTTCAGAAAGAGCTGGATTTTTTTTCTTTATTTTGGAATGCACACATTCTTGTGTCTGTCATGTGTTCCTTGGGCTACTTTTGAATAAAGCTTTAGTGCCCTTCTGGAGAAGCAGTATGTTAGGATATTTAAATTTAGTAGCTGGAGTAGTAGAGTCTATAATGGGCCAGAACAGTTGAAGTTGATTGGTTGATGAGTGCTGGCACCTGCATGAGGCAATCTAAGCTATAATTGGCTGCTAGGAATATAAAGGGAGAGTCCCTCCCCCACTTTTTTCTTCCATATGTTCTGCAGGCTCTGTGATTTATCTCACGGTGTTAGTGTGCTCCTAACTATCTTCTCTGCTGCAAATAGAGATGTAAAATATATTTATTTATATGAAACTACAAGTTCATGTCAGTGTCTCTGACTTCATTTGAACACCAGCTGTGCAATTCCCTGACGCTGTAGGCTGCTCTTTGGTTCTTTTTGAACATGGCAGGTTTTGCATTGTCTAGAAAAGATCTAAACTCTGACTGAGCTTCTTAAAAGGGCCTAAAATAAAAAAGGCTAGAAAATACCTTACTCCACCAGACTTGAAATTCTTGGTTTAGACAACTTACAACTCCATTGTCTCCATTCCGACTTAATTATAGTTCATAAAATCATATACCAAAATGTCCTACCTGTTAACGACTACTTCACCTTCAACCGCAACAACACACGAGCACGAAATCAATTTAAACTAAATGTCAACCGCTCCAAACTTGACTGCAAAAAATACAACTTCAGCAACAGAGTATTCAACGCCTGGAATGCACTACCAGATTCTGTGGTTTCTACTCCTAACCCCAAAACCTTTAACCTTAGACTATCTACAATTGACCTCTCCCCCTTTCTAAGAGGTCAGCAAGGGACGTGCATAAACGCCCCATTGTGCCTACCGTCCCTGTCCTATTGTCTACTTTTTATCATTACTTATCTAATGTATTATATGTACAAATTATCACCCTATAATTGTTTGACAAATAGATAGATAGATAGATAGATAGATAGATAGATAGATAGATAGATAGATAGATAGATGAATAAATATCATTTTCAAAAGGATTAGTGATAGAAGAGCATCAATCTATTATCCCAAAAGATTGTTACCAATAAATCATTCTTATGGTATAGTTTTCTGCTGACTTACAGGATGATGGCTAGCAGTTCAACATAGCCATATAGAAAAGACTAAAGAAGAATAATGTGCCATTGTTTTCACCATACAATTTTATTCTCCCCCCCTTCAAGTGTTTATTATCTATGATTTCCAATTTTTAAACGGAATATGTCAAATGAGTTGGCAGAAAAAGATTAATTGCTTTTGCATCCCCCCTCCCCCCCCCCCCCAAAAAAAATTGCTTGCACTTCAGTGCCATCCTGGGCTGCTCTGCCCTTTTTGAGTGAGAAATATCATGACATTTGATCCACTGTCACATATGCATCTGTGAGACCTATTTCAAATAATGGGGTGGGGGGGAGAGACTGAAATAACCTCTTTTCCTAGGAGGGAAATTTAATTGCTATCTACAAAAGAGGAAATCAAGACAGATGGAGTCATTAGCCTCTGGGCATTTATATCTTGTGAGGTGGAAGTAACGGCATGGGTGAATTTTTCGGTAGACTGTGCAAATTTGATATGAAGCTCTATGGTTGACTGGCAAAAGGGGTGGAGAGGGGGGGGGGGAAATCTTACCCAACCTCTAAACTGTGTTGACCTTAATTTTGGGACATGCTAGTAGTGTTTTTTTGAGCAGACAAACAAAGTAATTCATATTTATGCATGAATTGGTGCATCCTTTAGCCTAAAACCGCAAACATATATTTAATGTTTGATACAGAATTGAAGTAAAATACATGCCCCATTGACCCCAGAAGCTATGCTGGCCAATTATTATCGACGTTACACATTACTTTTGTATAATCAGTGACATTTCCATGAAAAATCTAAACGACGTGAAGACTGCACTGAAATTTAGATAATGAGCCTCAGGCAGGTTTATAGTTGCTCACATTATTACTTACTAGTTGGTTACTGAGTTGCCAACAGATATATTGAAACAGTAAAATGGAATTGAGGACAATTGGTATGTATGTATGCAGGGGCGGATTCCACTTACCGCCACTACCAGTGTGCTTCCCCTGGTGCTCCGTGACATCAGCACGCGCACTCACAGGTCGGAGCAAATCCTGTGCGGGGATGTGTTTGAGTGCGAGATTTCACTATTTTTCACTGGTTTTTTGCATGCACGAAAGCAAAAAAAAAAACCAGTGAAAATCACAGAAATCTCACACACCTGTGCGTCCTCAAACAAAATTTGGCTTCCTGTGCATACAGGTTCCGCAGGCACAAAAACTTACAACCCCACCTCCCCTGAAAAGTTTCTCTGTCTTAACAGGGAGACTGGTACACTCCTCACCCATAGAGTGAGAAAATTTGAAAGTGTGGACTTGATAGCGCTTATGCCTTTCAAAGAGGCTCCCCGGGTGTATGAAAAATGTATGACAAAAAATGGATAACAAAACAAAAGCCATTTGGCAGAGGAAGGTTTGGTAGGGAAGGTTTGCCTATTTGCCGATGACTCTAAAGTGTGCAATAGGGTTGATATTCCTGGAGGCGTCTGTAATATGGTAAATGATTTAGCTTTACTAGATAAATGGTCAAAGCAATGGAAACTGCAGTTTAATGTTTCCAAATGTAAAATAATGCACTTGGGGAAAAGGAATCCTCAATCTGAGTATTGTATTGGCAGTTCTGTGTTAGCAAATACTTCATAAGAAAAGGATTTAGGGGTAGTGATTTCTGACAGTCTCAAAATGGGTGAACAGTGCAGTCAGGCGGTAGGGAAAGCAAGTGGGATGCTTGGCTGCATAGCTAGATGTATAACAAGCAGGAAGAGGGAGATTATGATCCCGCTATATAGAATGCTGGTGAGACCACATTTGGAATACTGTGTTCAGTTCTGGAGACCTCACCTACAAAAAGATATTGACAAAATTGAACGGGTCCAAAGACGGGCTACAAGAATGGTGGAAGGTCTTAAGCATAAAACGTATCAGGAAAGACTTCATGAACTCAATCTGTATAGTCTGGAAGACAGAAGGAAAAGGGGGGACATGATCGAAACATTTAAATATATTAAAGGGTTAAATAAGGTCCATGAGGGAAGTGTTTTTAATAGGAAAGTGAACACAAGAACAAGGGGACACAATCTGAAGTTAGTTGGGGGAAAGATCAAAAGCAACGTGAGGAAATATTATTTTACTGAAAGAGTAGTAGATCCTTGGAACAAACTTCCAGCAGACGTGGTAGATAAATCCACACTAACTGAATTTAAACATGCCTGGGATAAACATATATCCATCCTAAGATAAAATATAGAAAATAGTATAGATGGACCATGAGGTCTTTTTCTGCCGTCAGACTTCTATGTTTCTATGTTTCAGAAGGCTGGGTGAAAATGCTATCCACCAGTCCTTGAGACAGGAAAAAATAAACCCTGCAATGATATGAAGTGTGTAAATCTCATTGCTAATAGCAATAGCACTTAGACATGCATACTGCTTGATAGTGCTTTACAGCACTCTCTAAGTGGTTTGCAGAGTCATCATATTTCCCTCAACAATCTGGGTCCTCGTTTTATCAGCCTCTGAAAGGTAGAAGGGAGAGTCAACCTTGAGCTCATGTCAGTGAGCAGATCAACCTGCAACATTGCCTTCTAAGCATTGTGCCACCCCAGCTCTTATTTTAATCCCTATTTGGTCATAATAATGAGGTTAGAAAATGGCGCTGTCCTTATTTATTTCTTGTGAACCAACTTAAGGAAAGTATTTAGTAAATGTTGTTGCCTTTGTTTAGCCTACGCAGAAGCATCCCTTGGTGAGATGAAAAACAACCACCAATCGCTGTCTCTAATGTGGGGTGGGACAAATGGTTAGTCAGCTATCCAGTTGCCTGGCTTATAAATAGCAAGTGCTGAAACAGTGCAGAGTCCATAGGGGAAAGTGTTTCCAAGGTTCCTGCCTTATATACCCCCCCCCTTTTTTTTGCACTGTGATCTGCTTAGCAACATAAATTTTGGCCTCAATTGTGGTCATAGGTTAAGGACCATGTTTACAATCTGCAGACAAATAGTCTAACATCATTGCATTAAAGGCATCTCCAAATTACAGGACAACCTTGCCTTCTATCCTTGCCATTCTCACTTTCAATAACTTTATCCTTTTCTAGACCTCAAATTGTCTGGAATGGAATGGAAATCTCGCAGTGCCACAATCTGGAATATTTCTGCTGAAGAAGAATGAATGGTGCCTCCATTTCCAAATTTAGGAATAGGATGCTGTGGTCTACAGTCACATTTTTCTTCTCTACTTCCCATTGCAAATTATAACTGCATCTTTGTCAGAATGGAATGTGGCAAAAGGGAATGGCAAAGAGATAATTAGTTTGGGTGATGGTAGTGGTGGTAGTGATAAGTCATTCCCATGAGTACATGGAATCATCTTGATAATAAGGATTACCCAGGCAGTCCTTTGTTAGTGATACAGAAGTGGTTTGTCATGCCTTCTAACTGGAAGGTTTTTCAGCTTCCCAATCTAGTTTACAGTACAAGGGATCCTCATTTGGTATGAGTAAGATGCAAACCTGCCTGTTTTTCAGAAAGCCACCCAGTCAGAAAGTATGGTGGAAGACCAGCTAAAGAGGAGAGGGCCCAAGCCAGGAGTGAAACATTCCAACATAGAGTTCATTCAGGAGAGGAAACATCTGAGACCTATTTTTTGACAAGCAGCTTGTCCCCCTCCCAAAAAACACAGTAGCTACTTCCTCATGCAGAGGATTGTTCTGCTAATGAGGCAAATTTAAATCATCCTCAAATGTTCTCCGTGGGTCTCTAAAACTGCCAGTGTCAAGCTTGCCAAACAGGTGAAAGGGGTTGAATTTTTAAAAAATGAAGTCCCAGTTTTAGCACACCAGGTTAATAGCTTTGCATTATGTACCGAGTAAAGATGATTGCTTTCGCGGAGTTAAATTAATCTGCAGCTAACCACATATTTTTTTTAAAAAGGAAAAGGAGAAGGGGGGAGGAGGAGAGGAGGAGGGAGAGGTGGAGGAAGAAGAGGAAGAGGAGGAAGAGGAAGAAGAAGAAAAGGAGGAGGAGGAGGAGGAGAAGAAGAGGAGGAGGAGGAGGAGAAGGAGAAGGAGAAGGGGAAGAGGAAGAGGAGGAGGAGGAGGAGAAGGAGAAGAAGAAGAAGAAGAAGAAGAAGAAGAAGAAGAAGAAGAAGAAGAAGAAGAAGAAGAAGAAGAAGAAGAACTGATTGCAGCATAGAGAGATTCCTGTGTGCCGTGGATCCAAGCACTGTGGCTTAACTCTGAAGCTGGATAATTTTCAAAAAGATGACAGCCGAAACCCAGTGGCACATGCTGCAAAGAAGGATGTGATAAAATAACACTACTCATCTTCAAGGCTGTCAGTTTGGCAATCAGAACTTCTATTCATCTCCGCGGCCTGCTAACTCAGTGCTACCATGCGATAGATAAACCCTAATCCAAGTGACAGCGTTCAAATCAGAACTGATTTGATTGTTCACATATGATACCACGAGACACCAGAAGCCTAAAGAGTTGATAAGGGGTGGGGTGGGGGGAGAAGCGCCTGGGTGTCTCTTGTAGGCAGACATCCTCTTCTGAATCCCTTCCCAAGGAGGCAATTCCAACTCTTAAAACCCAAGGTAATTTCTAGGTCATGAAAATGCTGTCTTGGCGCAGCCAACTCTTATCACCATCTGACTGTGGCATCTCACTCACTGGAGCCTTGAAAGTCCAGAAATAAAATGCAGGCCAGAGCTTGTGAAAACCGACCCGCTTTGCTTTTACATCTCAGTGTAAGAGGAGCTAAAATTCTTCCCCTTTCTCCACGTGGATGAGAATTGTTTCTTAATTTGATCAAAAGTGAACAGATCCGTTTCTTTGCATACCGTGTAAGGCAGAGGAGGAAGCAGTGATTAAGGCACGTATTACAATAGTATTAAAGTCATCATTGACTTCTCCAATGTGGAAGATACATTTTTGGCAGGGACTCAACAGACTGTATTTAAATCTGACCCTGTAATTGGAATTCTGCAGGTTGGCAGTAAGAGAATTACTTTTGGCTTTTGACACAATCTTCAGCAATGCTAAAGCGATATTCTGGCTGCATAGTAATTTCTTTCTCTGTTCCTCTCTTTTATATATTCATTTCTCTTATTTGTTCTCTGAAGCCTCTCCAGCTTGAAAAACACAGCTTCTATGGCTAACAGAATAATAAACAACTTTTTGGGTAGTAATATTTTCTGCAGTCGAGTTTGCAGTGGTTTACATTAAGTTTGTATTTATTGTGTGCTTGTGTATTGTTGTGGTTGAAGCTAAAGTAGTCATTGATACGTAGGACATTGTGGCAGATGATTTTATGAACTACATTTAGATTGGTTTGAAGGTGACGTAGTTCTAAGTTGTCTAAGCCCAAGATTTCAAGTCTGGTGGCCTAAGATTTTCTGTTGTGAGTGGAGGATTTTTCTCGTGATATATATTTGGACTCTCTTGATTGTATTAATATCTGAAATGCAGTGCAGCTTCCAGACAGGTGAGCTGTATTCGAGAATTCGTCTAGCAAATGTTTTGTATGTTCTATTAGCAGTGTAATATTGCCAGAGAAGAAGCTATGCAAAGATTAGATAGACAACTCTTAGTGCCTTTAGGTATGAATACTCCCAAATCTTTGACAGAATGAGAGTCATCTACAAGATCATTTCCTCCAAGCTTGTATTTTATGTTCTGATTCTTTTTGCCAATGTGTAAGACAGAGCATTTGTTGGTTGAGATTTGAGGTTGCCACCTGTTTGGCCATTCTGATACATGTCAAGGTCTCAGCAGAATTGTCTGTGGTGTTAAACAGTTTGATATTATCAGCAAAAAGAATGCAGTTGCTTATAATGTGATCACAAAGTATGAAGAGTGTAGGTTCTAGAATGCTGCCTTTGGGGACACTACTATTGACAGGTGCAGGATTTGATAGAGAACTCTCTATTTTAATTACTTGTCTGTTTCACAGGAATGTAATTATCCAATCATGTAGAGATGCCATAAGATTTTAGTTTCAGAAGTATTTTGTTGTGTACCACTAAATCAAAGGCTTTACAAATGTCTATGTAAGTTGCATCTATTGCTTTACCCTGATCAAGTTGTGTAGTCCATGTAAACTGCTCAAAAAAATAAAGGGAACACTTAAAAATAGAATATCACTTCAAGTAAATCAAACTTCTGTGAAATCAAACTGTCCATTTAGACAGCAACACTGATTGACAATCAATTTCAGATGCTGTTTTGCAAATGGACTAGTTGTGCAAATGAAATATTCAATGAGAATATGTCATTCATTCAGATCTAGGATGTGTTATTTGAGTGTTCCCTTTATTGTTTGAGCAGTATATTTTTGCAGTATAGGAGTTGCAGATTACAGGATAATTTTTTCCTGAAATCAAATTGTTTGTTAGCAAGTAGGTTTCTAGGTAGAAAGTAATGGATTGGTTTATGATTGATTCCATGACTTTGCAGGTGACAAAACATAATGAGATTGGTCTGTAAATTTTGACATTGCTGGGATCTCCTTTTTTGAAGATAGGAATGACTATGGCTAGTGGCCATAGTTTGGGTAAGGAGCTAGTCCTGAAAGATTTATCAAATATTATGTTTAGAGGTTCAGCTAAGGCTGTGGAGAGTTTTTTTTTAGAAATATGCACAGTCCATCAGGTCTATGTGCATACTTATTAAAAATTAGAATATAATAGAATTCTTTATTGGCGAAGTGTGAGTGGACACACAAGGAATTTGTCTTTTTTGCATATGTTCTCAGTGTACATAAAATAAAATATACATTTGTCAAGAATCATATGGTACAACACTTATTAATTGTCATAGGGGTCAAATAAGCAATGAGGAAACAATCAATATTAATAAAAATCTTAAGCAACAAGTTACATAGAGTCATAAGTGGGAGGAAAAAATATGCATTTTTCTACAGAATGCAGAACCTAAAATAAAATAATGTTGTAAAATGGTTCTAAATTTTGATTTTTTGTGAAGCACTTAAATGCTGGAAGTAAGAAATAATAGAATGAAAATTAGCATTTGCTTGGTTTATTTTCCATCAGGCAATTATGTTGAGTCTGAATCAAATACTTTGTATTCCATAACATGTAACATTCTTGCATATTCTCTAATCCCATGTTTGCTCTTATGTTACTTCTTACATCATTTTTAGTATTTCCTTCCATTGAGTATATGACTAAAATTTATACAAGATTTAGAATCCGTGTTAAAGTTTCCCTGAGATAGTCCTGTATTATTTTTTATTTTGCAGAAATAAATGCTAAAAAGTACTCTAATTGAAATGCAATAATTGTCCGAACAATCCCATATGTATATACATATCCCATTATGCAGGAATTAGCCAAGATTTAGTGAATTTGGGATCATACTGGACTTATTACTTACATTCATTGCTTCTTATAAAAATAATTGCAACCAAGGTGAGATGGTTGTAGTGTGTAAATGAGACAAACCACCTGCTGTCAATGAGAAGAAGCAAATCATTCTTTTCCCATGTAGATTTAGGAACATTCCTCTTCCTTCTGAATATAGGAGTAAGGTTTTCTGTGTGCACCTGAGCTTTGGAGGCTTTATGAAGCCAGTGAAAATAATCATAAACTGAGCTCCGTGCTGTATTTTGTAAGGACTTGTAGCAATTGGATAAATCCTGTTGTTCACATTCATAGCTGCCTTATAATCAAGCCCAGGAATGTGTTTCATTTTCTTTTTGGTATTGTTTTTGTTTTATTGTACAAAGAGATATAACCTCGCTGAGAGAGTGACAAATTCAGTTACAGTCAAGCAGTACTTGACAGGTTCTATCAGAAAACCAAACAAGAAGAGAGCATGTAGGCCTTCTACCAGCTGTCACAGTTTTGCGCAAAGAATGTTTGAAGAATCCGACCTGCAAATATCCACAGACCCTTTGGACGTCAGCTTTAAGTAGTGACTGGGATAACAAAATTAACAATAAAGGGTCTAGGTGGATATATGTATTTGAGTTCGGATATTTATTTAGGTGTCCACTGAAAAGACCCCAAGAGGAAGCAGATGATCTCTAGGTGAACCTCACCAGTGATCAGTGGACAGAGAACTGAATTATCAGCCCAGTGAGAGAGGTGAGCAATTCATTCCAAAGCAATGAACATTTATATAACATTGTGAGGCCCCTAGTATTTGTAAAGGTCTTGGCCATCTCTGAGTTTGGTTATTTGCTTCCAGACATTTCAATAACCAATTAAAGTCCACACTGCATATCAGACATTAATACAATTGAAAGAGTCCAGAAATACTTCACAAGAAGAGTCCTTCACCCCTCCTCACGTAACAAATTACCCTACTTCTCCAGACTTCAAATACTACATCTAGAAAATTTACAACTACCTCATCTCCCAACTGATTTAACTGTTGTTCATAAAATCAAACATCATAATGTACTCCCTGTCAATGACTATTTCACCTTTAACAACAACACAAGAGCATGCAATAGATACAAACTAAATGTAAATCGCTCCAAACTAGACTGCAGAAAATACAATTTCAGCAATAGAGTGGTCACCACCTGGAACTCATTACCTGACTCTGTTGTTGCTTCCCCCAACCCCAATCGACAATCGACCTCTCCCCTTTTCTAAGAGGTCTATAAGGGGTGTGCATAAGTGCACTTTTGTGCCTAATGTCCCTGTCCTACTGTCTTATTATCCTTTCTATTACTACATTCTACTTATGTTATGTTATGTTAATATGTACTATAATACTATACTTGTTTGACAAATAAATAAATAAATAAATAAATAAATAAATAAAAGTGTGTGTATGTGTGTGTGTTAGCCAGTATTGCTGAGGCTGTGGTTTTCTCCTTTGCAATTCTTAAATTAGGAACTAACAAGGAAAAATATAATAATCCAGGAGCTACTGATAAATAAATATCCTAATCAAGGAACTACCAAGGAATAAAATAACATTTCCACCAACATTTGGCAGAGCAAGCTACTGTCTTTAAAAAACAAAATAGGAGCAAATCTCACACTCACAAGCACTGAAGAAGTTTCGTAGTTGGGTAACAAAATGTCTTCATGCACACAACCAAGCTCATAGACCACCTACTCCCTACTTCAATCCTGAGCTACAGATATTCTCTTCTATCAGAGCCCTGATATTTGCTAGAAACAAGTCGCTTATTAATTGCATGTTATTTTTTAAAAAGATCAGAAAAGTGCCTGAGGTTTAACTTCTTGCCTTGCCTGATCACAGCTTGGCGTTGTCACTGTGTGCTGCCATAGCAAACAATATGGAAGAACGCTAGGTGGAAAGCCAGGGGATAGAAGTATAATTGCCCTGTTGTAGCCAAAGACAGTTGCAGGTTTTGATTCTGGAAATTGTGCTCAGCAGATGTCACTCAGCATTTTGATAAGGGAAGTGCTCAGTGGGTTCATTATGTTATTTCAAGTCAGAATGACAAGCAAAGATGTAGCCAAAGGCTTTCTTCTCTCATTGTATTAATAATATGTCATTTTTCTCAAACGCTGAGTGTCACTGGCTCCCATTTTTCATCTCTCCCAGTGGAACTTGCAAAGTATTAAGCTCCTCAAAGATTACATCTGAATTTTATTTCCTTTAATCTAAAGCATTTTGGGTAGTCACACAAAGGGTGCTCCTTTGATATCTTCGGAAATAAGGCATGTGCAAGAGTGATTTGATTAATTTGTTTTTAAATTAAATGTGCATGCTGATGTAATCTCCAAGGCCTCTAAGTTGTTAACTACAGGGCAACAACCATACACAGGGGTGGGCTGCTGCTCAGACTAGGGGGGACACAGTTGGGTAGCAAAAATGAAGCTCCACCCCAGAGCACCCAATTTTACTGAAAGACGTTGAAAGAAAATATAGGGCATCCTGCATAAGCCACGCCCACAGTGTGGTAGTAAACATTTTGGTAGCCCTTCACTGACCATACATAACAATAATTGAAACATCCAGAGTGAAAATGGAACAGAACCACCAAAACTGGAGAACAGCTTTGCATGGTTCAAATATAATGCAAGAGTGAGTTTGGATCGGTCTCATTATTTATCTGTCTAAACTATTTCTCAGAGTTGTTTGCATACTTTAAGGGAGGAGTTCACAATGAAAAGAAGATGAAATGTGAATTAGTTAAGATTACTCTGCTTTTTCAAGGATATCAGATAAAAAAGTTGTATTATCAAATCAGCATTAATGGCATTTCTTACAATGGACCTAGCAACCATTGTATTGTGGTAAACCAATTAAATGGCAAATCTCTCTGTACAGAGCCAGTTCCTTCCATTCAATCATAAATGCTCCTATAATCTTGAGACTCATCCAATTATCCATAGTAACTAGGATCAAGTTCAGCGGGAAATGCAAGGAAATAGTTATAATGCTGTATTTGGAATTACTTCATTTAATATTTTATTAAAAACATTTTTCAGAGCTAGCACACACAATTTAAACCACAAAAGTATTTATTATTATTATTTTCATTTCTAGACTGTGTATGATGATTGTGGGTGCTTACAATTAAAGAAAATAAATAATAATAATAATAATATATATGAATACAGCTGACCAGAACAAAAACCAAAGGAGCTTAACCATCTTCTGAGCCCAAGTCTTTGGTCTTTACTGATTTATAGAAATTCAACAGGATTGAGACTGTACAAATTCTGGGAGAATATAGAAACATAGAAACATAGAAGTCTGACGGCAGAAAAAGACCTCATGGTCCATCTAGTCTGCCCTTATACTATTTTCTGTATTTTATCTTAGGATGGATATATGTTTATCCCAGGCATGTTTAAATTCAGTTACTGTGGATTTATCTACCAAGTCTGCTGGAAGTTTGTTCCAAGGATCTACTACTCTTTCAGTAAAATAATATTTTCTCATGTTGCTTTTGATCTTTCCCCCAACTAACTTCATTCCATACTGCAGCAACCGATTCCAAGAAGTCATATTTCTTGGATCCTTCAAGGTGACACTATTTAATCAGTATAATCAACAATAATTAGCAATAAAAATAATCTTTTTAGATTATAATAATAATCATACATACATTAGTTTCCCATCTCTTGTGAACCAACCCCCCCCCAATTTCAAACTGTTAAACTACTAAATCTGCTTTCAAATTGTTATCCTGTCATCTATACACTATATTAATAACAAAATGATTAGTAAAAACAATAGCAATGAACTTATTATGTCAGAGCGTATGATTCATAAAAATTGTAAACCATAATAAAAGACAAGGTTGAAATTGCAAAACTCTTTTAACACATTTTATTGTAGTCAACTCATAGAATATTTACCATGGCTTCTGTTGTGGTTGGCTCTGGCCCAGCTCCTGCCCCAGGGAATGGGGAGGTGGATGCAGGGGAAACTTCAACATGTCACAGGCCTGTGTTCCTGCTGACAGAATCAGTTCAGAGTTTAGTTTCCTCGGACGAAGAAGAAGGTGGGAGTGACTTGGCAGAGGAGGGCTTGGCACACAGCCAAGGCAGTCAATCTTCCTTATCTTCTATTGCTTCAGATGATGACATTTTGGACCCACGCAAGCGCAGAATTATGCGTAGAAAAGACCACGTAAGAACATATTACATGAAATAAGGGAGGCCACTTGTGTTTGGGTGGGGCTCCAGTAATTCGGGCTGCTGCTATAAATAGCAGCATGTGGGTTTGGCCATTGTGGAAGAATATCTGTTGCAGTTTTGTCAGGAATCTTGTGTGCTGGACTTTGTTGCATTTCCACGCCTTTGAAATCAAAGCAGAGCGGCGTGTGTGTGTGTCTCCCTTCGTTGGAAGAAGAAGGGGTGTGAAGTTTCTCCACAGCTGCTGACTAAGTACTTAATGACTGCTTAAGGGAAATTGTACAGACTACCTGGTTGTTTTGGAAAGAGTGCTCTTTGCAATACAAAAAGAGTGCTTAGTTTATTTTGACTTTTGTGATAAAGAACATTGTTTTGAATTTTCAAATGTGTGTGTGTCTGAAATTTGGATCCTTGAATTTTCGGGAGGCTCCTATCAGAGAGCCCGGCAGAACAGCTTCAATCCTCAATTATCCCAAATATTAATTCCAAATTTAGTTATTTTTTTAAAGATACGTTTTCTATGGTTAATATCTTTTTGATATCTTTTTTCTTTTTTGAATTTTTTTTTAGTATATTGCATTTTAATATTTTTTGAAGAAACTAAAAATCTTGGGGGGGGGAAATGAATCCTTTTAAAATAGACTATTGGTGTAAAAATCTACAGGTCCAGTTGTGCACAGTCACCATATACTTTTTCAGGAGAGTCTCACCTGGAGCAACCTGAGGAGGTGGTGGTGGCAGTCATCACCTGGACCTGGGCTCAGCCACTCACCACCTTGGTTGAAGCATAGCCGTGCAGGTGAACAGGTGGAATTGGGAGCTATTGATTCAATCCTCCACAACAATCCTAGTATCTCATGTGTCCCTTTGGGGAAATTAATTGCCCACCCTTACATTGGGGTATGGGTTTTACAGGGCTGAAACTAATGGTGGGATTCAGCCAGTTTGCACCAGTTCAGGTGAACTGGTTAAATTACCACCTCACCATCCAGCTATCAAAGTGGATCCTGGATCCTGGCCGCACGAGCAATCATGGGCCTTCCTAGATACGTCCATGTCTCGTCAACACTCCGTGGCTTGCACTGGCTGCCAATTAGTTTCCGGACACAATTCAAAGTGTTGGTAATGACCTATAAAGCCCTTCATGGCATCGGACCAGATTACCTATGGGACTGTCTTCTGCCGCATGAATCCCAGCAGCCGATTAGGTCCCACAGAGTTGGCCTTCTCCAGGTCCAGTTGACTAAACAATGTCGTCTGGCGGGACCCAGGGGAAGAGCCTTCTCTGTGGTGGCCCCGGCCCTCTGGAATCAACTCCCCCCAGAGATTCGAACTGCCCCCACCCTCCTCGCCTTCCGCAAGATGTCGAAGACCCATTTATGTCGCCAGGCATGGGGGGGGCTAATTCTCCCCTTCTGACTTGTAGCATTTGAGTATAGTGTGATTGTGTAGCATTAATTGTTTTTAGTAATAATTGTTTTTAATTTGTACTTTTTAATATTAGATTTGTATTATATTGTATTGTTATTGTTATTGTGAGCCGCCCCAAATCTTCTGAGAGGGGCGGCATACAAATCTAATAAATAATAATAATAATAACAATAATAATAACAACAACAACAACAATAATAATAATAATAATAACAATTATTATTATTATTATTATTATTATTATTATTATTCACTGCAGTGTGCTGCAATGGAGAAACAGGCAAGGGAGGAGCCTGTTTGAGGGAAGGATAAGGCTGCTTTCAATCTATCCCCGCCCTCTTCCTCCTTCTCTTATGCTGGCTGCTCTGTTGCTCATTTCTCCATTGCAGCGCAATGCCCAGGATTCACTTTGATAGCTGGAAGCTGTAATTTAGGGTCAGGTTGGCTGTGGCAGGAGAATAGAATATAATTTTTATTGGCCAAGTGTGACTGGATATACAAGGAATTTGTCTTGGTGCACATGCTCTCAGTGTACATAAAAAAAAGATAAGCTTGTCAAGAATCATAAGGTACAACACTTAATGATAGTCTGGGTACAAATAAGAATCAAATCATATGAGGAACCAGTGAATAGAAATTATAAGGATACAAGCAACGAAGTTACAGTCATACAGTCATTAGTGGGAGGAGAAGGGTGATGGGAACAATGAGAAGATCAATAGTAACATAGGCTTAGTAAATAGTTTGACAATGTTGAGGGAATGATTTGTTTAGCGGAGTGATGGCGTTTGGAGAAAAAACTGTTCTTGTGTCTAGTTGTTCTGGTGTGCAGTGCTCTGAAGTGTCATTTTGAGGGTAGGAGTTGAAACAGTTTGTGTCCAGGAGGTGAGGTTTCTGTAAATATTTTCACTCATCCCGCATGTGTGGCATGGGTAGCTGGTGGATGGGCATGGGCCCTGCTCCCCCATGATAGTCAATTGTTAAATTATTTGAATCCCACTGGCTGAAACCAAGCAGCAATGTAAAGCTAAGGAGAGCTTCACGGTTCCTATACTTTTCCTCTTCTTCAGAGGTTTCCATACAAGTTCTGCTATCAGTGCGCCCTACACAACTATGAAATGACTTTTTGTTGGTGTCAATGAAATAAATGCGCTGAGCTGTGAAACTTCATCATCTTCATTTAGCTGTCACAAAATGAAATTTTGGTTGACAAAGCTAGACCATGTTGGCTGCCAGTGACTGTGAGGACAAGCAAGCTGGTCTTCTCTGTTGCTTAGTTTATGCTTCGCCAGTGCAAATGGGCTTATCTGGATGATTTAAAATTAATATTCCCCTTCCCCACCCTGCTTTGGCATTTAAATACAAGCATCTCTACAGAAATTCAGAAAGAAGAAAGGATAATTTTAAAAAGTCCTCCTTAGAGGCAAATGTTTCCATTCATCCTTGGAGGCAAATGATGTGTTTCTTATGCCACTTTCCAATACTCCAATTTTTTTAAATCTCTGACAGCTGAAATCAAAGATATATTTGTAATAATTAATGTACACACACAGTGTGTATTACTAATGTGACTGGAAGCTTCAAGATGTCAGTTAAAGGAATTCATGCTTTATTTGTACTGACCTGCCAATTAGTCAACCAATGTAACAGTCTTAAGAATTGTTAATTGCTCATTTCTATAATTATATTTAGATGGTATTGGCCTCCATTCAAATGTGAAATTTGCTATCTTTGTCATCTCTATTTCCCTCTATTTTTCTTTCCCCTCTGACTCTTTCTTAATTTCTTTCTTTTACTAAGTTTCCCCCCCCCCAAATTTGTATAGAATCAATTGATTTGACGTAAAAGATACGATTGCAAGGAGTATTTCAAAATATGTGGGATGACGTAAGTGATTTCTCCAATAGTTTTTTGTCTGTATTGTCATGCACATCTATGTGAGAACTACCTAATAGACACAACCACAATGACCAATGTTTGTTTTTTCAGAGATAAAGCAGAAACAAAGCCAAGAGTTCAAAGAAAGACATTCAATGGTATGAGGAGGTATGGGGAAAAAACACCAGAAGCTTTTTTTCATGGTTCAAAAACCTTTTAAGAAATTGGAAGGCGTATTTCAGCAATGTAGTAAATAAAAGAGCTTGAATACAGAAGGGGTTTATGGGAGAAAGAACTTGATGGAACTGCAAATTGTCATCTTGTCTGAAGTTTTCCCCACACCCCTTTCATCAGGTAATAAAACACTAGTGTCTGGACTCTGGGCAAAGATACAACTGAAATCAAAAGATGCTCGACCTGTGAAATGAATCCTACGGCATGATGAGTGGAAAGAAATACTGTGTTTCCCCGAAAATAAGACTCTGTGTTATGTTTTTTGCCACCAAAAAGGCATCAGGTCTTATTTTATGGGGGGAGGAATGTCATCCATTGACTTATCTCACTTCTGTGCATTGCCCTGGCCTTCCTTTTTCACTGTCAGAGGCCTTTAGGAACTTCTTCTGCAGTTGGCAAGGTTTTCCTGAAGGCCTTTGCAGCTAATAACACCTTCTGGGACCTTCTGACAAGCAAAGTCAATGGCTAAACCAGATCCATTTAACAAACATGTGGCTAATTGGATAATTGTCATGATTCATTTAACAACTGTGGCAAAAAAGGTAAAAAAATAGGGAACATATGTCTCACTTTGCAATAAAAATTTTGGGCTCAGTTGTGATCACCAAGTTGAGGATTACCAGTAATGGGGCTGCCACTTGTAGGGAATGCAAAAAATGGATTCCAAAATTTAATAGAATATGTTTTCTATACTCCTGAGGTTAAAAGCATTTAAAAATGAAAGACGGGAGAGTTTTCTTAAGTATGTGACTTTAATTGTTACTATTGACTTAGTGCAGTCTATTTTTCAGATTTTTTTCATTTACTTCTTGTAGTGTTAATCAAAGGTGTATTTACTTTCATAAAATATGCCATTGTTTATGAATTATTATATTTTTCTACGTCATGCTGTTGGTCTTTAGTTTTTTATTCTCCTCTTTTACTCTCCTCTTATTAATTCTTTATTTATTTATCCCTTAATTCCAGTTGCCTTGATTCTATTACATGGACAGATTATTTAATACTGTAAATAAAGCAGTGAGTGAAAAGGAAACAGTGTGGAGAAATTTAAGATTTTTAAAATAGAGGCTTGTGGTCATATGATTAAAAAAAGAAGTTGATCATATAGAAAATGTTTGAACACAGATTTATAACAAAGCATTCAAGGAACAGAAAGAAAGGCTTAAATTATTTCAAGTACCAGGGTTAGTTAAAAAGGCAAAATTGTTATAGTATCTATAAAACAATTAACTAAATTGACTATAGTAATATAAAAAATAGAATGTTTTTTAACTTTATAGATTGATTCCATTGATTTTAAATGTTATAATGTTATGACCTGACCACAAATTAGAAGTCAGAGTTATAATACTTGTAGATTATTCATGTGAAAAACTATTAATTATTTGTATTTTGTTTTACAATTTCTATTCTGAAGTATGGAAATATCAATAAATCAGCAGATCACTGATTGATCTTCTATCCTCTCCCTCCCCCCCTTCCCCCAGTCTTTGAATCAGTTTTGACTCCTGGTGATTTTCCTTGATATATGCTTCCAGATTTTTTGGAAACATTTTGGAAATGGTTTACCATTGCCTCCTTCCCAGTGTTGAGAAAGCATAAATGGCACAAGGTCTTTTGTTCAAAGTTAAAAAATAAAACTAATCTAGTGACTTTTCTAATGTGCCATTCCAAAGATCTCTAACAGTTTTTAGATACTTAATAGGCAATTTCTGAAAATAAGTATGATTTTGTGAACTTAGTGTTCTTTTAAGAAGTTGTGCTGTATTTGTAAGCAAGAGGTTTAATCCTTCCATCTCCTGACACTCAAATCTACAGAAAACTGCTATCCTGGGGCCACTTCATAAGGAGCAGTTGTCCAGAACACATGTGGATGATCTCCCATTTTCTTCTTATCCAGAGCAGCTCTAAGGAACCAGTCTACTCAATGGCTCTTTGGTCTTTGCTGAAGTTGTCAGCTTCGCTATCATGGAGATGTGTTCAATTCATCCTACCAAATTCAGGTATGTTTATGTCTGTCTGTCTGTCTGTCAGTCAATCAGAGTCAGGTGGTCTTATGAAAGCTGTGTTCTACCAAGCCAAGATAAAACGGCCATGGAAGATAGCTACCAGTGATCCAAGGGGAGGAGGCACTTCTGCTACAATACACCATTACCAATTTGAGTGGAGATATTTTCTTACAATGAAATGAAGTGCAGCAGATGAACTACCAGAGCTTGTACTGGGGTTGATCAAAAACATCCCTACGATGTATAGCAGAATGAGTAGTAGTTGACTTCCAAATGGGAGGAGGAAAGAGAGGTTGATGTTGTGCCTTCATTCTCTTAATAAATTGCTTGTACTCCATCTAGCACAAGCTTGGGGTCCACCTAATCATGAAAGTTAGTCCTTAGGAACTACGAATTTTATACATGTAACCTTTTCAACCACAGCAATCCTATTGAAAGCAATCAAGCTATGGATCAGCTTGCCTTCAGAAGTTGTGGGAGCTTCATCACTGGAAGCTTTCAAGAAAAGATTGGTATAAGGGTTCCAGATAACATCAAAGGAAAAAAAAAAGAATCTTCGTGCAGTCCGGCGGTAGGGAAAGCAAGTAGGTTGCTTGGCTGCATAGCTAGAGGTATAACAAGCAGGAAGAGGGAGATTATGATCCCGCTATATAAAGTGCTGGTGAGACCACATTTGGAATACTGTGTTCAGTTCTGGAGACCTCACCTACAAAAAGATATTGACAAAATTGAACGGGTCCAAAGACAGGCTACAAGAATGGTGGAAGGTCTTAAGCATAAAACATATCAGGAAAGACTTAATGAACTCAATCTGTATAGTCTGGAAGACAGAAGGAAAAGGGGGGACATGATCGAAACATTTAAATATGTTAAAGGGTTAAATAAGGTCCAGGAGGGAAGTGTTTTTAATAGGAAAGTGAACACAAGAACAAGGGGACACAATCTGAAGTTAGTTGGGGGAAAGATCAAAAGCAACATGAGAAAATATTATTTTACTGAAAGAGTAGTAGATCCTTGGAACAAACTTCCAGCAGACGTGGTAGATAAATCCACAGTATCTGAATTTAAACATGCCTGGGAAAAACATATATCCATCCTAAGATAAAATACAGAAAATAGTATAAGGGCAGACTAGATGGACCATGAGGTCTTTTTCTGCCGTCAGACTTCTATGTTTCTATGTTTCTATGTTTCATAAAGAGCTTGGCAGTGTAGCATCAAGAACTTGTGATCATAATCTAAAATGCTGCCATCTGAATTGTCTTTGTTTAATTTAATTGTTTGTGGATAATATAAATGTAGAAATAAATGGCCAATGTGGTTATTTTTAAAGCTGTGTGGCTCGGTGGTTGCCTAGCTTTACTGTGAATTGCCTTATTCCTAGGCCAGGATTCATTAATTGTTATGTCCCAAGGACAGCTGGGTAATATGGGCCGTCCCTTTTCCTAGGCGGGAAAATACAGAGCCAGGATTGGGTGGCTCAGCCTGGAAACAGGAGATATAAATAGCTGCCAGGCGTGACCATTGTTGTTGTTGTTATACCATTGACACGAGTTGCTGTTACTTCTGCAATAAACCCAGTGTTGTCTGTTCCCATGCCTGCCAGTCTCTTCATTGGTCGGATGTAACATTAATTATTCTTGTTTTGGTATTATTATTATTATTTACATTTTCTTAGTGTGGGGGGGAGCTAATTAGTTGCTACTTATATTGCCACCTTATTCATATATACATATGACTGGGTGTATGCGTGTTCACGCAAACACTCATTCAACCCATGTCCAGTTCATAGCAGATTGTGATGAAAACATTTTTCTCATTCCTATGTAAGGTAGTTGCTAGTAATCCGTTAGCTCTGCACTTCATTATGAGTCTAAATATGCCTAGTTAAGAGCGGATGTTAATAATTTAAACAAACAAACAAAAAACTGAAAATGAGACATCTGCTAATAGGAAAATTAAATGATGCCAAGCATTGGAGCCAATTGAGCTGCAAAGGTAATACATACTATCATCCTGTTTTAATTATGATGCATTTTTATTTGTTTCTGTTTGCTTAGCGAACCAAAGGCAAGGAAAGTGTTTTGGTACCAAAGAACTGAGAAAACCTCTTACTTCAAAACAAAACAATCACAGAGGTTGGCAACACAAGGCTGAGCTGGGCAAAAACACAATTGAAAGGTCACGCTAATTGGAAATTTAAAAGCTTTTTAAAAAATTAAAACAATAGACTGGATATGTGAAGCTTTATACACATCCAATTCCTATATAACATAGAAAAATTCAATCCTGACTCCCATTACGTAATTTCTGCATATGAAAACAAGATGTACCATATTTTTTGGAGTATAAGATGCACTGGAATATAAAACACACCTTAGTTTTGGCAGAGGAAAATAGGAGGAAAAATCTACCTACCAGGTATTCATCTGGCTAGCATCCTTAGTCTGTTCAGCTTCAGCACATTATTTTATCCCCTGGTTAGGACAGAAAAAAACCTTTTTCAGAGGTAGGAGGAATGAAAACAAGCCTGCAAAGACTTAGGGTTGGAAAAACTACTTTGGAAGGAGGAGGAATAAAATAAAATTTTCCTAGCCGGAAAGCTAGTTAACACCTTGTTGGGGCTGAAAAATTCTTTGTCAGAGGGAGTAGGAATGCAAACAAACCGGCAAAGACTTAGTTAAGGAACAAAAAACCTTCTTTGGAGGGAGTAGGAAGTCGGGAAGATCATTAGTCCCTTGTTAGGGCTGGGGGGAAAAGCTTCAAATGGAAAGGGATATAAGATGCACCCAAATTTCCAGCCTCTTTTAGGGAGGAAAAAGGTGTGTCTTATACTCCAAAAAATACAGTATTTCTTCTGACAGATGGATTATAATCTCTCAGTGAAGTGCCTCTCATCTTGCTTGAGTTATAAATTGATGGCTTGTGTTTGGAGGTGTTAAGAAAGGTATGAGACACACACACACATACAGTCGCACACACACTCAGAGTATATCTGTGACAGAAAGAATTAACAGTGTGACAGATTTTGAGTAGGGATCTGTATGGTTGGAGCAGAGTTTCTGAACCTCAGCAACTTTAAAATGTTTGGTTTTTTAAAATAAAATATTTTTATTGATTTTTAATATTTACGTAATACCTTCTAATACTTTCAGGTGGGTTAACATCCATATATTTACATGACATTGATATATTGTTCATTTTTACATTTGTACATTTATGACATTGTATCACTTATTGTTAATTTGCGTTTCTTTTTTGTATCCAATTGTACCAGTTCATACAAATTGCATAGTAATCTGAGGTCTTTTGATGATTCAGCTCCATAGTCAAACGGTCCATTTCTGTACATTCATAGATTTTCCCGATTATCTCCTTGTTGCTGGGGATCTGTGGGTTTTTCCATTTTTTGCATAGGCTATTCTTGCAGCCGTTATAATGTGTAACATCAAATATTTAACATTTTTCTCATACAAATCACTAATAATGCCTAATAGAAAGAACTCTGGTGTACATTCAATTTCTACATTGGTTATTTCTTGTAACCATTTTCTAAGTTGTATCCAATATTTTTTCGCTTCGGGGCATGACCACCATTGATGGAAAAAGGAGCCCTGTTATTTTTTGCACTTCCAGCATAATTGATTATAATTTGGATATATCTGAGCCAATCCTTTTGGTGCTATGTGCCACCAGTACAACATAAAATGTTTGGTTTTTAACAGTTATGTTGGCTGGGGAATTCTGTAAGTTGAAGCCCACACATTTTACAATTATGGTTGAGAAACATTGGATTAGATGTAAGGGTCCCCAAACTTGTCAACTTTAAGACTTGTGGACATAGCTGGCTGGAGAATTCTGGGAGTTGAAGTCCCCGAGTCTTAAAGTTTGCGAGTCCCCGAGTCTGCGGAGAGGGGCGGCATACAAATCTAATAAATAAATAAATGAATGAATGAATGAATGAATGAATGAATGAATGAATAAATAAATAAATAAATAAATAAATAAATAAATAAATAAAGTTGCCAGGTTTGAAGATCTCTGTGTTACAGAATGACAACGTATTGCTGTCCTTGGTTGTTGGCAGGCAACTTCCTCACTTCCTTTTACCTGTCAACATGATATATCTTTGCTTTGTGATATTTAGGTTTGGGGATATTGAATGTTTATTTATAGGGTGATGCATTGATTCAAAGGGAAAAGGTGATTCAGAGCCCACAGGTCACTCATGTTGCACCTGTCATCAGCTCCTTTAAAAAGTGCCTCTTCGGCTACTAGGTTCATGCAGAAGCATCCATATGGTTGCAGGAAAAGTTACATTTGATTCATGGGGGTGCCAATCTGTGAGACACGCTTGTTCTGGGGCATGCAGAATCTCTTTTTTCTTGGGTCACTGGACAGCCTTATTATTTTATTCCATTTTGTGTACATACAGGCATTACCTGGTCATTGACTAAAATAGCATATTGACATTTTAGCCTTAGCAGAAAAAAATAAAATGTTAAATCAAGCATTTATGTTGGGAAATATACAATGGGAAGAAGAGCAGAGGAATAGAGCATTCGACTCAGCTGAGCATAAATAAGCCTTTAGACAAGAGGGACTAAACTGTCCGTCAGGGTGTAAGTGTTGTGAGGGCCATGTAATCTTGCAAATCGGAGGGGGGATTCCTCTTAAAAGAGTTTGTGAAGTGGGCAGTTAAAGTGGTAAAGGCCATTGCTTCCTGGCTGCCTTATGTTTTGTCTGGTTCTCTGGTAGACTCCTCCCAAAAATTCACAGGTACAAATTTCAGACACACACACCTTTGAAAATTCAAAACAATGTTCTTTATAATGAAAATTCACTTAAACCAAGCTCTCTTTTTGTAGAGCAAAGAACACTCGTCTCCAAACAAACTGGTAATTTGTACAAGTCCCTTATCAGTTCTGTGATACTTAGTTTGCAGCTGTGAGGCAATTCACAGTCTTTCTTCTTTCACAAAGTGAAACACACTTTGCTCTGGTTTAGTGTCAAAGCGGGGGGAAATCAGCCCACAAAAGGTCAAAGTCAGTAAAGCAGGCACGAAACACAACGATTAGATAATCCTCCACAATGGCCAAACCCACAGGCTGCTATTTATAGCAGCCTCACTAATTACCACAGCCCCACCCAACCACAGGTGGCCTCATTTTCTTTGATAATAATCTCTCAGTTGTTGTTGCCTATGCATCGCTCTCCACATGCATGGCTGTATCATTAACTCTTGTTCTGAATCCAAGGAGGAGCTAGATAATTGATCTCCTTCTGAGCTGTCTGCCACACTCTCCTTCTCCCTGTCACTCATGTCTTCTTGGTCAGAGGAGCCTTCATCAGAAGATTCCACTGGGAGCAAAACAGGCCTGCGGCATGTGGATGTCTCCCCCACATTCACAGTCCTTGGGGCAGGAGCTGGGCCAGAGCTAACCACAATACTTTATATTATTTTATATTGGCACATTATACACTCAACTTTATAGTAATATTGGAGAGGGTACCATAAAACATTCATAAACTACAGATAAAGTAAAAATGGAAGACTTCCAAAAAACTAGAAAGAACATCCATTCTAAAGAGGTGCAGAGATACAGACTGCCATGAGGGTTGCAGTGTCTTGGGGTCATGTGATCCCCTCTTGTGGCCTTATGACAAGCAAAGTTGAAAGGGAAAACCAGATTCACTTAACAACCTTGTTACTAACTTAATGACTGTAGTAGTTCACTTAACCACTGTGGCAAAAAGGCTGTAACTTGGGGCAAAACTACCTTGCTTAGCAACAGAAACTTGGGGCTCAAATGTGACCGTAAGTCGAGGACTAGCTGTAGTTTGGATATGGATAATTCAGACACCAAAGAGGAGCTTAAAGATTATTCAAATCTTTTTATATTGTTTTTTTAATTAAAAATAGAGTTTATTTGAACATACAAAATACAAACAACAAAACACACACACATATAAAAAAACATTGAAATTAAATTTGGACAACAAGGTTGACTCAGCCTTGCATCCTTCTGAGGTGGGTAAAATGAGGACCCGGATTGTGGGGGCAATATGCTGGCTCTGTTAAAAGAAGCTTCTGGGCATACATACATACATACATACATACATACATACATACATACCGCTCCAAATTGGACTGTAAAAAATACGATTTTAGTAATCGAGTTGTTGAAGTATGGAACTCATTACTGGACTCTATAGCATCTTCCCCTAACCCCCAACATTTTACCCTTAGACTATCCACAGTTGACCTCTCCAGATTTTTTTTTTTTAATTAATAGAGTTGAAAGGGACCGTTAGGTCATCGAGTCCAACCCCCTGCCTGAGCAGGAAACCCTACAGCACCCCAGCCAAATGGAAGTCCAATCTCCTCTTGAAGGTGTCCAGAGTTGGGGAGTTCACCACCTCCCCTGGCAGGCAGTTCCATTGGTTGATCGCTCTGACCGTCAGGAAGTTCTTCCTTATTTCCAGGTTGAATCTCTCCTTGGTCAGCTTCCAACCATTGTTCCTCGTCCGGCCCTCTGGTGCCCTGGGGAATAAAGAGACCCCCTCCTCACCGTGGCAACCCCTCAAGTATCTGTAAACTGC
The DNA here is from genome assembly GCF_031021105.1 of Erythrolamprus reginae. Classification (NCBI taxonomy): domain Eukaryota; kingdom Metazoa; phylum Chordata; class Lepidosauria; order Squamata; family Dipsadidae; genus Erythrolamprus; species Erythrolamprus reginae. The sequence continues at coordinate 277,259,789 of NC_091951.1, forward strand.
TATCATGTCCCCTCTAGACCTTCTTTTTTCTAGGCTGTCCATGCCCAGTTCTCTCAATCTCTCTTCGTAAGTCTGGGTTTCGAGTCCCCTAATCATTTTGGTTGCTCTTTTTTGCACCTTCTCCAGATTTCTAAGAGATCACTAAGGGGCATGCATAAGTGCACTAGTCCCGTCCCCTGTCCTATTGTCTCTCCTATCTCTCATATATCGTATCTACTATTCTTCTATTCTATTCTTCTTATACTACTCTCATAATATCCTTCTATTCTCTAATTGATATATTTTATTCCTAAATTTTCACTTCTATTCTTTCTCTAATATATTTTACTTGAGTATAACCTCTATAACCTTCATTGTGTATTATTGTGCATTGGACTAATTAACTAACTAACTAACTAACTAACTAACTAACTAACTAACTAACTAACTAACCAACCAACCAACCAACCAACCAACCAACCAAACAAACAAACAAACAAATAAATAATAAATTACATTTGTATGCCACCCCTCTCTGTAGACTCATACACATACTAAATACACAGAGCATTTTAATGACGTCTAGGCAGGTGGATCGAGCCTCCCGCCATTGCCGCTAACAGTTCGCCTAAACCAGTGTGAACAGGTAGCAACCCCACCACTGCATGTAAGGCCATGTATCTAAGAGTCTACTAATGTATAGCCACTGTAAAAAAAAAAAAAAAGCTTGCATGCTCCTGACAAAATGCCACAAAATCTCTCGTCAGAGTTTTGAGGGAGAAAATTATTTCTTTGGGCCGATCTTGTTTGGCTGTCACAAATGGTGTTGCAATTCTGAAAATGCCGATGAGAAACAGGAAAACTGAGTATTAGTTAATACTTACCACCGGGCAGCCTGTGAAATCATGAATAACTCACCCACCCTCTTTAGAGAACCCCTGGTGAGTAAGTAATTGGTTTGTTTTTCTTGCTATGTAATACTGGACATCGCTCTGAAGAATAAGGTTTCCATCTAGAATTAATGCCATTGAGGAAATGAGCAGTTTTTTAAAATTAGTTTTTATTGAAGGGTGTTTTTTTTTAACAGAGTAAAAATAATACAGATTGAAAGAACAAAAGAACGGGTGAACGGTGATTAGCTGCTTTGGAGCCAAGGCCAAAATCTCTTAATGGTGACGGCTGGTGAGAGGACAAGAAAGTGACCCATTTGCCTGCTGGTGAATCAGACTGGCTGTTTGTTTGATTGTTTGTTTGTTTAGTTTGTCAAGCATGTATGAGAAAATTATTATAAGTATGAACATAACGTATAAACATATAAGTATATGCATAAGAAATGAGTATGAATAATGGGAACATTAGGACAGAGATGGTAGGCACTCTAATGTGCTTATGCACGTCCTTTACAGACCTCTTAGGATTGGGGTGAGGCCCATGGTAGACAGTTTTAGGTGATTAGTTGGCAAGAACTGAGGTTTTTGTGGTTGGATCATGAGTTGAGCAGCTGGCAGTAGAAAGAATTCACTAAAACTCACAGTCATAATGCAGTCTGTATGCACACAAAGTTTACAAGGACCTAATTTAAAAAAAACACTTTTGGATGTAACTAACTTACAGCTGAAGACAGATTCTGCGAGTGACAGGATGTGAAAATTCCACTTGATAGGTCAATATTATTCCTGGATTCTTTCTCTTTGGGGCAGGAAGCTCAGTTTACCTCTCTGTTTGCTATTTTTGGTAATGGACCATTCTGATATCATATTGTTTTCTGTGAGAACTAATTTTCACAGCAAGAACACTGATCTCATCTCAAGTTTCAGGGGGGAAAAAGCAGAATACCTCTAGTTGTCCTGGAGAATGATCTATGGACAGATGAATCAAAAGTAGAACTTTCTGCACTGCGTGGCTTGGCTATTTCTGATGGAAAACTGAACGCTCCATCTTATAATAAGAGCCTCACACTGTCAAATCCTGACGTGATAGGATCATAATTTGCTGCCTCAGGACCTGGACGATTTTCCATCACTAAAAGAAGCTTGAATTCTGCTTTGCATCCAAGTATGCTGCAGTTTGCTGTCCATTAGCTAAAAATAAAAGACAGTGGGTTATGTAGCAAAACAGTGATCCCAGATACAAAAATCTACAGGTCTACAAAACAAAGATAAATTCAATATTTTTGGAAATGAGACTTTTTGGCAAAAACGGGCCATGCAGAGCACTGCACAGTGCTTCTAGGGGCTGGGGGGGGGGGCAAATGCAATTTATTTATTTATTTTTATTTATTTATTTTGTCCAATACACAATAATACACAGTGAAGGTAACAGAGGACACCTTTGAGGAAATAGAATTAGAGAAGAATAGAAGAGAGAGTATAGGATAAAATAATCAATGAGAGAATGGAAGAAAGATATAGGGATAGAAGAGAAGATATATGGGATATAGGAGAGATAATAGGACAGGGGTCGGAAGGCACTCTAGTGCACTTATGCATGCCCCTTACTGACCTCTTAGGAATCTGGAGAGGTCAACCATGGATAGTCTAAGGGTAAAGTGTTGGGGGTTAGGGGATGATACTACAGAGTCCGGTAGTGAATTCCACGCTTCAACAACTCTATTACTAAAGTCGTATTTTTTACAGTCAAGTTTGGAGCGGTTAAAATTGAGCTTGAATCTGTTATGTGCTCTTGTGTTGTTGTTGTTGAAGCTGAAGTAGTCATTGACCAATGGGTGGAGGGTTTGTGAGTCCAAAAACGGGCCTCTTTTTGGTAAAAACGTGCCGTGCTGCAGAAGTACTGCAGAGTGCTTCTTGGGCCCAGGGAGGGCAAAAATGCAATGGGCAGAGGGCTTGGGAGGCCAAAAGCACCCGTATTCAATCTATAAAATGCACTTAAATTTTCACCCACTTTTGTGGTGGGGATAGATGTGTTAGATCAGCATAACAAAGGAATTAGAGTCAATGTAGTTGGTTAAGTATTTATTTAATTCTAACTGTAGTGATCAGCCGTCTCCAAGCAAACCACTTTTAAAAACTTGTCTTGCAGGTGACCGATTCTGACAGCCACTCAAAACTGTTGCTTATGGTTTGGCCAATCAGTGAGCATCATGCAAATTTAACTAGCGTACGGACGTACATAACATGATGTATCTTATACTTTGAAAAATGATTGTGATATGTAAATATATAGGACAAAAATAGCACTTATTTTGCTATCCACCAGATAGAATGAAACTCTCAACCTTAAAAATTATCTTCTGGATGTAGTAGTTACAATGTATACTACTAAACTCTCTTATCATGACCTTTACCTGTGCAAAATAGTGTGCATAGGGCAACAATTTTTGAACCAAAGTATCTCAGTAGACTAACTTAAGAATGCTTCCAAAAGATGGGACCCATGACTTCCAGGAGAATGGAATTCAGGACAGTTGTGATTGCATCAATGCAACTGGTTGTACTGGGCTGCTACTCAGGGGTGGGCAGCAGGCAGGACGGGGTGGAACGCAGTTCCACCAGCTGAAATGAAGTTTTGTGCTCAGCTCCAGATGACTATCCCCCCCTCCCATCCCCTCCCATCCTCTTCCTCCTCCTTTGAAAGCGGCAGGGAGGCCAGCACCGGCAGGAGTTGCAGGGGGGCCATTTCCTCCCCAGTCTTTTTTCAACAGCTGATTGGCACCCATTTGCCTAGCTACCCAGCCTGAGGCAGGGGGTGACCCAGGAAGGAGAGTGTGGGAAACGCGAAGCAAATTGTCACCCAAGAGAGAGACACTGGTGAGGTTGTAAGTTGAGATCTTAACAGTTCACTTGAACAATGATGATCGTTCAAGCTACTCCCACCTGGTCACATTGCCGGCAAGCCACTCCTACCCAGTCACATGACTATCAAGCCACATCCACAAAATAAGCCACACACACAGTGTGGCAGTAGAAATTTTGGCTGCCCATTACTGCTGCTGCTCTAGTTCCACAATCATTTTCAACCTTCCATGATTGTTTCCCAGTCTTGCAATCCCTTGCTCCTTCCTCCATATTAAACAATTTTTAAGGTGCATGAAGAAGGGCCTGGATATTTTTGTTGCATCTACATCCCATCTTTGTTTATGAATTCAGGGCACATACATCGTGCTCCATCTTCCTATGGATCCTCCTTCACTACAATCCTGTGGGATAAGCTGGACTGAAAGTCACTGATTAAGCTACTGTGGTAGCAAATGGAGTAGAAACTGGATCTCTCTGTGGTCAGCCAACTATATTACCCACCAGAGGTGGGTTCCTCCCAGTTTGGAGCAGTTCTATGAAACCAGTAGTAACTTGATGGCCAGGCTCACTGGAATCAGCAGCAACCCAGGACTGCCACGCCCCCATGCTAAAACCAGCAATGACCCAGGCCTGTCATGCCCCTGTATGCACCATCACCTTGTTTTTTGCTTCTGCACATGTGCAGAAGCTTTTCAAAGTACTGCACATGCGCCCATATGCCCCTGAGCAATGGGAAAAAACAGAGCCCACCCCTCTTAGCCCCTCTGTCTTAATTCTTTTCACCCTGTTGCATTTTTCAACTGATTCCTACTCTGAAGCTGAGTATAGATCATCTCTTCCTCTTGATATTGTCAGATGGTTGCAAAAGGTGATCACATAACCCCAGGACACTGCAACCATAATAAATATGGGTCAGTGGCCAAGTGTGTGAATTTTGATCACAGGACCATCAGCATGCTGCAATGGCCATGAGTGTGGGGAAAAATGCTTACAAGTCTTTTATTCAGTGCCATAACTTTGTACGGTCACTAAATGAACTGTATATCTGTCTTGCTGTGCATCTTTCTTCTTTAATAAAATGGTGTTTTCTTCTTCAATTTTCAAAGCAAAACAATAGCAGTCTGCCTGTGGACACTCTGTTTCTCTGCTTAGGTAAGGAAATATCTCTGAAAGGATGACCCAAGTGAGTTGCAGAATGGAATGGGATGGAATAGAATAGAATAGAATATGGGTCTATTTGATGATGAATATGACTATTTACAGGATCACCTCCTGCCACACGCCTCCCAGAGACCAATAAGATCACACAGAGTCGGCCTTCTCCGGATTCCATTGACTAAGCAATGTACATTTGCAGGGCTGTTGGGGAGGACCTTCTCTATAGCTGCCTCGGCTCTATGGAACACCCACCCACCCCGTCCATGTCTGTATGGCTCCCACTCTACTGGCCTTCCAAAAGGCCATTAAGACCTGGCTTTGCTGGCTGGCCTGGGGGGCACTGTTCCCTGTAAGCTGTGCGTGCCTGCACGCGCACACCCCAAAACACCCACCCACGTACCCTTTTCTGGGTTTTATATGGGGTTTATAGTTTTAGCATGGGTTTTATAAGTGGGGTTTTTATAGTTTATTTCTGATATTTGACTTCTCTTAATTTTGTATTGTATTTGTATTGATGTAAGCCGCTCTCAGTCCTACAGGATTGGGTGGCATAGAAGTTAAAAATAAGTAAGACTAGACTAGACTAGACTAGACTAGACTAGACTAGACTAGAATAGAATAGACTAGAGTAGAGTAGAGTAGAGTAGAATAGAATAGAATAGAATAGAATAGAATAGAATAGAAATTTGTATTGGCCAAGTGTGACAGACAAGGAATTTGTCATTGGAACATAATGTTCCATTTTCATTGGAACATTTGTCATTTGTACATAAAAAAGACACATTTGTCAAGAATCTTGAGGTACAACAATAGGGTACAAATAAGCAATATAAATCGTAAGGATACAAGCAACAAGTTACAGTCATACAGCCATAAGTGGGAGGAAATGGGGGACAGAAACAATGAGAAGACTAATAGTAATAGTAATGCAGCCTGCTAATTATTTCCTATTGCTGTCCATTGTCAGAATATTGACCAAAGACTTGGAAAAAACTTGGATGTGAAGAGTGCCCCGTTGCTGAATAAACCTACCTCCTGCCATAACAAAAATCCATTTCACATGAAAGAGGAAAAAAAGAGAAGAAAAGAAAACACCATTTTCTCTCTCTTTCCCCCTCCTTCCAACAGTACATCTTGTAGGCATTTGTCTAGCTATTCAGGGGGAAAATGAACAATTGTTACAAGCTGAATCTTCCCTGGCAGGAAGGTACCAATCTGTCTGTTTCTCTTAAAAAGTCTCTGCTAGTTGCTTGCTGCGCAGCCCTTTGTGCCATTTTTGCAACCAGATGCTTTTCACGGTCACTCAAACCAAACTATGTGTTGGCGGAGAGGGTGGGGGGGGAAAGAGTAATGATTCACTTGAGCCAGGATGAGGCAAAAAAAAAAAATCAGCACATGTTGCTACTATAAGCAGGGAAAATCAAGCCAGCAGCTTTTAAAGGGGATTGTGAAACTGACTAGAAGCATTAAAATTGGATTTGTTGATCTCCAATACATATTTAAGCATGGAAATTCAACTGGGCAGGAAGCTTAAAATCAGCTTCGCTGATAGGATTGCCAGCCAAATGTACTAAAGAGCTTTGCGTATTACACTGGGACCAGCTTGAGATAGAGTGAAAAATCAACCCGTCTCTCATTGTTATTCCATCCCTGGCATAGTTAAGATGCGGCAGAGCTTGGGAAGAATGGTGATGGGGGGAAAATAAAAGCCCGTTGAAAAACAGGCTGCCTGCGAGCCTCAACGTTATGCAACAAAGTTTCATTTTGTTCACCCCAAATAAAATGGGTGCAAAGCCAGAAATATGCCAATTCAATTCTCAGAGACGGATGGGTTGATGCAAAGAAAACCTGTGATTGATAGAAACAGTGTTAGATGCAGTCCTGAATCTATCTGGATCTTTGCAGCCCAGATCTAGTAGCCTTCTAGAGCAGGAATCTCCAACCTTGGCAACTTTAAGATGTGGACTTCAACTCTCGGAGTTCCTCAACTAACTTTACTGGCTGGGAATTCTTGGAGTTGAAGTCCACAAATCTTAAAGTTGCCAAGGTTGAAGAGCCCTGTTCTAGATTAAAGACAAGAATCCCAAGATCGATAAACATTCCAGAAGATCTTTCTATAAACTGCTCTCTTCCAAGCTTCTCCGTTATATCAGTGAAGAGACATGCTTATTAATCAGATTCATCTTGGTAAAATCTTGCTAGGGTGAACTCTGTGATAATCATGTTTGGAAAATGATCCCTTTCAGTTTAGGCAGCTGTCAAAAAGCTTGACATGCACACAACCTGGAGGGGGGAGAGTTTTTAAAATTCCCTTGGTACCAAAGTCAACCCAATTCCCAGGTTTAAGAGTTTCACAATGGGGTTGGATAGAAAGAGCAGAGCCACCAGTACCAAGTTTGAAATGTTTCCTCCCCAATTGCTCTCTGCATCTGATCCCTTTCTGCTACTTGTGAATTATTGATATGGAAAAAGGGCAACTGTTCCTCCCAATATTCTTTGGTAACTTTGGCCTTTGAGAGGTCACATCCCCTAACTGAAGAAAAAGTCATTGCACACCAAGTCCACTAGGTGGCTCTCCTTGAAAACATTGCAACACAGCTTGTACTTCACCAGCGGTTCACCAGTGTGATTGGCTTTAATGAGGCAGAAAAACCTTAATAACTTTCTAACTGCCACTCAGAATCTCACAAACCAAGACAGATTTTCTTCATTGGTTAGCATGAAAAAGTACATTGATGGTGTTCACCAAAACGTGAAGGATGGGTATAGTTAAAATACAAGATGTCATTTTTTAATGTTTTTTTAAAGTTGCTCTCTCTGAAATAATATATGTCTGATCAGTTTGAAATTGGACATTGTTATACACTTCAACAATTATATTATCAATCCTTAGATGACATCTTTTAACTCAAAAGGAACTATTTTTCTTGCCTCTCAGCCATAAAAAATCATATTTAAAAGGATAGATTCCTTCATTCCTTCGTTCCTTCCTGCCGTCCTTCATTCCTTCGTTCTTTCATTCCTTCATTCCTTTGTTCCTTCGTTCCTTCCTGCCGTCCTTCCTTCCTTCCTTCCATCCTTCCTTCCTTCCTTCCTTCCTTCCTTCCTTCCTTCCTTCCTTCCTTCCTTGTCTTTAAATTACTGTAAGAGAAAATACTTCTGTCTTTAAAACTGTGAACTGAAATAAAAGTGTTTTCTCTGAGTGCAATTCAGTTGTTTCTTCCCAGACAATATTTGTTGCCACAGCCATTTTTTAATGTTATACTTCAAATGAAGAGGTCCCTAGACAGAGACTGCTGCAGTAGTTCTTTTCTAGTATTGGTCCTGGGGGAATCTGCAGAACACCCTTTTTTGTCAACAGATAAAAGCTTCAAAGTTTTAGAAGGTGGGACAGGTTGGTGCATTGTTGGACAAATTAGGTTCGTGTTTACTTTTCTTATTCAGAATATACTCAAAATGCTCCAATTTTGAGCAATTAAACTTTTGTAGATTTCCCACCAGAGGAACCGAGTTGCACAAACTATTCTATTGCAAAGCAAGCTTCCCAGCACCTGTTGTATTTACTTTACACCTTAGATATTTCAACTACCGTTGGGAATTCAGTGTTCCTGTTTTTTACTGAACTGTTACTTTTTGTGGAAATGTAAGAAGCTACATAATGTGTTGATCATCCACCTGGGACGAAAAGAAGCAACATAAGCAATTCTTTATGACTCATAGAATAAAAGCAAACAACTTCCAGTGTGGAGTAAATCAGTCATGTAGTCAAATTGGGTTTATCTTCAAATTTCACCACTTTTCCAGTATGAGGTTAAAAAAAAGTGGATTAACCTTCGGCAGTTAAGTAACACAAGTTGGTGGGAGATGACCTGATTGAGTCCAAGGGAGGGGTCAAACGCATCATCAATCATGAACCCCTTCGTACCCACAAGAGATCCATGTCCAGCCTACCTTGAATTCCTTTCACTCTTATCTACCACCAATTTGCTTTGACTGTTGGTAGTTCAGATACTTGTAGACAGCTTAAGTTTGCAATACATTTCTATACTCATTTGAACTACCTGGATTTTCTCATTTCCATAGTGCATGACCCTAATAGCTCTTTCAGACATCTTTTTAAGGCAACATGTCTACAGTTTATGACTTCCAAAAATTTGATGCTCCCCATTCAATCATGTCTGATTGTTGGTGACTCTATGGATTGGCTCTCTCCACATTTTCTAATCTTATATAGTCTTTGTTGGCTTGTCTTGGTTAGCTAGGCTATGAAACCTTCGACAACACCAAGCAGAGAATTTTAACAGAGCGTGGATGTGTGGTAAAGCCAAGACACAGACTTAGTTAAATAAGTATTATTTACACATAAACAAAATATAAACAATCCAGAATAAGCACGAAGCAAATACAGAATAATACGCACTAAGCAATTACAAGATTAGCACAAAGCAAAACACAATATAGATAATAAGCACGAAGCTTATACAAGAAGATACGCATGAAGCGTAAACACAACTCCCCCTCTCTCAGGCAAAAGTGAAAAGGAAGTGACTGAGCAGACTAATGAGCTTTTATAGCTTCAATGAGGAAGTGATGAAACAGCCTTGAATATTAACTCTTCAAGTACAAGTTAACTCTTTAAGTGCACATTAACTCTTTAAGTACAAGTTTGGTGCAAGTGTACAATATGCAGTTTACAATGGCAATCCCTAACAACCATGTACCCTGTACTAACAGTCTTTCAATTGCTTTATACTTCTGGCTGAGTGTTGACATTGATGGTGTCCTGCCTCCATGTTTTCTGGTGACCCCATATCCTTTTACCATTGACCATTCCAGGCATAGCTCCCTTCTCCAGTGAGTTTTATTGTAATGGTGTGACTGGATTTTTGTTGTTGTTATTTTGACTTCCAGAACTTGCTGTCCAAGGAATATACGGCAGCCTCTCTAACACCATAGCTCAAACAAGTTAATTTTCCTCCTATCTAGGGTTTTTTTTCAACTTTTACAACTCTAGGTCATAGTTCCCTCTAAGCTGAGCAGTGAGCAATTGCTCACTTAAAAATCATCATCAACTCAGAGTTTTCCAAACCTGCCCAGAAGCCGAGAGGGAAAGAGTGAGAGGGAAGGAGAGAGAGAAGAGAAGAGAGAGAAACAGATAGAAAAAAGAGAGGAAGGAAAAGAGAAAGAAAAAGAATGGGAGTAAGGAAGAGAGAAAGAAAATCAAAATCTAGTTTGAAACTAGCTCAACTATTTAAGTGGCATTTTGATATTGATAGAGTTGCCCTATTATGAGCTCACTGTTATAGACACACAGTACAGTATTTTATTTTGAAATTCTCTGAGGCAAAACAGGGTGGGGGTTTTGTTTGTTTGTTTGTTTTGTTTGTTTGTTTGTTTGTTTGTTTATTTATTATTTCTGTGCCGCCCAGTCCCGAAGGGACTGCCGCTCAGACACTATACTTTTCCGCCCACCCCCCCAAAAAAATTAAAGGGAACACTGCTCTAGGTAGTTATGGAAAACAGAATAATGTGGACCAATCTGCATTTGGTTGCTAGTCTTGCTTTTTCATATTTAATTCATACTCGTCATTGCTGTGTGACTGGTGCTATTCAAGATGTTTAGTTTACATTCACTGCTTTGATCAACCTGCGATCCTAGAAAGGTGAATTCTTGCACACTTTCAGTCTTTTCACTGTCAATTGTTATTATGAAATTTCCATTCTTCACGGGAGTCATCAGCTTTTGATGTTCAGGAAAAGGCCTTTTTTTCCCACTTTCTTTTTTAAATTCTTTGATCAGATGTTCCAGGACATTTTTTGGTTTCTGAAGACTTTTGACTTCCAATCTTTATTCTGATTTTTGATCCAAGTTCCAGCTTCCTCGTGATCATTTCGGCACATAGGTTGAATAAGAAAGGTGAAAGAATACAATCTCACTACACTCCTTTCCCTATCTTGGACCAATCAATATCCCCATGCAGTGTTCAAAGGGTGGCTTTCTGATTTCTGTACAGCAATTGCATTAACCTGACCAGATGAGTTGGCACTCCAAGGTCTTCTGAGGCTCTCCATAGCTTGTCATGATTGACTTAAAGTTTTTCTTATAGTCAATAAAGAACAAGCAGATTTTCTTTTGATATTCATGAAATTTTTCCATCCCGCATAGATTTGCAATCTGGTCACAAGTGCCACAATCTTTCTGAATCCAACTTAAAAAACATCTGGTAATTAGCTTTCAATGGTAGGTGCCAGACACTATGTGATCTTAAGAAGAATCTTGCTTGCAGCATTGCTACCATTTTGGACATGGAATGAACACTGATCCTTCCTAATTTTGTGGCTACGTGTTCAATTCCCAAGTTTCAGAGACACCGCTGTGATGGATATGAGTGGTATAGGCAGTAAAGGGCAGCCATTTGTGGCCCTACTGGAATGGTCTGGGGAGGGGGGTGCGCACATGCGCACACACACATGCATGTGTGACTCCTTTAACTTCCTGTACATACACAGATTTGTACCTGAAGCACAGCGCTGGATGCCCAGACCCCAGCCATGGCCCATAGCACCCGTGGCAGCTGCCCCTCTCTGGACTTAGTTTTCAGTTCTGGGCAGAAATCTAATAAATAAATTGTAAATAATAAGTAAAGGGGGAAAAAAGAATAGTCAGAGCTATTTTGTGGCCAAATCTAAACTTTTAAGATAATGAGAAGGATTAGCATTAGACAAAGGCAAATCTTATCTAGTCAAACTAAAACCCTAGATAAAAATAATAACCTCTAAAAAAAACAATACTTGGGCCCCTCAATAATGGGTCCAACTAGTGAAACCCAGTACGTCAGCTTTCCAAGTGCTGCCATCAATCTGAAAGCTGTCACTGCTGTCCCTCAGAATCTTCAGCTGGAGGTTGGGCTACCATCTATAGCTGTGATGGTGAACCTATGGCAAGCGTGCCACAGGTGGCACACAGAGTCATATCTGCCGTCATACAAGCCACTGGAACTAGCTCAGTTCCAGCGCATATGTATGCGCCAGCCAGTTGATTTTTGGCTCATGCGGCAGCTCTGGGAGGGTATTTTTGGCCTCCAGAGGGTCTCCGAGGGGGCTAGGAAGCCATTTTTGTCCTCTCTGTGTTCAAGGGAAGTCTTTGGAGCTTGGGAGGGGGGAATGGACCTACCAAGGGAGCAGGGATGGGGGGGCTTACATGTGCATGTGCGGGAGTAGGGCAGCCAAGGGTGGTTGCGCACACAAATATGCAGGGGTGTGGGATGTATGAGGGCATTGAATTATGGGTGTAGGCATGCACACGCGCACTTTTGGCACCCAAGGGAAAAAAGGTTTGCCATCACTGATCTATAGACTGCAAACATCTAAGTGTCACTAGAGGGCTGCAGAAAAATAAGAATCCTTTCTTTGTCTCCATCTAGTGGTTGCTTGGGCTTTTGCAGGCCTCTTAATGAGGCCTGGTTGACTCATTCCAGCGCATGGTGCAGCTGTCTTATTCTGTGCAACATTTATTAAGATGATAAGGAAAATACACCTGCTGCACGTGATATCATAATACTAGAGAAAGTAATAATATTCCTACTGTGAATTTCCTGACACCAACATAGAATGTTTACAAGTACAGCCCACTGTCATTTTAGCCAACTTTATTCCCAAGTGGTAGAATTAATAAACTTGAACTGAAACACAGGGCCTGGTAGCAGGAGGGTAGATACAATTGACCTAATTAAATGCAGATTCTTTGCAATCAAGGCAGGCCAAATTAACCGAGGAGAGTCAGTTCAGCTTGTATTTGTGAAGTGCAGTAGGCTTTTTTTTTTTTTTTTAAAGATGTGTTTCCCCAGGGAATGAAACAGTTCTGACCTCTGACAGGAAGGCAACTAAGTGTAAAAGTGGTAGTAGAATTTTATGGAGGTATGATTAAAACAGGATAAAAGTGATCACATCACATCATTATGTTGTAAAGTTGTTTTGATTGAACCTTTGCTTTGCCTTCCAACTAAATTTGGGAAGAATATCGCGGCTGAACTTAGTTCAGAAGTTTTAATGCAAAAAAATTAATTCATTGATGTTTCCAGGGCTTCTTTTTAACTATACTATGATTATTTGACTGTAGTGTTCTCACTGAATTATTATAAAAATTTGAAAGAAATCCAGAATATCTGGATGTCTAACAGCATAGGTAGATGAACCGGAGCAAAACATCTATTTCACCTCTCACCAAAAATGGATGAATTAATCAAATATTTTGCAGGTAAATGAGGCTGCAAATTTCCTGGCCAATGTTGACTAAGGAAGCACAGATTTAAAATACATGTTTGCTATAACATAGAGGTGTCAAACTCAAGACCCATGGGCCAAATCTGGCTTGTGTTGTGGTTAGGTCTGGCCTCTGAAAACAGGAGAGGACTGATCTGTCTCTGCCAGAAAAATAGGGCTCAGGAGCCTTCCCAAGCTCCATTTTCAGTGGCAGCAGGTTGCAGGAAGCCGTCATAGCTGAAAACGGAGCTCGGGAGTCCCTTTTTGGTGGCAGAGTGCTCGGGCCACCATAGGCGCTGCTGACATGAATGATGTTGAGCTGGCCACACCCACCTGGCCACACCTACACCAGTCACGCCTTCCCTGGGCCACCAAGGTTAAAAACCACCCTGATGCAACCTTCAATCAAATTGAGCTTGACACCCCAGCTATTGTCAGATGCAATCTGTTGAATCTGTTCTTACATGGCTCATGCTTAAGAATGTATTTTGGAAGTTTGTTATTTGAGAATAAATACAACAAATCACAACAGTTTCCTTAAAACTCACACCAGAAATATTCCTCTTGAGCATAATTGATTTGAAAAACAAGAAAGAAGACACGTACCTAATACACCATATAATTACAGCTACCAGAATAACAATAGCACAAAACTGGAAAAGAGATACTATACCAACTGAAAGAGAAATCATCAAAAAAATCTATGACTGTGCAGAAATGGATAGGCTTACTCAAAAACTCAAAAATAAAGAAGATTCGAAATTCTACAAAAACTGGGAAAAATTTTACAATTGGGTAAAAAGTAAGAAAATAAATAAATGAAGAAACGGGGAAAATATAACGAAATACTACAAAACGTAGATATATTAAAATACTAAAATATTAAAATACTAGTGGAAAGTGTAGAAATGACTGTAGAAAAACTCTAGAATTCTGAAGGATAATATCGGACTACTAAGAATACCTTGATCAATCCAGCACGATTTCTTCTCAAATGTAAATATATATTGATATAAATACTACTTCAAAGAAACCGCGGCTTCCATATGCCGCCCAAACAAACAATTTAGACCTTTTAGAACTATCACAGTTCAATAGGGGGGAGGGGTTGGGAGGAAGATCCAAAAGACCCAAAAGATAACGAACTATAGAGATATACTACGTTAACCACAATAGGTTATGATATGTATTGGTTTAACAAAATAATTTGAATGGAGTAATCATGGCATAACAGCAAGTATGTGTCAGGTTATCACAATGTTGTTAATCGATGTATCTTTCTCCCTTTGTACATAATCTTTTTTGTAAAACAATAAAAAAAAAATTTTCAGAGAATAAATACAGAAAAGTGCTAAAAATTCTGAAACTTTCACCCGCTAATCAAAAACCCACATTTTGGACATTTAGCAGCATCATCACGGCTCTACATAAATGTTTTGGTTGTATGCAGTAGTTGGTTTCCCTTACTTTTGCTACTGTTTTTGGAATGGGAGTGTGCATGTATTTTTGATGACGTCCAGGCAGGGTGATGGTGGAGCTGCCACTTTAGTTCACCTGATTCAGTGTGAACCAGTAGCAACAAACCACTGGTTATATATTAAAATATTGTATGTTAAAATATTTATATGTAACTTTTGAAATATAAATATTCAAATGTAATTAACTAAAATTAAAATTGCATCTCAATATTTAGAGGTAATAGTCCTGAGGGGTTTTTTTTTGTTGTTGTTATTGTTATGGTTTGTCACACAGTCAGCCTGCTGTTTAGACTAGATTCAGGAGTATTATTCTTTCATCAAGTTCTTCACAATGATCTGGGAGGGACAGATATTGTTGTAGGATGATGGTGATGATGATGATGATAATGATGATTATAGTTCATTGTATAGTCAATCAAATGTTCAGACTAAATTTGGCATTTTATTCACCTATCAAGTTCTTCCAAGAGCCTAGGATAGGCAGATGTGGATGTTTGATGGTGTTAGAGAGGTACCATTGCAGGATTTAAGATGTTTTAAGCAAAGCTGCCTTTTGCAATTGACTAATGGTGAATTTGTCAAATGTGATGGTGTTCAAGGGATGCTTCAGTTGTTTTGGGACTCTACCGAAGGTGCCTATTTCTTTCGCTACTACCTTTATTTCTTTTGCCATAGTCATTTTATTTCTATTTGCAGGTCTTTGTATTTTGTGATCTTCTCCAGTTCTTTCTCTTCTAGCTTACTGGAGAATCCTGGGAGTTGATGTCCACAGATCTTAAAGTTGCCAAGTTTAAGGACCCACCATCCTCTGTTTTCAACTAAAGTGTTCCAACATTTCCTTTAAGTTCTCAGGGCTAAACACTGGCCCCTTCTTAATATTGAAAGCCACTTGGAGTTGCCTGTCCCATTATGTTCAATAAATAAACAAATTAAATAAAGCTTGAATTTTGCGTCTGAGTTCGGTTTCACCCCCTCTTAACTAGTTTACAGTTTTTTGTGGCTGGAAGCTGAGTGTGTAAGCTAATCACCTCATAATGAATTTTAAACGAAGTGAGAAAGAACTCAGTGTTTTTCCTGTGTCAGCCCATTCACACATTCAAGCCCTCAAACTTTGTTTCAGTCATCATAATTGGAACAGAATTGTGGGAAATAGCCAAAAGGTTTCTCTTACAAGAAGCACATAGACAGCAATAGTCAAACAGTTGCTTGGATTTGCAATCATCAGTTTCCTTTGATTGTAATAATAGATTTGGGGCAGGGCTGTGTTCCTCCCGGTTCTGATCAGGACACCCAAACCATGAGTGATGTGAAGATGGCATCACAGATCCAGTTCTGTCTGTGCTGGTCCATAATTTGTGTTGGTTATGACCTATAAAGCCCTTCATGCCATCGGACCAGAATATCTCCAGGACCGCCTTCTGCCGCATGAATCCCAGCAACCGGTTAGGTCCCACAGAGTTGGCCTTCTCCAGATCCCATCGACTAAACAATGTCATTTGGCGGGACCCAGGGGAAGAGCCTTCTCTGTGGTGGCCCTGACCCTCTGGAACCAGCTCCCCCTGGAGATTAGAACCGCCCCCACCTTCCTTGCCTTTTGCAAACTCCTTAAAACCCAACTCTGCCATCAGGCATGGGGGAATTGAGACATCTCCCCCGGGCCTATATAGTTTATGCATGGTATGGTTGTGTGTATGTTTGCTTTTAATAATGGTTTTTTTTAGTGTTTTTTAAATTATTAGATTTGTTGTACATTGTTTTGTTGTTTCTGTGAGCCACCCGAAGTCTACGGAGAGGGGCGGCATACAAATCTAATAAATAAATCTAATAAATAAATAAATAAATAAATAAATGAATGAATGAATGAAGGAAGGAAGGAAGGAAGGAAGGAAGGAATGGAGGAATGAAGGAATGAAGGAATGAAGGAATAAATAAATAAATAAATAAATAATTTTCAGCTATTTTTTTCGGTGTTTGGATGGCTTGCCTCATCCTCTGCTGTGAAAAATGTCCTCCCATCCACCCATTAATACCAACCTTTATTTCTTCGCCTGAAGGTACTCAGCTGTGTGTTTGTTTGTTTGTTTGTTTGTTTGTTTGTTTGTTTGTTTATTTAGTTAGTTAGTTAGTTAGTTAGTTAGTTAGTTAGTTAGTCCAATACACAATGAGGGTTTTAGTGGGTATATATCTATATACACATAAAAAAATACATGATGAAGATTATAGAGGAGATACTCATAGTAAAATATATCTAATAAATAATAGAAAAGAAGATATAGTAATAGAACATATCAATGAAAGAATAGAAGAAGAGATATAGGAATAGAAGAAAGGTATAGGAGATATAGGAGAGCAATAGGACAGGCGACGGAAGGCATTCTAGTGCACTTGTACTCACCCCTTACTGACCTCTTAGGAATCTGGATAGGTCAACCGTAGATAATCTAAGGGTAAAGTGTTGGGGGTTTGGGGATGACACTATGGAGTCCAGTAATGAGTTCATGTTCATGTTGAAACCACCTTCTAAGCATGGAAGTGAATTCGCATGAAGGGACGTGCGTGAAACATCGCAATGCAAACTGGTGGCGAAGGTAAATGGAACCCACCCCTGATTTAGGGGTGGTGCTGGGGGGGGGGGGGTCTTTTACCTATCTTCCTAGTTTGGCAAACTTCTTTGCAAGTAGCTCAGCTCCTCCTAATGGGAAGTTATATAAACCTGTCACTTAGGTTTCTGCAATCCAAAGATTAGAGTCTGGAAATGAATGCTGATGTTGTATGTGTCTGTGTATATTTGCTGGTATAAATTATTGAACAAATTCTTTGCAAAGACAGTTCCTACCTAACCTACTTTGCGTCTCACAGGCTCATATGTCATTTTGCGAGAGTGTGAATAGCATGAGCTTTCAGCCTTCACCACTCTTCCAAGCAAATTGAAGTGCTTTAGCACATCTTCCTCTGTGCATTCTCTTTGTGTTTAGCATCGTGGTTCCTCTTTGTTCCAAACTAGAGTGTTGTAAGAGTCAAGAGCTCATCTGTCATGTTCTATAGATAATCTCAAAAACACCTTAGCAAACAAGGTTTGAACCTCCAGGCAGTTTATATTCATGAAAACCTGCTCCATATAGAGGTCACAGAGGAGTAAGAGGAACTCATATAATCAAATATTCCATGTACATTACAACAAAGGCCTGGTGGTGTAGTTTTTAACACCTAGGCTATTCAGCCTGGAAAGTGTTTCTTTTCTCTTTTGCTTTATTGCGTATTGCCAGGAAGGACCTGAACAAAAGGCGATGGGAAAAGATTGCAATTTTTTTTTTGGAGACTTCAAGTGTAAATACAAATATGAGATTAGAGCTATCATCATTCTTTTTTTACTGAAGTGGCACAACTTAATTAGCCACAAGAGGCACATACCTTTGTGCTAAAGAGACATAAATGCTTCAGTAATAAAACATGGGCCTTGTTAAATAAAGATGCTCCACCCCCATAAGAAATGTTTTGCAACGTGCTTATCCCCAAAAGATAACAATGGAAATACCAGCTCAGGTCACATGGTAGCCATGAGTGATTTAATTCAGCAACAGATGCACAAAACAAAACTGGAGAAGTTTTATTTTTATGGAAATCATTTCTCTATTGATTGCAATTTCTTCTTTTAGCTCATGAAGAACGCTTTCTCAATTCAACCTTCCATTCCAGGGATGGGTTCTACTTACCTTCCCTACCAGTTCCGATGGAAGTGCGCATTTTGCGCACCCATATTCACTTTGCTCACATGCTTGTTCCCATCATGTTGCACAAAACACCCGGAAATGACCCTCTGCGTATGCGCAGAAGCCTTGGCACATGTGCGGAGGATTTTTTCCAAGCCACAGCAACCGGAGGACTGGTTTGGGAGCATGGACTGCTGATCATCACTGCTGGTTCAGCCAGCAGCGATAAATTTCTACTACTGGTTCTGAAGAACTTATTTGAACCGCCAACAACCCACCACTGCTCCATTCATTCTGAAGTCAAGATTGAATTCTGCATCACTGCACCTCAGGGGACCTATGTGTCTGTCATTCAATTGCATAGCTATTGCATTTATACTTCTGCAAATGTTAACATTCTGGGTAGGGCTCAAGCAACAGGAAGTCCCCTCAGAATGTCAGATCAACCAATCAGCATGCAGAACATGTATCTCCACATAATGCATAGTTGAGATTTAGGAGGTGTGTCCATCGGCCTGTCTGCAACCATCTGCAGCATCGATGCTTACGCATCAACCCCTTTGCAATGTAGACGTGCGTTGATGACTATGTGAAGTTGCAGACAAGTTGCAGACACTTAAATGAACATCAGCATGCACGGTGTGCTGTTGTACCTCCACAGCCCGTTTAGTGCTTGTCCTACTTAATATACTTTGGTGGGAAACTGGCAGATTGCAAAAAAATCCCAGGCATCTTCATGTTCAAAAAAGGGCTTTGACCTCCACATGCATTTCTATGGAGGCTTTGAGAAAACAAAATAAGAGGTGATAACAGAGATGGGTTCTTACCAGTGGTCTGTTTGCCACTCTGGTAGTGGCCTGCTGAAGATGCAATTTTAGCACGAAGGCTCTGGTGCTTCTTTGCCAGTCCGTGTGTGCTGCCATCTTTGTTTCTAATTTTTTTGTGATTTTTCAGCTCTCTAAGCTTGCGCAGAATTAAAATTGTCCCTCAGCATATGTACAGAAGCAAAATTGCTCTAGGGACATTGCAATCCACAGAGTAGGAAAAGGTAAGAGGAACCCACCTTTGGGTGACAACAACCTGATGGCCATTAGAAAGGGGGAACAAGCCTCCAGGGCAGTCACGGTAGCAGAAAGCATTTTTACCCACTTGTTTCCTGCTTTGTCACATTTCACAACCCAAGGCCACAATTTTGTGGAACCATGGGTAACTCTCCTCAAAAGAGCTCATTGGCATAGATTTAGATCAGGGGTCTCCAAAGCTGGCAACCTTGAGTCTTGCGGACTTTAATTTACATAATATAGTTCATACATACATAGCAGAGTTGGCTATAGAATTCTGGGAGTTAAAGTCCACAAGCTGCCAAGTCTGGAAATCCATGCTTTAGATCAGGGGTGTCAAATTCGTGTCATCATGGCATCATCACATGATGTATCTCAACTTGTCCCCTTCGCTAAATCAGGCATCGGCATGGCCAATGTGTTACACATCCAGCCCACGGGCCACAAGTTTGACACTCCCGATTTAGATGAACAGAATAATTGGTCCCTCATGAATTTTAATGGTGAATTAGTGTCTAACTTTTCACTGTGCACTTAAGCACCTTCTCCAACACTTTTAACTCATGTCATGCAGTATCATTATCATTTTGCCTCCTTTTTTATCAGTTGTATCAATACATTCAGAAAAGAAACAGGTATGTAGGGAAAGTCAGAAGAGGGGGGGGGGCTTTTTATTATTATGGGAGATTAATGAGCCAGAATTGCAAATACCAAAAAAAACCCTTTGTGTGATCCCCTTCCTCTTCCTCCCCAAATTCCCTGCCTTACAATCAATTGTCCACTCCAATGCTTTTCCTTTCCAGCATTGCCAAAAAGAATTAACTGCATTTCCAGATATCTGTTTATTAAATTGATACACTATCAGCATCAATCAGTGCTTAGCACTTTACAAATATTGTCACATAAAATGAACAAAAGCAATAAAACAATGATAAATATGCAGCTGTTAGAACCATGGCACCAGCCCAGTTATTCATAAAAAGTAATTGGGTTTGTAATGTTTTAGGGATGCAGTTTTTCTTTTTTTTCCCCCTTCATAGCCTTTCGAAAAATTAACTTTAGAGGGAATGGAAAGAAGTTCCACAGGTTGGTGGCTACAGTATCGGGGTCCTACTGGCAGGCAGGACAGGGTGGAAAGTAGTTCCACCGGCAGAAATGAAGTTGTGTGCCCAGCTCCAGCTGACTATCCCCTTTCCCATCCTCCTCCTCAGAAAGTGGCAGGGAGACCAGCACCAGCAGGAGTGGCAGGGGGCCCATTTCATCCCCCCTCTTTTCTCAACAGCTGATCGGCACCTATTCACCTAGCTACCCAGCCTGAGTCAGGGGGCGACCCAGGAAGGAGAGCACAGGAAACGCGAAGCAAATTGTCACCCCAGAGAGCAACACTGGTGAGATTGTAAATCAAGGACTTAACAGTTCACTTGAATGATGATGATCGTTCAAGCCACACCCACCTGGTCACATGGCCGGCCAGCCACTCCTATCCAGTCGCATGACTATCAAGCCACACCCACAAAATAAGCCACACCCATAGTGTGGCAGTAAAAATTTTGGCTGCCCATTACTGCCTACCGGTATGGATGAGGACGCCACACCGGTAGTAAAACTGGAGCTGGACATGCAGCTTTGGGTCTCTGGCGTGCGCATGTTCATGTCCCAGAGAGATTTTGCTTCTGCACATGCACAGGAAGCAAAATCTCACAAGGGGACATGCATGCCTGTGAGATTTCAGTAATTTTTTTTTTGCTTCTGCGCATGCACGGAAGCAAAAAAATCATCAAACCCTCATGCTTGCGCGTGAGATTTTACTTTTTACGCATGCACTGTTTTTTTAAAAATATCTTCATTGAATATTTACATTTAAAAGAACAAAAACAAAGACAAAAAACATACAAACAAAACATAATATACAAGGGCATACAGCATTATATTCGATGATGGGCTCCTACAGGTACGGTCAGGTACGGTTTTTCCCTTCTGGGCTCTGGGTATGTTTTCCTATCACACTAAATGCAGTTGAATGTGTATAATTTTAAAAGAGCTATGCGTGCGTTTGTGTACATACACTTTATATAGTAGATAAGGGTGGGCTACTGCCCGGATGGGGGAGAATGCGGTGGGGAAGCGAAAATGGAGCTCCACCCCAAAGCACCCAATTTGCACTGAAAGATGTTGAAACAAAATGCATAAACCACACCCACAGTGTGGTAGTAAAAATTTTGGTAGCCCATCACTGTTCATAATATATAGGTTACTTTGGTATCAGAACTTAAGTATTAAGTGAGTGACACAGTTGTTCAGTGATTGTGGCTTCCCCATTGAGTGTGCTTGTGAGAAAGTCACAAAAATGGATCGTATGACCCCAAGATACTGCAACCCTCAAAAATATCCGCCACTTGCCAAATGACAACGGCGATGGTGCAATCGTCATAAGTGTGAAAAACAGTCGTAGCAGGCCACTTTTTTCAGTGACATTGTAACTGTGAATGGTCACTAAACAAATGGTTGTAAGTCAAGGATGATCTGTACTTTGAATTCCATGTGAAAACCTATTGGGAACGAGCACAGTAGCAACAACACTGGAAACAAGTGGCTACTGTGGCTATATCCAGCAGCATGCAAAATATTGCATCCGATACCAATTTTATTTTCTGATCCTTCTTCCAAGACAGGTTTGTGAAGAGCTCATACAATAATCTCTTCTGTTGATGATAAGGACATGAATCCAGATCACCAGAGTTTTCCACTCCAAATATGCCTATAATTGGCACACCAACTTCTAAGTCCAGCCGTAGTTGTAACTTGAGGGAAACTTCTAAGTTGAGGATCTACTCCTTCAGGCTATTGCAACCCCACTCAGAGTCAAAACTGGAGCACATGGTGAAAGATATTCAGTATTTTCAGGTGGGGGGAGAAAGAACTGGGAGAAGACGCAGCCCCTTCATATATCTTGCGAGCATTAAGATCTATTAGTACAGTAGAACTTACCGGTCTGCCAATTACAACATGTCTTTTAATATCAGAGCCACTCAGGTAGGGAACCAAAAATGTGAATGGCAGATAGGAATGCATATTATTATTATTATTATTATTATTATTATTATTATTATTATTATTATTATTATTAATTGGATTTGTATGCTGCCCCTCTCTGTAGACTATTTATGTAGATATGTATTTAGATTTCTTTGAATTCTACTATTACAGCCCCAAATAGAAGATACAACCAAGGAGTCAAGATTCATGGAGGCTCTTTAATCAGGTTTAAATCTGTGCTGAAATCTACTTACCTTCTCTATCGATTTGGAAGTGTGTGCTTTTGCATTTGCATGCTTCATGTTTTGCACACACACTACGTGTATGCCACGATTGGTGCATTTTCACCCTCTGCACATGCGCAGAAGGCCTTGCACATACACAGTGGGTTAAAGCAAGAAAGCTTTGACTCTATCAGTTCCTTGAACCATTGGCAACAATCGCTACCAGTACGCCCGAACTGGTAGCATTTCATCCCTGGTTTAAACTCAGGGAAAAGTAGTTAGATTATAGAAAGTAGGAAACTAGTAAAGCATACCCCAGTTTTCATATATTAGTGAGTTCTGTACATTAAGTGCACTGGTGTGCCTTTCGTCCCCTGTCCAATTGTCTTTCCTTTCTTTCACCTATCATATATATTCTCTTCCTTTCATATATCCTCTCCTCTAAGTTCACTTTTACCCTTATATATATTACCACATGTCTATTTTCTTCCTATGTATTGGACAAATAAATAAATAAATAAATAAATTAAAGGAAGGCCTCTGATCTTCTTTCTTACAACTTCCTTCACAGTCACCTCTCTAGAGAGATATTGCTTTTCATCTGTTGTGTTTTGTAAACCTCTCTTTCCTTTCCTAGTCTCTCGGGTTTCTTGTATACATTATTTGTTATACACTCCTTTGAACAATGAATTTAAAATAAAGGTTTAGCTAACCCAAGCTCCAGGCACTTCTCCATTCTAATGTTTTCCCAACACACTCAGATATTGGCATCATCTTGTGGGGAGATGGGTGGCAAATAAATTTGATAAATAAGTTTAAAAATCTGCCAGCCAGCCAGCCGGTGCCCACCGTGGTTAAACTGATGGGAATTGTAGGCCAATGTCGTGGAGAACTTCAAGTTGGGAGAAGCAACAGTAATTTGTTAAGCACTCAGGAAAACAAGGCTCCTTGCTCAGAGTATCTCAGAGTCTTTCGAAATAGTTCCTGGATGTGGGGACCTTCCTATTTACAAAAGAGCTGCAGTAGGGGATATCTTCTCCTACAAGTCATTCCATATTATTCTAGCTTGAATTTTTGCTATCTTTCCAGCCCAATGAACATATTTCCAAACAAAGTGCTTGGTTGCAGCCACCAATCATTGGGCTATTCAAAACAAATGTGATGCTGGAAACCAACAGATGACTTTACAGCAGGTATGTTCAGAGGGCTTCGTTTATTCTTGAACAAGTAGTAATGTGGCCCCACAAGATCATAATATAAACTAGTAAGTAAGTAAGTAAGTAAGTAAGTAAGTAAGTAAGGAAGGAAGGAAGGAAGGAAGGAAGGAAAGAAAGAAAGAAAGAAGGAAAGAAAGAAGGAAAGAAGGAAAGAAGGAAAGAAGGAAAGAAGGAAAGAAGGAAAGAAGGAAAGAAGGAAAGAAGGAAAGAAGGAAAGAAGGAAAGAAGGAAAGAAGGAAAGAAGGAAGATACATTAACTATATCAGTGATGATGAACCTATGGCATGGGTGCCACAGGTGGCACGTGGAGCCATATCTGCTGGCACACAAGCCGTTGCCCTAGCTCAGCTCCAATGTGCATGTGTATGCCAGCTAGATGAGTTTTGGCTCACACAGAGGTTCTGAGAGGGTGCTTTTGGCTTCCAGAGAGGAAGGAAGCCTTTGGAGCCTGGGGAGGGTAAAACAACAGCCTACTGGGCCCATCAGAAGTTGGGAAACAGGCCATCTCCATAGGACCTCTGGGGGGTGGGGGAAGCTGTTTACTTCCTCCCCAGGCATTGAATTATGCATGTGGGCACTTGCGCATGAGGAAAATTATGCATGTGGGCATTAAAAAATTATGCGTGTGGGCACCTGAGGAAAAGAAAGATCACCATCACTGAACTATATTATTTATTTTATATGCAGCACAAGAGAATTACTCTCCACTAATGCAACCCAGGAAAGCCAAAAAGTTTGAATGCCCATGCTTTCCAGCAAGGGTGTCTAACTCGCATCGGGACATGACCTATCAGGATTTTTTTCCCCTTCGCTAAACCGGGGGTCGATGTGGCCAGTGTGTGATGCATTTGGTCCACGGGCTGCAAGTTTGACAGCTCTGCTTTACAATATATTCTCTCTCTCTCTTTCTCTTTCTCTTTCTTTCTTTCTTTCTTTCTGTCTGTCTCTCTCTCTCTCTCTGTGTTACAAAGTAGGTGGCTGAGGAAGTAGGGTGGATGCTAAGGAGAGCCACCGTGGGGACACCAGAGTCCCTGGGCACGATATTTGGGATTCCAATGCTAGTTCAGTTTCAATAAGCTAAGTACATATTGGATTTATTAATCTAAAAGCATCAGGTAAATAGTCTGATGGGATGGGAATTTAAATATAGAAAGGGAAGACAAAGAAGCTAACTCAAACAAATTGGAAAGTGTTTGCAGAAGGGCACCCTCTTGCAAACTTGCCCTTTATTCTAGAAGCCACTGGGACAACATCTTTTAAAGAAAAGAAAAGAAAAATCCACACAGTTATTTGCCCAGAATCTTCATACGAGAAACAGCTTCTCCTGTTAAGAAATATTTAGCACGTATAATTTGCCTCCTGGCTTGTTTTGTTTAGTTAAATAATCCATGCAAAATAAAAAAAAGTTCCTTCTGGTTTTTCTTTCTTTCTTTCTTTTTTCCCTTAAAAAAAAAAAAACACTGTTCTATTCTGTTTTGGTTTATGGGGTTCTGTTGTCATTTCTTCCTAAAGTGCTGTTTCCTCACATTTGCATCTACCAGCCTTTTTAATGTGATATTCCATTTAAAAGGCCTTTTAATTGTATGTGCTGCCTTGCAAGAAAATGACTGATGTACTCACGCTAATTAGGGCTCCAGTCAGCAGCCCCTGCCAGCTGGAAACTGAGAAACAAGCGTAAATTATTCTGTCATCAATCAGCTCGAAAATGTTTGAATCACTAATTAGTTTGCAATTTGGGTGACAGTTTATCTGACGCAGGCAGTGTCAGAAACTTCAGATCTGAGATGAATAATTTGCCAGCAACAAGCGCGCCTTCCCGGCTTTTAAATACATGAAGGTTTAGCTGCACGTTGAAAGGTGCCTCAGCAGTCTTCATTAGCTTCCAACTGGGACTATGTAAATCAGGAATCAGTATGAGGCACTTCACTCCGTGGTGGCTTACCAGATGAGCTTTCCTCTTTTTTTAAAAGAAAAAAAAATATTTTTTTTTCTTTTCCCCTTTGGAGAAGGAGAAGCAGCAGCTTCCTTTCTAGTTTTTCCTTCTTTTTATTACATACATACATACATACATACATACATACATACATACATACATATATACATACAGTACATACAGTACATACAGTACATACATACATACATACATACATATGTCACATGTTTTTGCTGAATTTGAAAATTAAGGGAGACTAGGATATATTTATTATATACATATACATATACATATACATATACATATACATATACATATACATATACATATACATATACATATACATATACATATACATATACATATACATATACATATACATATACATATACATATACATATACATATACATATACATATACATATACATATACATATACATATACATATACTGTACATATACATATACATATACATATACATATACATATACATATACATATACATATACATATACATATACATATACATATACATATACATATACATATACATATACATATACATATACATATACATATACAATATTATATATTATATATTTTATATATGTGTGTGTATAGATGTATAGATGTATAGATGCATAGATGCATAGATGCATAGATGCATAGATGCATAGATGCATAGATGCATAGATGCATAGATGCATAGATGCATAGATGTATAGATGTATAGATGTAGATATATGTATGTACACATACATACATACATACATACATACATACATACATACATACATACATACAGTGAAAGGCTACCAATTTTTTTTACTATAAATATTTTTTTTTACAAAATTAATTATACACATACATACATACATACATGCATACATGCATACATGCATACATACACATACAGTGAAGGGCTACCATTTTTTTTTACTACCATACTATGGCCGTGGCTTATGCATTTTCTTTCAACATTTCAGTGCAAATTGGGCGTTCTGGGGTGGAGCTCCATTTTCGCTTCCCCACTGTGTTGCCCCCTGCCTGAGCAGGAGCCCACCCCTGTATGTGTGTTTGTGTGTTTATTTGTGTGTGTGTGTGTATTAATAATTCATACATTGATAGTCAAGAATGTTTGGAGTTTTAATGGTTTTGAGGGGGGGAAGTGGTGTGATTTTCTCTCTCTCTCTCTCTCCCTGCTTTTTAAAGGTAATCTCTCTCTCTCTCTCTCTCTCTCTAACATGAAAATTAGTTGCACCGTATCTTGCTGCTTTCCGTGATTTATCCTCTCTCCGCTAATGTGGCTAGAATGCTAAGCAGGAAGTGATTAGCCCTTGTCCTTTGAAGCACGGATTGTTATTGGGGGCTTTATTAAAAAGGCAGGCTTGTGTTTCGGGTGGGGGTGGGGGAATGAATCATGGGAAACATCCAAGCGTTATTGCTTAAAGGGATTTGTCTGCTTTGGGCTTGGCCAAGAGCCCAGAGGCTTCACTCAGGGCAGGACCTGCCTCTGAGACTTCTGTTTTTTTTCATAAGAGCAGGAAGAGTCGCCCAGCATTTATTGCTCTAGATACAATAGCACTTCGGCTTATGTACTGCTTCATAGTGCCCGCTCTGAGGGGTTTACAGAGTCAGCACCAGTAATGGGTTGCTGCCCCCGCGAGGGGGGAGGCAGTGGGGGGTAATAAGTTTATGCACTATTTATTGAATACTTAATAGTTTTTTTTATTGTCCTTCCTTCTCTAGTACCTTAGTATGATCCTTAATTACTTTTCAAATAGGAAAGAATTAAATAGTATGTTTTTACCCATAAACACTTTAATCATTTAAATCATTAACTAGAACTGAACTTTTATAGCAATTAAAGAAAACTGAGCTACTTGCCTAATCTGTTATCATACTGAACCTTGTGGGTTCAGTTCAAAACCTTAAAATGTTACTGTGCTCCTCAAAAAATAATGCTGTCTATCATTTGTCCTTTTTGTGGCTATTCAAATAATGTGACTTAATCAACTGAAAAAGTGTCCAAGCACCTATTTGAAAACCTATCTCCCACCCAGTCACATGACCTTTAAGCCTGGTCACATGATTGTCAAGCCACTCCCACCTGGTCACATGGCCGGCAAGCCACTCTTACCTGGTCACAAGCCCATCAAGCCACAAAATAAGCCACAATGTGGCAGTAAAAATTTAGGCAGCCCATCACTGATCAGTACGTTGCCCCCAACAATCTGGGTCCTCATTTTCCCATCCTTGGAAGGATGAAAGGCTGAGTTCAACTTGAACTCCTGACAGGGGCAGAGTCAGCCTGCAATGCTGCATTCTAGCCACAGCACCACCACCACGCCTCCTTACGTATTGGGCATAAGCTGTTACCTGCCTTGGTTGCTAAGTGGGACAACTGGTGAGCTTTCCCCAATTTATGACCTTTCTTGCAATGATCGCTAAGTGAATCACTGCAGATGTTAAAATAAATAACACTTAAGTATTAAGTTATTAAGTAAATCTGGTTTCTCCCTATTGACTTTGCTTGTCGTAAGGTCGCAAAAGATGATCACATTGGTCAGGGACACTGCAACCATCTTAAATATCAGACAATTGCCAAGCATCCAAAATTTGATCCTGTGACTGTGGGAATGTTACCGTGGCAATGGTCATAAGTCACAGGGAATGTTACCGTGGCAATGGTCATAAGTCACAGTTTTTTCAGTGCAGTTGTAACTTTGAGCGGTCACTACATGAATGGCTATAAGTAGAGCCCTATCTATCATCACATTCCATCTGCAAATTTTCTTATTGTAACTGATTTTAATTTGAAAAACCTCAAGGCGTGAAACCACTGACTCATTTTGGAGGATTTTTCTAAATCTTTCTGTTTATTTATTTATTTATTGTTAGAGTTGAAAGGGACCATGCAGGTCATCAAGTCCAACTCCCTGCCTGAGCAGGAATCCTAAAGCACCCCAGCCAGGTGGCAGTCCAATCTCCTCTTGAAAGTGTCCAGAGTTGGGGAGTTTACCACCTCCGCAGGCAGGTTGTTCCACTGGTTGATTGCTCTGACCATCAGGAAGTTCTTCCTTACTTCTAGGTTGAATCTCTCTTTGGTCAGCTTCCAGCCGTTGTTCCTCGTCTGACCCTCTGGTGTTCTGGAGAATAGAGTGGCCCCCTCCTCTCTATGGCAACCCCTCATATACCTGTATACAGCTATCATGTCCACTCTGGCCCTCCTTTTCTCTAGGCTATCCATGCCCAGTTCCCGCAATCTCTCTTCGTAAGTCTTGGTTTCAAGTCCCCTAATCATTTTGGTTGCTCTTTTCTGCACCTTCTCCAGAGTTTCAGTGTCTCTTTTGAAATGTGGTGACACTTGCTGTTTCTCTTACCTGTTGCATCACTTGGCCCACAAAAAGTTCTGGAGATCTCAACAAAGTCCATCATTTTGAGTTTTGGTGCAGTGGTGACAACATGTTAATATTGATTAATCTAAGAAACCTCTTGCCCAATTACATATTTTGTGTGTATGTGTATGTGTGTGTGTGTGTGTTTTTAAATAGTATCAATATCCCCAAATTAGAAATGGCTTTCTACTTATAGGTCTTGAAGCTGTAAGATCATACCTTCCCGGTTGTATTCATAGAGACTCATTAGGAGCATAATTAATTAACAACCAATGGGTTATTTTGCTAAGACTGTCAGCTTTTCAACAATAGTGGTGATATGAAGTCTGGTGAGAAATTCATTTGCCTAGAGTCAAGTGAAGATTGCTTCTCGCTCTAGGATTTTATATTAGAAGAGTCATTAACTGTTTTCAAGGACAGAGGAGCTCAGTCTTAGCCAGACCTGCCTAGGCCAAAAAAATTTCAGCAATACCATCTTTAAAAATAGATATATACTTTTTTCTTTGCCAGTAGTATGAGTTATGAAATAATGATGGAAGTAGTCCTATGAATCTTAAGCATTATCCACTAATGGAATTGCCATTTTTGACCAAAGCTGCCTTTGATAATTGAAACACAATCCAAACTGGACTTGACCTCTTTCATCTTTCTCCCTGTACTTTATTCACTTCCATTAATTGCTGCTCTCCATCCATCCATCCATCCATCCATCCATCCATCCATCCATCCGCCTGCTGTCTTTCTCTGTTCTGATATCATTATGACCAGAGTTATTTCCTGTCTTTAGCAATAGCAATTAAAGCTATATACCACTTTATAGTGTTTTATAGCATTCTCTAAACTATTTACAGAGTCAACATATTGTCCCCAACAATCTAGCTCCTCATTTTATCAATCTTGGAGGATGGAAGGCTGAGTCAATCTTGAGCCAATAAGGATCAAACTCCTGGTAGTGTGCAATGAATTAGCATTCGCTGCATTCTAACCACTACGCTACCAAGACTTCTATGCCAGTTCACATATTATTTAATCATTTTCACTGAATTACACAACCTTTAGTGATTCTCATCAAAGCTTTGCATGGCCTTCATTGAAATGCAGTTAACTGCAAAGGCAGCTTGTGAGAGGGACAATTGAAGGTATAATATAACAACGCTAGATTGATGGTCTTAGGAGTGGGTTTCTAACAGTACAGTGATCCCTCGATTTTCGCGGGTTCAAACTTCGCGAAACGCTATACCACGGTTTTTTAAAAAATATTAATTAAAAAATACTCCGCTGTTTTTTTTCTATACCACGGTTTTTCCCACCCGATGACGTCATCACCAAGAGTCACTTTTTCTATCATTTTTTTCTCTCTCTCTACCTTCCATTCTCCCCCCTCTTGCTCTCTCTCTCTCTCTTTCTCCCTCTTCCTCTCTGTGAGAACGCCTGCCCCCACCTCTCCTGCAGCCCCCTCGCTGATAGCTGGGACGAAAGTGCTCTCAGCTAAGGGACTGTGAGAGGGGCGAGGCAGGCATTCTGAAAGCGCTCAGAGCGGCTACCAGCCGAATGAGGAGGACGAGAAGCCGTAGCTGCCAGCGCTGCTGCAGGAGGACCCATGTCCGAAGAAAGCCGGTGAGAGATTGGATCGGGCGGGCGGGCAGTAGCGGCGAGGGGGCCGGAGGCACTGGGGGGCGGGGGCAGCCGACATTCAAAGCAATCTTTGCCGGCCTCCGCACTTTTGTCGCTCCCTGCCCTAATTTCAAGCCCGGCTCCTTGCGCTGCTTTGAAAAAGGGTGCGTGGGGGTCATTTTTGGCTGTCCATAGCCAAAAATGGTGTTTTTACTTCCGCACCGCTACTTCGCGGAAAATTGACTTTCGCGGGAGGTCTTGGAACGTAACCCCCGCGAAAATCGAGGGAACACTGTACAACTAATACACAATAAGTAGGGCTTCTAACTCAGTGCCACTTAGGGTTGTATCAATTATGTAGTAAATTTAATAAATGTAGTCCAGGGAACTGAGGGTACATCAGATGATGTCCTAAGGCAGGGGTGGGAGAGCTATGGTCCTTTTACCACCTGTGAACTTCAACTCCCATGGTGGCTCAGGAAACTGGGAGTTAAAGTTCACAGATCATAAAAGGACCATAGTTCTCTACTCTTGTCCTAAGACCAGGGGTGGGCTACTGCCCGGACAGAGGGAACACAGTGGGGTAGCAAAAATGGAGCTCCACCCCAGAGCACCCAATTTGCACTGAAAGATGCTGAGATAAAATGCAGGGCATACTGCACAAGCCACACCCACAGTGTGGCAGTAAAAAGTTTGGTAGCCCTTCACTGCCTAAGACCATTATGACACTGAAGTAACAGTCTCCATAACTGTGATATCTGAAAATAGGATATGTTAATAACTGGAAGCTGGAAATAAATGTTTCAAAAACCAAATATTATGTTCATCTGATGAAATGGATGATTGCAAAGTAGATATAAAACTGATGAATAAACTAAAGCATATAGAAGAATTTGTCGGACTAAATGGGAAGTTTGTTAAAAACGAGGAAAGTAATTGACAACTCTTAAGATGTATAAATGTTTGCAGAAAGATAGAGGCAGGGGTGGGCTTCTGCCTGGACAGAGGGGAATGCAGTGCGGTAATGAAAATGGAGCTCCACTCCAGAACACCCAATTTGCACTTAAAGATGTTGAAAGAAAATGCAGGATGTCCTGCATAAGCCATGGCCACAGTGTGGTAGTAAAAATTTTGGTAGCCCTTCACTGCCTATGACCATTATGACACAGAAGTAATAGTTTCCATAATTGTGATCTCTGAAAATAGAATATGATATACAGTGATCCTCCGCTCGTTGTGAGGGTTCCGTTCCAGGACCCCCCGCAACGAGCGGGTTTTCGCGAAGTAGCGCTGCGGAAGTAAAAACACCATCTGCGCATGTGCAGATGGTGTTTTTACTTCCGCAGCGCTAGCGAGGAGCCGAAGATTGGGGGCGGCGCGGGTGTTTTAAAACGTCCCCGCCGACATGGGGGGCTCGCTAGCACCCCCTAACCCGTGTTGGGGGTTTGGGGGTGTGCTAGCGAGCCCCCCATGTCGGCGGGGATGTTTTAAAACACCCGCGCGACTTTCCAATGAGTCCCGAAGACAACGCGTTTGTCTTCGGGACTCATTGGAAAGTCGCGCGGGTGTTTTAAAACGTCCCCGCCGGCATGGGGGGCTTCCTAGCAGCCCCCCAAACCCGGGTTGGGGGTCCGGGGGGTGCTGGCAAGCCCCCCATGCCGGTGGCGACGTTTTAAAACAGCCGCGCCGCCCCCAATCTTCGGCTCCTCGCTAGCGGGCAGGCAGGCAGCTCCTCGCTAGCGGGCAGGCAGGCGACAGGTAGCGCCAGCGAACGGCTTGTCCGCGCTCGCTCTGGCCGCGAGAATGAATGGTGTGGGCGGGCGAAGGGCGGGCGGCAGCGAGGAGTTTGCGTGGGCGGTGGGGAAACTCCTTGCTGATGCCCGCTGCTCGCCCTCCCGCCAGCAAGAGGGGGAAGACCCAGGGAAGCCGCCCAGCAGCTGATCTGCCGGGCACCATCTACGCATGCGTGCCCATAGAAAAAAGGGCACGCATGCGCAGATGGTGTTTTGACTTCCGGGTTGAAAAATCGCGAATTACCCTGTTCGCAATGGTCGGGGACGCAATAACCGGGGGATCACTGTATTGAAATACCATCTAATATGGTTGTTTCACGAACTCTCCAGTTGGCCGTTATTTATTTGTGGTTATTTTTGCACAGTTCCAATAAATGTCTTCAGACTTGTATAGGATACTAGGTGGTATGAAAGTTTTATTTTGGGTGATATTCTTTCATGTACATATTCAAGCAGGCATTGATGGGTGAAGAGGCATTTGCGGATAATCAGTCCTTTATCTTCGCAATTGATCCATGATCCAGTGAATTTGTTAATTTCCTGCCTCTTACAGAAAAGGAATGGAGTCAAAATGTATTTGATTTGTTTATTTTATTACAGGTGTATCCTTTTTGACTTTATATGTAAGGATATTTAAACATGAAAGTCTCCCCTGAGTGGGCTACCAGATATAATTTGTAAAAATCTGGATAAGCAGTGGGTGGCAGCAAAGAGCTTTCTGTGTCACATTGCTATTCCCTAGTGGCAACCTGATTCTTTACAGCCCAGATCTCATAGCCCTGCTTTTGAATTTGAAGTGTTATGGGCCAACCAAAGAAACAAAGCCATATGTTATTTTAATTATGTGATGTTAAGAGCTACCTCTCTTATGTTTTTTTTATAATATTGTAGAAGAGGCATATGGAATCCCAGAGTCGTTTGGAATGAACTAATTAAAGAAGTTCGTAAAACCAAATATATAATTTGGCGAGCACCTGAAAGTTTCTACAACTTCAGAATTTAATTTTAGCCCTCATTTCATGGGTTTGCATTTGACTATAAGGTGGAGAATAATAATAGCTCCCCCAGATAGATAGATAGATAGATAGATAGATAGATAGATAGATAGATAGACAGACAGACAGACAGACAGACAGACAGACAGACAGACAGACAGACAGATACTGTAGATAGGTAGGTAGGTAGGTAGGTAGGTAGATAGGTAGGTAGGTAGGAAGAAAGGAAGGAAGGAAGAAAGAAAGAAAGAAAGAAAGAAAGAAAGAAAGAAAGAAAGAAAGAAAGAAAGAAAGAGATGGGTGGATTGTTGTTATACATATACATACCCATACCCATATTCATACATACTCATAGTCATACACACACACACACACCCCAACATATTCATTTGCAAACAAATTCCTGGAGTTAAAGAAATACAGCAAGCCCAAGCAAATATTTGTGAGATACCCTGATGTTCCCTTTTGCTGTTATGCTTTTAAAATGTGCCAGATGATCAAGTGGCAAAATTGCTAAACACCTTTTCCCTTTTTAAAAAATATATATAAACTGCTAGTTCAAATTTAGAAAAATATGTCCACAGAAGTAACATTTTCCCCCTTTTATTTATGCAGGAAGGGATGTCTTTATTCTAGTGCAGAAAAAGCCATGGCTTCCACTAGCAGCCTTGTAAGTTGAGGGAAAGTTTAAATATGAACCTAAGCCAAATAATAATTTGTTTGATTTTGGCACCAAGTATAGTATGAATCCAGGCATTGCGGTTTATAAACTACGCTTTAAGTCTTGTAAAACATAAATCTTTACATGTAAATTTATTCGTGCATATACATGTATATAGCAGTAGCAATAGCACTTAGACTTAGAATTGCACTTATACTATTTCATAGTGCTTTTGCAGCCCTCTCTAAGCGGTTTACAGTGTCAGCATGTTGCTGCCAACAATCTGGATCCTCATTTTACCAACCTTGGAAGGATGGAAGGCTGAATCAGCCTTGAGATGGTCAGGATCAAACTGCTGGCTTTTGGCAGAATTTGCCTGCAATTTTGCATTCTAACTACCATCAATAAAAAAATAGAAGTGTTTTATTAAGCCCTTGACTTACAACCCACCAGAAATGCAAAGTCCTTGACTTATGACCCGCCAGGAAGGCTTCTGCTGAAGCCTGATTGGTTAAGCACAAGAGGCATTTAGAGCGGGAAATTAAAGCATTGTGATTAGTTGGGTGTCTGACAGCCATAGTATAAAAGGAGCTTTCAGAAGTCTGTTCACTGTTCTATTTAAGCTGAGCTGGAGTGGTGCTGAAAATGCCAGAATAAAAGTTCCCTGTTTAAAAAGTCAAGCCTCTGCTAAAAGTCAGTGCAAAGACACTGGCAATTGAGGAAGGTGAATTCCTCTCAAAATTCTGTCTATCCCTCAGCAAGTTCCACAGCTGAATTTTTTGAGCTGAAGCATTTCATTCCTTGGCAATTAAAACAATGCCTTTAAATTGGTTTTACCTTCTATAAGCTGGGAATAAATAGAAGGCTTAGAAAAACTCTCAACGGATAATAAAACAAAGCTATATCAAACCCAGAAGTGGTATTCAGCCGGCTCAAACTGGTTCAAGTGAACCGGTAGTAAACGACCTATGGCTGCCCACCTGCCCCAGTGCTATGCTGCCCTATTTAGCCACATTTTCAAGTTGCATGCATATTGCACGAGTGAGCAAAGCGCATGCATGGAAGGCCATGTGAATGCGCAGAAAGCACATGCATGACCGAAGTGAGCGTGCGTGCTCACATTTTCAGGGCTGGCCGAATCAGTAGGAGAATTATATGAATCCCACCTCTGATTCATTATTATTATTATTATTATTATTATTATTATTATTATTATTATTATTATTAATTAGATTTGTATGCCGCCCCTCTCCGCAGATTCATGTCCCCTTAGTTATTTAATGTATCCCTTAGCCATTTTAGGCCATGTTTGTAGAGAGATTCCAGATCTATAATTATAAATGTGAATGCATTATATGCAGATTGTATCAGATTTTTGGCGAAGTACTCAGATGATTTGCAGTGACTATTAGACAGACTGTTACACAATGAGAATAATAGATTTTGGAAATAAATGTTTCAAAAATCAAATATTATGTTCACTGATGAAACGGATGATTGCAAAGTAGATATAAAACTGATGAATAAACTAAAGCACATAGAAGAATTTGTATGATTCAATGGGAAGTTTATTAAAAATGGAAAAAGTAATTGACAAATCTTAAGATGTACAAATGTTTGCAGAAAGATAGAGGGTAGTAGTATCTGGCCGTTCGCAAGGAATGAATGCTTGCAAAAGAAGTTATAATAGTTATATCTATCAGTGAACTTCTGCCTACACCATTACGTGCAGCTGAGAGGTGGGTATGTCAGGAGAAACATAAAAGTAAGTTTAATACAGTGAAAATGGGACACTTAATTAATGTGAGATACAATAAGAACAGGTAGAGGAAAAAATGAATGGGTGCTGAATGAATATACTGTAGATTGAAAAGAACAGTGAACGAGCAGTCCAAAATAATTATGTTGAGATAATTTGGTCAGATAGAGAGAATGAAGTTCAAATATGGAATATGAAATATGTAATGGTTAATGAAGAAGTTGAAAACTGAAATTGTTATGGATGAATGGGGCTGACAAGATCCTCATAAGGAGAGGTGAGAATTTTAAAGAATAAGAGAATTTATGGAGTAATATATGAATATGTAGAAATAGAGATGGATTCCTCCTGGTTCAGGCAAGTTTGCCCGAACTGGTAGCAGCCTGCTGTTGACATCACGATTATTTCATGGAATTGGTTTGGTTGGTGTTGGTCAGTGGATGCCACCATCTTTTAAAAAATTTCTTTGAATTTTTTTTGGGGGGAGGGAATTTTTTCCCAGGCTTTTTTTCTTCTGCACATGTGCAGAAGATGGGTTTTTGGCACTGTGCATGCATCGTCATCTTCTTTTGGGCTTTTTTGGATCTGTGTGTGTGTGATTTTTTAATATTTTTTTGGCATTGTGGATGCAGCCACTCAGTGCAGAGGAAGCAAACTAGCAGCGAGGTAAGTTGGAACCCTGGTTCTCAAGGATAATAAAATATACTTAATGACACTTGTATAAACTAGATTTAGCTGCACTTCCTTTCGTTTCTCTTATGTCTTTAACTTTTATTTCTTTTGCTACTCCTAATTCCCTTCTTGTACTTTGCATGTTATTTAACCTTACAAGAAAATTATGTGAAGTTATTGTTTGTTTGTTTGTTTGTTTTTAGGATTTATCCAGAATTGTTACAGCTTCTGCTTGTATTTTTGTAAAAGGTAATTGTGTTATAACTGTATTATCCTAAATAATAACAACTTGAGATTTACCCATACCTTTTTAAACACTTCTCAAATATTTATTTATTTATTTATTTATTTGTTTGTTTGTTTGTTTGTTTGTTTGTTTATCATTCAAATGTATTTCCAAATATATTTATATATTTCCAAATATATTTCCAAGCTATTATTTTATGATTTATTGTTTATATTTATCCTTAGAACAACAGAATGGGAAGGGACCTTGGAGGTCTTCTAGTCAAACCCCCTGCTCAAGCCTACCTAAATCTTTTCAATCTTCTTGATAATAAGTCAACAATAATTTTTTCAGAGAGGCACACAAATTGTAGCATAGATAAAACACTTCAATGTGTTTTCAGTAAATATGCATCCGATGATATAAAACACACCTTGCTGTATTTTATGTTAAATCATTGCTAAACAGGTTCTAAGCTAATTAAATTATTATTCATTATCTTTCAACATAGAAGCATATAAACCCATGTATTTACAAAAAGTAAAAAAAAATAAAAATAAACATAAATTGTCACATACTTTTTTGTCACTTTTCTCAGATGTGAGATGAAATAATCATTAGTTCGTGATGTAAGCAAAATCCAGAATCAGCCTGGGTTGATTTACTTGATAATAAGAACAGACTGTTTATTAACCAAAACTGCTGTTTCCATGCAATATACCAACTTAAAATTCTTTTTTTTTTTGCTGTTCTTTTAAAATTTTATTTTATATACACAAAAACTTGACATGACATAACATACAAACATATAATCTTAGGAATCCGACTTCTTATCTTAATTGTAGCTAAAGATCAGTACACATAAAGTTTCATATACATATTATTTTATTATTATTTATTAGATTTGTATGCCGCCCCTCTCCATAGACTCTCCGTAGATATATTGTAAATATTTACATTTCTAATTCATTTCAATATACATTTCTTCCATATATTTATTAGTGTAACTTATTTTATTTGCTAAATCCTTACTTATATTATAATTTATATAACAATTCTCTACATTATACAATAATAAAATCATATAATATTTAATTGAATAATTCCTCAATATTTAATCTCATTTGATTATTATTATCCAGCAAATGAAAACAATTTCTAAAACAGTAAAAACAGATTCTCAAACAATAAAATCATGCATTAATAACCCCAATTAAAACACACATACTCAAAGTAACATTTCTCATTCTAAAATCTATTTATTACAACAGTAGACAAGCTACTACAACTACCATTTATTTTCCAAGCAAGTGTAGTTTACCTGATATCCAAGGGTGAGACCAAGAGTTTGAGAAAGTATTCTTTTTCATGAGTTTGGGTTCCTGAGAGCATCTTCTCAAGATAACTTGACTTGAATAAGATTTCTTTAACAGATTTGAATGATTCTTGCAACTGCACTACAATTTATGATGTGATGACACTGTATATAAAAGTTTTCACATTTTTGCTTGCATGCTTCTGCTTCTATTAATAAAGAAGAGTCAGAGTTTGAGAAAAGATTGTTCACTATTAATAAGGGCTGTTTTTCTGAACAGCTTTACAATATTGGCTTGTTGGATTATCAAATGACTAAAGAGATGATCATTCATTTGTTTTGCATAAGAGACGTACTTATACGAGGTCATGTACTAAAGATTTCCTTTGAAGCTGAGTAAAGTACCAATGAGATTTTTTTCACCATATCTAAAATGAATTGAAAGCCAGACATGGAGAAATATAACAGAAGCAGTACAGGTAGTTCTCAACTTACAACCATTTATTCAATGATCATTCAAAGTTACAATGGCACTGGGGAAAAAATTATTATGATCACTTTTTCATACTTATTATTGTTGCAGCATTCCCATGGTCATTTGATCAAAATTCAGCAACCGGCTCGTATTTTATGATGATTGCCGTGTCTCTGCATCAATGTAACCATCTTTTATGTATATGTACCAAGACAAATTTCTTGCGTGTCCTATCACACTTGGCCAATATAGAATATAACAATGTAAATGTGAAATTAATAGGCTGATAAAACAAAACTAAAATTAGAAAGCTGTAGCAACAATGCCAACGAGCACGTTGGCAACTGTGT
Source organism: Erythrolamprus reginae (assembly GCF_031021105.1). NCBI lineage: Eukaryota > Metazoa > Chordata > Lepidosauria > Squamata > Dipsadidae > Erythrolamprus > Erythrolamprus reginae. The sequence continues at coordinate 277,298,862 of NC_091951.1, forward strand.
AAATTGTTGAGTGTTCAAGATACAATTGTAACTATGAATGACGTTATTTATATGTTTATATGGATCATGTTTTGTTTTTGTTTATGTCTGTTTTGTGACTTTTTTTCCTGTATTTTTTAATGTAAATAATCAATAAAGATATTCTATTCTATTCTATTTTGTGACCTTACAAGCAAAGTCACTGTGTTATTATCTTAACATCTGCAGTGGTTCACTTAACAACTGTGGCAACAAAAGTCATAAAATGGGGCAAAACTCACTTAACAACAGTCTGAAATTTGTTGTGGTCATACATCAAGGACTTACTTGTATAAGAACAGAGCGGATAAATCATAGGCCATTTCTGCTCTGAGGCTTTCACAGTTTTGATGCCTACACTAAACATGTTCAAAAATTTCTGCTCTAGAATTGATGCAAGTGAAAGAATCCCAAAGAATTTTCAAATTGAAAGTGTCTTAGACAAGCGACATGGCCTATCTCAGTAATGGCGATCCCAGTGATGGGTTCCACAGGTGGCACGTCGAGCCATATCTGCTGGCTTGCGAGCTGTTGCTCTAGCTCAGCTCCAACATGTATGTGTGTACCATCCAGCTGATTTTTAGCTCACACAGAGGGTCTGAGAGAGTGTTTTCTGCTTCCAGAGAGGAAGGAAGCCTTTGGAGCCTGGGGAGGGCGAAACACCAGCCTACTGGGCCCACCAGAAGTTGGGAAACAGGCCATTTGCAGCCTCCATAGGGCCTCCAGGGGGCGGGGAAAGCTGTGTTCTCCCTCCCCAGGCATTGAATTATGGGTGTTGGCACTCGCACATGCGCGATAGCATGCACACATGCTCTTTTGGCACCTGAGGGAAAAAAGGTTCGATATCACTGGCCTACCCAGTCCTTCTATACATATTATATATGCACATATAGTTATAGATATAGACAAAAATGAGTACCAGTTTAGTATAGTCATTAAGGTACTGGCCTAGAAATCAGGTGGTGATGGAGAGTTGAAACATATGTTGTGATTGTAAATGCAAGTGGGCTGCCAAGCAAGGGGGGGGGGGGTCAACATCTTCTCCAAAGCACCAAAAGGCAGGATAAGAAGCAATGGATAGAAACCAAGAAAGGAAAGAACTGTCAACGCTCCAAATAGCATCTGAGAAATAAATCAGAATCCACTCCACTTCTCACACAAAAGGTTCAATTTATTAGCAGAGCCATGTTGGTTACGTTTCGTCCATTCCGATACTAATTTATCTCCAGTACTCCACCCAGGTTAAGGTTTATCTCACATTCCCACACCCACAAGTGCAATCATGTGGATCAGTCCAGTGCAGGGATTCACCAACTTCCTCCTTCGTACAGTTGACGCAGAACAAAATATGACCTTGGACTCTGAGAAAGGAATTTGTTGTGGCTATAGCTTCTCTTAAACCCCTCCCAATTCCCTTATGCTGTGTTACTGTGGCAGGCCAAAGCCTCTAACTCCACATGATGGCTTTCAGCCTGATAAGAACAAACCTAGAACTAAAAAAAAATTCCTGACTGTGAAAACAATTAACCAGTGGAATGTCTTGCCTCCAAAATTTGTGGATACTCCATCACTGAAGGGTTTTTTAAAAAAGAAGACATTGGACAGCCATTTGTCCAGAATGGTATAGAACAATGGTGACTAACCTATGGCACACATGCCACAGGTGGCACACATAGAGATATATCTGAGGGCACGTGAGGCGTTGCTCCATGTCAGCTCCAGCACTCATGTGCATACTGGCCAGCTGATCTTCTTTTTGACAATTTTCACTCTCCCCAGGCTTCAGGAAAGCCTCCTGAAACCTGGGGGGGGGCAGGGAAAAATGTAGGGGCATTTTTTGCCATCCCCAGGATTTAGGAGGCATTCCTGAACCTTGGGGGGAGTGAAAAGCATCCCAACAGGCCTACCAGAAGTCTGGAAGCTTCAGTGAAGCCACTATGCATGTGCGGGGGCAGAACAGGGACTTGTACATATGCGTGGGGGGAGGGCATTCATTGTGGGTATGGGCATGCATGCGTGCACTATTGCACCTGTACACATCCTTTTGTCACCCGAGCCAGAAAAGGCTACCATTCACCGGTATAGGGCCTCCAGTTTGAGCAGGGGGTTGCACTAGATGACCTCCAAGTTGTTTCCAACTCTGTTTTTCTGTTGACATTTTAATCTTAGAACCACAATGTCTGAGTGTTTAGATGTGCTAGTATCAGATTGAGTATGGTCCTAAATAAGTTAATATAACATTTTAAAAGTGCTTTAAAATGCTGTAATTCATTCATCTCAATTTGTATGTTGTATAATAGAATGGAACTAAGTGTGAAAAAAAAAATTAAGCAGATTAAATTCTCCATCTTATGTGAGTAACATATCCTAAATTTTAACTCTGTCTCAGTCAAGCAGCAGATCAGCCTATTTATCTTATTGATTCAAATTAATCTTAAATGCTTGTAATTTATTCTGGATTGTTTATATTATCTATTTAAAACCTATTACCAAAATGACAAGTGCTAAATTAACTAAAATAAAGATTAGCTACTCATTTCCTCTGAATGGTGGAGGAAATATGTATATTTAACTCTAAAAGGATTAATCACACTTGTTGTTTCAAAGCCAGAAGAAGTTAAATAATATTTATCTGATTAACTATATTTAGAACAAAGATTGGCAAAGTTGCAGCATTTCATTTGAAAAAAAAAAAAGTAGCCTAGAAACAGTAACAACATTATCAATTATATAGAAATGTTAGCAACAACAAAAACATCCAATTTCCTAACAAAGGTCACCAGTAAATCCATCTAAAATATGTATGGCTCATAAAAGTAATGGCTTTGCAACTGTGAAGCAGATGTTTGCAAAATCAGCATTTAAGAAGGAAGATGCTATAAAATAAATGCAGAGAAGTTAGCTGAGGAGCAGCAATGAGTGATGCTCCAATCCATCCAATTCAAAATTAGCATTGCTTCCCCTAAATAGAAACAGAACGGAACAGACACTGTATAATGCATTGCCTGGGGCTACCTCCACAGTTCTTGAAGACATTTGAAGACTTTGAATCATGTGTTAGAAAATCTGTCTTTTTAATAGTAGGACCAGAAAAGTGGGGAGGGGGAGGAGGAGTGTCAAACACGATTTAAGTATTGCCCACAAGATCATATGCTGCAACGTCCTACAGGTCAATGACTACTTCAGCTTCAACCACAACAACACAAGAGCACGCAACAGATTCAAACTTAATATTAACCGCTCCAAACCTGACTGTAAAAAATATGACTTTAACAATCGAGTTGTCGAAGTCTGGAACTCATTACCGGACTCAATAGTATCAACCCCTAACCCCCAACATTTCTCCCTTAGACTAGCCATGATTGACCTCTCCAGGTTCCTAAGAGGTCAGTAAGGGGTGTACATAAGTGCACTAGTGTGCCTTTCGTCCCCTGTCCAATTGTCTTTCCTTTATCTCATATCTCATATATATTTTCTTCCTTTAATATATCTTCTCCTCTATTTTTACATATTATCTTTATATATATTACATCATGTTTTTTCTCTTCCATATGTATTGTGTATTGGACAAATAGATAGATAGATAGATAGATAGATAGATAGATAGATAGATAGATAGATAGATAGATAGATAGATAGATAGATAGATAGATAAATAAATAAAACAGCATTGGACATACGTACAGAAAGACATGGAGTTTGCATAGGTGGGACTTGATGCTGCTTTCACAATTCTGACCCGAATCCTGGATCTTGTGGGTATCTTTGTCCAAATGAAACAATGTCACGGAGAGCGATGGGTTGGAATGAGATTTCAGATGAGGACACTCTAGGAAAGCCTCCACTGCTTGGTTCAGGTTTAACATGCTGTGTGAACTGAGCCAGCTGTGATTTAATTCAACAAATTACAGAAGGGAGTATTTGTAGCTCAGGGTTGAAGGATGGGATCCTGAGCTTGGGGGGTTTCTTGCAAATGTTTTATTTCCAAACTGAGTAACATTATCAGTACCTAATTTCCATTAACAAATTATAGTTAAACAAGCCACTTTTTGATGGGTGAAGCTAGTGGCAGTTCCATAGACAATAAGCTGCGGTGGCACAGTGGTTAGAATGCAATTTTGTAGGCTAGTTCTGCAGATTGCCGGCTGCCTGAAATTTGGCAGATTAAATCTCACCAGGATCCAGGCTCAGTCTTCCATCCTTTCAAGGTAGGTAAAATGAGGGCACAAATTGTTGGGGACAATATGCTGACTCTGTAAACCGCTTAGAGAGGGCTGTAAAGCACTGTGAAGCAGTATATAAGTCCAAGTGCTATTGCTATTGCTATAGAGCAACATGCAAAAAGAAAATTTAAGATTCATGAGGTCATTAATGAAGCTGAGGAGCAAAACTCCAATGTCAGAGATATTTATTTATTTATTCATTCATTCATTCATTCGATTTTTATGCCGCCCTTCTCCTTAGACTCAGGGCGGCTTATAACATGTTAGCAATAGCACTTTTTGAACAGAGCCAGCCTATTGCCCCCACAATCCGGGTCCTCATTTTACCCACCTCGGAAGGATGGAAGGCTGAGTCAACCTTGAGCCAGTGATGAGATTTGAACTGCTGACCTTCAGATCTACAGTCAGCTTCAGTGGCCTGCAGTACAGCACTCTACCTGCTGCGCCAACCTGGCTCTATATGTTATATATTAAAGCATAATCCATTTAAACTCATTTGAATAATCATGTGTTGCCACCAAAGGAGTAACGTTAGATTTATGCACTCACATTTTGAACCTCATTGTCTCCTCAGTAATTGGGAGGGGAAAAGTAAGTAAGCTTTGTCAATTGTTTGATTTTGGCTTAAGGTGTTAGCTGGTGAATTTTGGGAATTGAAGTCTCTACATCTTAAAGTTGCCAAGGTCGAGAAACATTGCTTTAAACAAACTATGGCTCACCCTTCCATTTCTGGTTCAGAAGCCACGAAGACTGGTGAATCTTAATAAAATATAGGCATTGGGATAATTTATTGCAATGCAAACGTCTTGTTTGAATGACCAAGAAAAGTGGCATGGCTTATCTATCCTGTCACCCAGCATCTGCTCCGTCATTGCTCCACTCAGCCTAAAGACAGAACTGATCCTAGTGATAAAAAAAAGAAAAAGAAAACCATGGAACCTGGTTAAATTATCATGGTACACAGTAGATTCCATTGTTAATACACTTCAGACAAGCTGGAAAACTTAATTATGCTAGCATATGTCTGGGATATTCACTGAACAGTAGACTTATTCAGCTGCTCTAGGAGTCGTATTCATTATCAATTCTCACCATATGGTGTTGACTCAAGACATTGTGAAAATGCTGAACATTTGAATCTAGACTAAATTAGTCATGAGGAGGAGCTGGAGTTAAACTAAGTTAGTAATGCTAAGTAAGGAATCAGAAAGGATCATTAGGCCATCAAATCTGGACTTAGGGAGTAATCTAAATGAAAGCTCTCTGACCTCTGAACATATCAAAGCAGTTGGAGTTCTTAACTCCTACAGTAGTTGACTTTTCTTTAGTATTTGAAGATACTAAAGAAATCTTCAGTACTTTAAGTATTTTTGTACTTAAGCACATGGGCATTACTTACTCCCTAGATATTTGCCTTACCTAAACTCAACTGTAGCCATTTACTTACTAACTTTTCACTAAAAGCTGAGTCTTTGAAATAAGAGACATTATATAAATTGTAATGTTTAGCACTTGAGCAATATTCATGATGAGAAGCTTAATTATGGTCATCATTTACAAAAGAAATCAAATTCTGTCACAGAAAGCATAGTAATGAATGTATCTTGTTTAAAAGGCAATTAACCACTTCCCCCCTAAAGGTACCAAGCCTCTACTCCATGCAGGGAGTATGTGTGTGTGTATGTGTGTGTGTATACATATACATATACATATACATACTTACACACACACACACACATACACACATCCAATTAGAGGGATTAATATTAATAGAAATTAGAATGTAAATAAATTAATTTGGAACAATGGCGCTTTTCACCCTACATTTAAATTTATGTATGCATTATGGATTTTTGTTTATTTACAGGGAAGAAAAGGAATGTGCAGCCTTTCTAAAATCATGTTAATTTTAGAATCAAGTTGTCTCTAATAGAAACTGTGATGTTTTCTGCTTTTACCCCCTTCTTCCAAGCCTCAGTTCTTTATTATGATGCCAGTCTTTTAAAATTATAGTGATCCAAAACTAAAATTAGCAGCCACAATAAGAGTGCAAAGGATGGTACTACTCATCTCCAGGGAGAAAATATAAACCCATGATTTCAATTCATTCTTTTTATCTTATTTCTGTTGAATGTATGAAAACGAACAATAAAGGAACAATATTTGCTATCATGACCTGCACTGGATTCTTTTCTATGATGTTTCACTGGGTAAAATAATACTTCATAATCTTATTTTAATCACAATTCTTTTTGGCACTGATTATGTTTTACTCTTCAGTTAAATATATCTCTGTGTTCTGTGAAAATTACAGAGAGAGATTTTATAAAGTCATAGAAACAAAAGGAACTCCTGTGGAATCTCTGGCTGTATAGGTTCAATGCAGTAGTGGGTTCTAAAATGCTTTACTACCAGTTTTCCCTCTCCCTCCCTCCCTCTCTCTTTCTCTCACGTGCGCCACTTCTGCACATGTGCAGAAGGGTTCTGGGTGGGTGGGTGGAGCCTCCTGCCACTGGCGCTACCGGTTCTAAGAACTGGTCCAAAACGGGAGCAACCTGTTATGTCCGGGAGTACCAACGACAGGAGATGCCTAGAGAGGCTCCATACAGGAAGTGTTATGAGAACAGGAAAGGGCACCGGGAGAGGGGCGGTAACCTAGCAACTGGGGAAAATAAGGGACAACCATTGGTTCGTTCCTCAGCCAGCTGGTAGTTAAATAGGGGAAACCCGAGGAGGTTTGACAGTTGAATACTGACTGTTGTATTAACGTTATGTTTATGTTGGAATAAAGCAGTTCAAGCAAAGCCGCAATTACGTGTCCGAATCTGTACAAAGCCACTTCACAACCCACTGCTGGTTCAATGTCTCCTAACAACTATGAAAGTCCTGAAAACTGTTATAGAAGGAAGATACTCTGTATCTAAAGAGGAAGAAAGCAAATAAATCAGGTTTCTTCCTCCTTTAATCTTTACTGGTTATTTCTACTCCCCCAGCAGCCATCTATCTTCTTTATGAGGAAAGCCCCCTGCAACTGCTAACCTCCCTCAATTTCTTGCCCCCACTTTGTACCATCTTTATAGATGGATACTTCTCTTGCCAGAGAACGAAGATTTTCTGTTCATTCTTCCCATTGTTTGCTTTGATTCTAGGCACAAGATATAAAATAAATAATTTTATTTTATTTATCACATTTTGATCCTACGTATTTCACCTAAGTGCCCCTGGGTATTTTACAATTTTAAAGAATTGTAAATGTAAAAGTGTTAAAAAGAACAAAGTAAAAAACAGAATTAAATATGTTAGGGTTAAAATATGAGAATTTAAAAGTTGAAAGGTAAAAATGGTGGAGAGAATACTGACCGCCCTCAATAATGGTAGTTCTTATTAAATGGAGAGAAGCTGTGCCATTAACTGGATTAGAAGTATGAAGACTGCCTTGGATCCATTAAACAAGCCACTGGGACTTCTTTTATAAGTGACTCCACCTGGTAAATGAAAAGAGATGATCTTGAGCAGCATCTCCCCATAAGTAGCTTGAGTGAACAATGTAGGAGATGGCATGGGGTACTTGCAAAAACAAAAACAAGGGTGCAATTGGCAAAGATGGCTTTTCTTCAACTCCTTTACTTTTCCATCAATGAGAACAGAATGTAATTCCATACCAGATATGGCACCCTCCTTCAGACCACTGTATCCTCCCATACGGAATATTGGGAGAGCTCTCTGGGCGATGTGAAAAGTGACCCAAAATACAAAGCTCATAATAGTTCATCACTCCCATCTCAGCATCAACAATACCATAAATCTAAAAAGAATATCTCCCTTTATTCTATGGAGAAGCATTGTTCCATGGAAGAACAGCAATCTGGATCCAAGCCGATTATTTTGATTTGGAATTAATATGAATAAAGTTAGAAACATAGAAGAAACATAGAAGCTTGACGGCAGAAAATGACCTCATAGTCCATCTAGTCTGCCCTGATACTATTTTCTGTATTTTATCTTAGGAAGGATATATGTTTACCCCAGGCATGTTTAAATTAAGTTACTGTGGATTTGCCAACCACGTCTGCTGGAAGTTTGTTCCAAGCATCTTTCAGTAAAATAATATTTTCCCATGTTGCTTCTGATCTTTCCCCCAACTAAACTCAGATTGTGCTCCCTTGTTCTGTGTTCACTTTCCTATTAAAAACACTTCCCTCCTGAACCTTATTTAACCCTTTAACATATTTAACTGCTTTGATAATGTCTCCCCTTTCCCTTCGGTCCTCCAGACTATGCAGATTGAGTTCATTAAGTCTTTTTTTTTTTTCAATTTTTTTATTATTTTTCATAAAAAACAAACAAATACATACAAACAATGAACATAAAGTGGGGGGGTGTTTCCCCCGCTTCTTATGAAAGTATACATTCAAATATAGAAAAAGAATACATAATTAAATATATGTTAACTATTAAAAAAAAAAGTTAATAAATTTGAGTTAAAGTTTTGCAAATCTTAATATGGGTGTTAGGTAGGGTTAGTGTAACATAATTACCAAAAAAAAAAAATACCTTTAATATAATCCTAATTACTATAGTAAAGTAGTATCAAACCTTCAATCCGAACAATAAAACTAAATTCAACTATTATGCTTCGAAAATCTTGGTATGTTGCTTATACTTATACATACACTACTATATCATAATCATCAAAAAGTCCTTTTAAAGTAATATTAATATTATTATCACCTAGGTAAAAACTAATACAAAAAAAAAACAACAACAACTAAAGATATATCTTATTTTTTCTTATCTATCCATTTATAAACATTGTTCCATGTTTCATAAAATTTAGTATCCTCTTGATCGTTTAATCTTCTTGTCATCATATCCATTTCAGCGCAATCTAATATCTTAGCTATAACCTCTTCTTCCTTGGGGATTTCCTCCCCTTTCCAGTTTTGCGCATATATTATTCTAGCCGCAGTTAATATGTGTATAATTAAATAAAAAATTTCTTTCTTATAGATCTGGTTTGTGACACCTAATAAGTAAAATTCCGGGGTATTATCTATATCTTGCTTTATTATTTCTTTTAATATTTTTTCAATCATCTTCCAATATATTTTTGCTTTGCCACATGTCCACCATTGATCATAATAAGTTCCTATATCCTTCTTACATTTCCAGCATATTGGGGATGTTTTAGGAAACATTTTTGCTATTCTATTTGGTGGGAGATGCCATCTATAAAACATTTTGATTTGGTTTTCTTTTAGGGAAACTGATTTAGTCATTTTCCAATTATTAATCCACACTTTCTCCCATGTGTCTATATCTATTTCCTTACCAATATTTCTACACCATCTTATCATAGTATCTTTTAAAGTCAACTCTATATTTTTATGAGCAATAAGTAATTTATATATTTTCCCTATCATTTTTGTTGAATTGGTGGTAATTAAAGTAGTTAAAGGATTCTTACTTTTATTAAAAATGTAAAGAGTTTTATCCTTCTGATATCTAGATCGGATCTGGGCGTAGTGCCACCAATCTATTATTATCCCTTCTTCTTGTAGTTCAATTCTAGATTTAAGCTTCATCTGATCATTTAATAGTTCTTTATATCTATAAGTTATTTTCTTGTCCTTTATAGACTTTGGATGCGTTATTGCTTCTAAAGGAGCTAACCAATCTGGGATGCTTAAGAAATGATTCTTCTTTATGTCTTTCCATACTTCTAATAAGTATTTCCTTAATGTATGCCTTTTAAAATATGAATGGTTTTTGTCCTTATCATACCATAGAAATGCATGCCATCCAAGCATTAAATCATGTCCTTCTAGGTCAAGTGTTCTTTTATTATCTAAGATTATCCAATCTCTAAGCCATGTTAATGCAGCGGCCTGATAATATAGTTTCCAATTTGGAAGGCCAAATCCTCCTCTTTCTTTAATATCTTCTAAACAATTCATTTTTATCCTTGCTTTTTTACCTTGCCATATAAATTTTTTAACTAAGTTTGTTAAAGTTTTTAAAAAGATACCCCCTGGGTTTATTGGTATTACCTGAAAAAGAAATAAAACCTTGGGTAAAATGTTCATCTTAATTGTTGCAATTCTTCCTAAGAAAGATATTTTCAAATTATTCCACATTGCTAAGTCTTTTTTAATTTCTACTAGTAATTTCATATAATTATCATTTTTTAATGTTATTGTTTTCGCTGTTAAATTTATTCCTAAATATTTTACCTTTTTTACAGTCTTTATTCCAGAAATACTTTCTAATTTAGTTTCTAGTGTTTTATTCATATTTTTGGTCAAGTAATGTGTTTTGCTTTTATTTATCTTTAGACCTGCTACGTTTCCATATTGTTCAATGGTTTGTAATAAAGTAGGAACTGTTGTAGTCGGTTCTTCAATTATAAACATTAGATCATCTGCAAAGGCCTGGAGTTTGTAGGTTTCATCTCCTACGGTTAAACCTTTTATTTTGGGGTCCGCTCTTATTTTAATTAATAAGGTTTCAAGGGTCATAATAAATAACAATGGTGATATAGGGCATCCTTGGCGAACTCCCTTGTTTATGTCAAGTATTGGTAATTGACTGTTATTCAGTATTATATTCGTTGTTTGTTTTGAATATATGGTATCTATTAGGTTAACAAATTTTGGACCAAATCTCATTTTATTTAATTGCATTTTTATAAATATCCAATTAACGTTGTCGAAGGCCTTTTGAGCGTCCAGAAACATTAGAGATGCCGTCTTGTCTGGGTGTTGTTCATAGTACTCTAGTATATTTATTACAGTTCTAATATTATTTTTAATTTGTCTCCCTGGAAGAAACCCATTTTGGTCTTGGTGTATTATTCCATTTATAACTCTTTTGAGTCTCTCTGCGTAAATGGCAATAAAAATCTTATAGTCTACATTTAATAATGATATAGGCCTATAGTTTTTAATTTTTTCTGGTTCTGTACCCTGTTTATGTATTAAAGTTGTCAGTGATTCTGACCAAGATTTGGGGATTTTTCCCTCAAGTCTACATAAATTAAAAGTTTCTAACATATGGTTTCTTATTGTTTCATTGTCTATCTTGTACCATTCTGCAGGTATGGCATCTGGGCCTGTGGCCTTGTTGCTTTTCTGTTTTTTAATTGTTATTAGGAGTTCCTCCATTGTTATTGGTCCATCCATGGTGGCCTGTTGATCTTCTGTTATTTGTGGTAAATTTGAAGCCTCTAAATAGTTAAAAACTTCATCTTCAATAACATGATCTTTAGCATATAATTCTTTATAAAAATTATACACAATGTCTGCCTTACCTTCTGTATCATATTTTATTTTACCGTCTTTATCTTCTAATTTTTGGATTAATTTTGATTGACTCTGTTTTCTAAGTTTATACGCTAGCCATCTGCCAGGTTTATTTGCGTGTTCAAAATATTGTTGCTTTGCTCTTTTGATCTTTTCAGTTAATTGGTTTTGTTCTATAACTCTAATTTTATGTTTAATTACATTTATTTCTGTCTTTAGATCTCTGTTCTTAATGTGTTGCTGCGATAAGGATTCTAATTGTTTTAGTTCGTTTGTTAATTGTAAGTACTCTAATTTCTTTTCCTTATTATGTTTTGCTGTATAGGATATTGTTAAACCTCTTATATACGCTTTAACTGTATCCCATAAATTCTGTGGAGTAGTGTCTGATGTTTTATTAATTTCAAAAAATATTTTTAATTCCTTTTCAATCCAATCCTTATATTTCTTATCATTTAATATATACCTATTCATCTGCCAGTTGTTCTGTTTATTATTCATCGTCATATAGACCACTATTGGGTTGTGATCAGCCCATGTATTAACGTCTATCTCGACCTCTCTTATTTGTTCTGCCACCGTTTTTGGTGCCCATAACATGTCAATTCTCGTCCAAATTTTGTGAGGATTGGAGTAGAAGGTAAATTGCCTTTTGTGAGGGTGTCTTTCCCTCCAAATGTCGCTTAGTAATAATTCCGCTTTCATTTTTTGAAAAGTGCTAGGTAGCAAATTTCTTCTTGTTTTTTTACCTTTTCCCCTTTTTTTATTACCTCCCCCTCCTGAGTGGTCTAATTGTCTATTCGCGATAGCATTGAAGTCACCTATTATCAATACATTGTCAATAGCTAAATCTATTATTATTTGGTGTAAATTTTTATAAAATGTCATTTGGTCTTCATTGGGAGCATAAATAGAAACAACCACTAGAGGTCTAGGTTCAATATCAACTTGTACAATCAGTATCCTACCCTCTTTATCCTTATATATTTGTTTGGAATTTATAGAATTCTTAACATACATCACTACACCTCTTTTTTTTTGGTCTGCTAATGCAGCGTACATTTTTCCAATTTTGGGATTCAACAGTAATTTTTGGTTATCTTTTTTAATATGAACTTCTTGTAGTATTGCAATCTGAACATTTTGATTTCTAATTTTAGCGAAAATTTGCTTCCTTTTTCTTGGTTTGTTAAGTCCATTAACATTTACGGAAAAGATTTTTAAGTCTTTATTCGTTGTCATTTAATGGGTTTTTTGGTTTCTCGCTGAGGTTGAACTCTTCTAGCACCTTGGTCCTGCTCTATTACTTGAGCAGTTGCCCCCAAGTTTTCTTCTTGCTGAGTTGGTAATTTTTCCCCTGGTTGCTGTTGAGCTGGTTGTAGTTGGACCACTTGTTGCTTACTTGCGTAGTCGGAGTGGCCAATACCACTCTGTTCGAGAAAGTACATGGCTTGTTCTACGTTTTCCAATTTGTACCTTGTAGAACGCCATGTCAGAGAAAGTCCTTGTGGAATAAGCCAACGGTAAGTGATGTTTTCTTTGATCAAAATTTTAGTTAGAAAGTGATAATCTCTTCTGTTTTCTCTGACACTTCTTGGAACTTGTTTTAGTATCTTTATTTCTACTCCCTGTCATTGGGGCGGGGAGTTTCTTGAATAATGAAGTATCTCATCTCGCAACGCCTTTCTTGTAAACTTAATATGTATCTCTCTTGGGAGGTTGTGCCGACGGATATAGCTATTCGAGATTCTGTATACTTCATCGATTTCTCTCTGTAAAGCTATAGGGTCCTCTTGGAGTATAGCTCCAATAATTTCCGCCATAGTCACTTTTAAGTCTTCATCTTTTTCCTCTTTTATATTCTGAAATCGAAGTCCGTACGAAGCTCGTTGCATCTCCAGCTGGATGATAGATTCATCATATCTTCTGTATCTCTCATCGGCTCTCCCTTCAAGATAATCCATTCTTTTCTCATTTTTATCAGATTGCTCTTCAACTTTTTTAACTCGGTCATCACTTTCTTGGAGTGTTTGTTGGATCTGCTTTATCTGGTCTTTCATCTCGCCCATATCAGCTTTCATTTGGGCCATCTCCACTTTAAATTCTGCCAAGTCAGCTTTTATGGCTTCTCTTTGTTGTGTTGCCTCCTCCTTTATGGCTTCTCTTTGTTGTGTTGCCTCCTCCTTTATGGCCTCTCTTTGTTGAGTGGCGTCTTCTTGTGATTTGACCATGAAGTCCTTCAAAGTATTCAAAGTCTCATGTATAGTTGCAAGATTGGACTGCATTGTTTTGTCTTTGTCTTTGTCTTTGGTAGACATGGTTAACACCTGATGCGAGGGAGAAGAATGCGGTGACACTTGTGGAGAGAGGGTAGTTGGTGTAGTTTGTTTTTTTGTTGTTTTAACAAGGGTTGAGGTATGGGACATTATCAAATTAGAATCCACTATTTCAAATTGAACAGATTTGGAATTTATAGTAATTTTTTTCCTTTTCACTACATATAAAATTGAGTTCATTAAGTCTTTCCTGGTAAATTTTATGCTTAAGACCTTCCACCATTTTTTTAGTCCATCTTTGGACCCGTTCAATTTGAATTCAGCAAACCAAGCGCTAATGGCCCATAGACTATAAACATTATTCAACATACATAGAAAAGCTAACTCAATTTGATTGAGCATTTTTACTTTGAAAACATTAGGAGCTAATTCGATAGATTGATGTTTTGACAGACATTTCTATACAGAACAACAAATTTTATGTATTTATTTATTTATTACAATTGAAAGGGACCTTACAGGTCATCAAGTCCAACCCCCTGCTCAAGCAGGAAACCCTACACCTCCCCAGCCAGATGGCAGTCCAATCTTCTCTTGAAGACTTCCAGAGTTGGGGTATTCACAGGCTGTGCTGGCAGGCTGTTCCACTGGTTGATCGCTCTGACCATCAGGAAGTTCTTCCTTATCTCCAGGTTGAATCTCTCCTTGGTCAGCTTCCAACTGTTGTTCCTCGTCTGGCCCTCTGGTGCCCTGGAAAATAGTGTGACCCCCCTCTTCTCTGTGGCAACCCCTTAAGTACCTGTATACAGCTATCAATCAGACAAAATGGCTGCTTATTTATCAATGAACTCAAAACTAGCACCTTGTGCTAGTCTTATCTAAGAGGTTAGATTTAAAATGAGGATTTGGCTTTTTCTGGAATTCTTATTTATTTATTTTATTTATTATTTCAGTTTCTAGGCCACCCTTCTCCGGAGACTCAGGGCGGCTTATAACTTGGTTATATTCTTCATTTGGATATACAGTATTTGACTTGGGAACAAGCTTGTGCAGTGTGGTTTTTTAAAAAAATCAACCTCAATTCATTCAGAGGAGAGGATGTTTTTCAACACCTTACCTCTCAGTGGGGAAAAATGCCTGGGCTGCAAGAATCTACCCACAGACCACATCCTAACTAGACACTGAATTTCTCTGCCACTCCCAAATAAATTAGCCAATAACTGCTGGCAATGAAAAGATTTTAAAAGTTAAAAGGCTAAGATAATTAAATGCATATTTCAACAGTGTTTATCTGGCAGTGATTGGGTAAGGCCACTTACTGTGAAGAGCTGAATAGCTAATTCAAGTGCTGGGCATCTCCTAGAGGAGGTGACCTTGAGGTCATATAATTGCAACCATAATTTATTTAGTTAAAGAAGCGAATGTGTTCTCAATTAGCTTGGCAGCCATTATGATAACTCAAGTGGGATTTATACTTGCTTATGCCACTCTACTTTATGGATAAAGTTATTGGCCTTTCTCTCTCGCTCTCTGGCCCCTGTTTAGTCATTTAGTCATTGCAGTTACTCCCCCCGCTTCTCCTTCTCCATTTTAATTGGAAAAAGTTCCTTTGGATTAATAAGGATCCGATCCTAATAAGGCAGATACTGGCATAATCACTCTGAATATCCCAAGACAGACAGGCAGAAAACAATGTGGATGGCTAGCATTTTTCCACTCTGTGCGCAGATTTGTTTTTCCATTACGGAGGCTGGGCCCTCTTAAATTTGCCACATAAACAAGGGGCCAGATCTGAGATTGTTCCACCTTCTGCCCTCTAAGGAAGTTTATCTCAGAGACGTTATTATTCTACTGGGATTTGTATTTTTTTTTCTCCTTCCCTGTCATAATCTGCTATCATGATAGGAATGGCAAGCCGTAACTCATTCCGCCTGCCACTCTATCTTTGCTGCTTCAACCCTCCTGGTTGAAACTCCTTGCTATATTTCTTTTAATTTTAGAAAGCTGACACATTTTCACCATTAGCTGGTCAAGCCGCATGTCAAAAAAATGCATAATAGCTGCAATTCCCCCAGCTTTCAGGGTAAAGGGGGTGATTTATGGAAATCTGAGTCCTAGCAGAGTCCATTATCAACAACTTCAATCATAACTAAAGTGACTTATCCTGATGGGGAAGAAATAGTCTTGTATCTAGGTGAGGAAAAGGGGCTTCTAGCCATAATAGGAGTCTGGTTTAAAAGCCGAAGTTATAGTCAGGCAACTGCAGCCCAGAGGAAGTCAGGAGCTATTCGGATGAACAATGGATTAAGGTGGATTTTTAAAGCTCGGCCGATAGAGGTCACTCTAAGACTCGGTACCTCGTTCTATTTTTTTGTGGTAACTAATGCACCCTTCTGTTCCAACTATGTCTTACTGCGAAGCGGCCTAACACTAAGTCATTTTAGGGGGTATGGATCCTCACAGAACAAAAACAGTAAGACTTACAGCCAAGAGGTGATAGCAATAATTTCACTCCATAAGTTGATAACAGCAGCAAGAAGAAACAATAGCAATGGAGAGGGACAAGTAAGGGGGCGGAGACACAGTGAACATATCACATGTTTCATAGCTATGAAATTCTGGAAAAGGTTATGATTTTTGAATAGAAACACTCCGTGTTTTGTTATAGGTTCCACAAATACCTTTAGAACCATTTTTTCAAACTGTTTCAAGCTCATTATTTCAGGGGGGGGGGGGATCCTGACACATTTCACTGAATCTCCCAAAATATTGCAAGAAAATTACTTGGCCTAATTTGACTAACTGTAGGTCCTCCCGTGATCCTTTTACAATTCCTGTTGCAGCCTCAGAAATATTCAATTGCATCTCTGCGATTCAGTGGCGAAAATACACGGCTATTTTTCTGTTCTAGTCTATGGACTGTGGAGCCTGACAGCATTTTTTAAAATAATGAGATGTTACCCCATCATCCGCCACAGTGCCACCTTGTGACGAGAAGGCCTGAAATACCGTGGGAGATAAAATGCTACAAATAAATGTCAGGGAAGTGCTATAAAGCGATTTTATGGAAGGGAGAACTCCACGCGGGTGAGTATTATAAGCAGTATGACCATGATGCAGCGAGTTACCAAAATGGGGAATGCTTGGATTTCTAGGGTGGGTAGTTTGTTCCAAGATTTCTTTTTGGTAAAAATACAGGTAGATCTCAACTTATAGCAGTTCATTCAATGACTGTTCAAAGTTACAAGGGCACTGAAAAAAGTGACTTATGACCATTTTTACGACCTTTGTGGTAGTCCCAAGAAACTCTGATTAAAATTCATGTGCTTGGGCACTGGTTCATACTTATGACCGTTGCTATGTCCTGGGGTCATGGGATTACCTCTTGCAACCTTTTGACGAGCCAACTCAATGGGGCAGCCCGATTCACTTAACTACCAGGTTACTAAACTTATCAACTGCAGTGACTCACTTAACAACAGTGGCAAAAAGGTCATAAAACTCATTTAACAAATGTCTCACTTAACCACAGAAATGATGGGCTCAATTGTGGTTATAAGTCAAAGACTACCGTTATTCAGATATATTTAGTAATTTTTTTACATAATAAAGGAGATGCTTTGGGGCTCTCAAAAGAAAGTTTGTTTGTTTGTTTGTTTGTTTGTTTGTTTATCTATCTATCTATCTATCTATCTATCTATCTATCTATCTATCTATTTCTTTCTTTATTTATTGGATTTGTATGCCGCCCCTCTCCTTGGACTCAGGGCGGCTAACAACAGTGATAAAACAACATGTGACAATCCAATAGTAAAACAATTAAAAACCCTTATTATAAAACCAAACATACATACAAAGTTTATGGCTTTTTGGCTGTGGATTTGCCATTGTTGCAATAAAATAAGCAGAGATACTGCAGAAAAATCCATTTTAATCTCTCTAAGTAGTAAAAAGCTCTATTCACTAGTATTTCCTCTGAATACCATTAATACTGAAACCAGAAAGCTAAGGTCACCTTATTGGTTCCTCCACCACTTGTCACTCTACATGAATCAGTACAATATTGTCTGAAATACATACATTCATCCTTCTATTTGCTCTTTTTCTACAGTATGCTTAATTGGTTTAACATAGGAACACACACAGAAAGACACAAATTGGATAATTGAACTAGGGAGCTAATCCCAGCAGGGCTAAAGTTGACCCCAAACAGACTGAGTCATGCCCAGGATTAAACTAATTCCACCCTGTCAGTCATGAGGGAACACCTAAACCCATTCAAGTGACCCAGTTTGCATATTTAATCTTAAAAAAAAACCCTGGAAAGAAAGAGCAGCTGAAAAAAAAGGAAAATAAAAATAAAAGCTGACAGTTTGAAAAACAGGATGGATTTTGGGAGCCACTGAACATGCTCCCAACTTTAATTCCTATTGGCTGCAGAAGAATGAAGACATTTTCTTCCTTGTCAGGATGCTGGCAGTGATGCGTTTGCAAACGCTTGCATCCAACAACTGAAACAAATACAAAAAAATGGTACCTCTTTTATCTTAATAATTGAAAGCATCTTCTATGCTTCTAGATTGTTTCAAAGGTAAACAAGCAACTGGACTCAAAAATATAGCTGTGGTGCCCAAGAATCTAAATCTATCCCTAGGTGCAGGAAAGGTCACCTGGAAAGATTGTCCCCATCTTATGATGCAGGTACAGCTACCCTTGGAATCAGCAAAAGATTGAAGCAAATTGCCAGTTATTCCCTTGGGACATCATTGAAAAAAACCCCAACCTTCCTCATCTCACTTCACTGCAGTAGCATTATTTGGAAGCCATCCAATCTAGCGCCATTCTTCTCTTTGAAGCTTGGGTCTGTCTCTCCAAGATCAAATCATCAGTGACTTTCAGATCCAAAAAATATCAACACTAGAACATCAAGTCCCCCATGATTTCCAGCCATTGCCTGAGGCAAGTAGGATGGACCAAATCCAATACACAGAAAGCGGATTGACCATAAAGATTGACCCACCGAGAGCTCTCTAAATATATATCTGAGACAAAGGATATTAGGGAAGCCATAGGACATTGTGGAAACCACGTATAAGTAGCAGAGAGGAGAAAATCAGAAGCTGTTATGAAAGAAGCTGTCATCACCTCGATTACAAAAACTGACATGAGAAGGGCTTTCATTGATCCTACCAACATGAAACCAGGTGATAGCGAAAACAAACAACAACAATTCAAAGATGTTACAATTCATAGTGAAGGAAGAAAAGTCACAGCAGAAACCCTTCCATGATCAGCTAGCCATCCCCCATTTTGCAATTTATATCTAGCATATATGCAACACCAGACCTGCAAACAATCTGTCTTTTCTATTCTGCAGAAATCCTCTGACTTAGTTCTTTGCAAAGAGACTTCCAACTATGTTCAGGAGCCACATCTTCTCAAGAATAACAGGTCTCTCTGAAGAAACCATAGGCCAATTAGGCAATTGCCTTCCATCTAAGGGTGTCTGTGAAGTACTCCAAGCAATTACAACCCAAGGAACCAATGAGTAGCAGACCAATGTCAGGAGATGATCTGTCTCTGTAGGATGATGTGGTAGATGCTCTCTGGGAGAATAGTGGGGGAAAATACAGCCTCTTGCCCTGAGAATCCTTGGTTACTGTTGGTTTGCTGCCAAAATTGCTGGCAAGGACAGCTGGCTGGGTTAATGATTAACTGGGTCACAAGTGTCATGGGAACAGACCCTAATGTAGGTTTTCTAAGAAATTTGGAGGCCTGGCTTCCTGTAGGAAACATTAACCTTTGACTCTTGGAATTTAGTGGGACAACACGGAAAACAGTGGATGTGGCTGACGGTAGGATGCCCTTCAGTGTTTTAACCTTTTCACATTCAAAGAGAAAGTTCTATAAAGCTTTTGTTCTGATGTTTCAATTATGTGACTGTAAGTGGATTACATCAAAACATACAATATAAACTCCCCAATACATTGCAATAATTCAGAATTTTCAACTATATCAACCACAACAATAATTAGTAGTCTCAATGCTAATTCAGTCTTCCAGAATTCCAACCAAGAGCCCATCTGTCTTTGAGTTACTAGCAAAAGATGTTTGCATCTAATATTTCTTAAGAAAAGAAATTACTATGATTTGGCCTGTGACTTCAGTCCAGTTCATTTCAGAATATCAATAATTTTGTGTGAAGAATATTACTTGTTCCAACTTGGCATAATGTCAAAGAAACATCTATCTGCATATAGTATCTCAGCTAAAACTCTCTTTCCAACAGTAACCCTAAAAATCTCAAAACCCAAGTACTATTCATATAATTTCCTTCTGTTGTTCATAGTGCAGTGTTCATGAGGTTCTAATTCAAGATTGTCTGGAATCCATTGTTAAAAAAGTATGTTAAATATGAGATCACCAGTTGATATATTAATTACAGTTCCACTTCCAGATAGACTTTGAAAATATTTCTAAATCAATCCAATGTGCTCAGAAACAGGGTGATTTCTGGTCTGGAGTTCACAACTAACCAAAAATATGTTTGCTTTTAGAACTGCACCAATAGGTGAATTGCCTTGGGCATCAGGTTGATGTAAGCTGACACTTAATGTTTAAGATTACAATCATTGTCATCACTGTTTACAACTCACCGCAACTGCTTCATAACCTTTGAGGTATCCAGTAGTTTGGAACAGCTGGTCATCTGGGCTGACCATTCTCAGAAAAACATTAATATAGGGTGCAACAAAACTACTGTAAAAGAATAAAATGATACTGCTATATACGTTAGTTTTAGTTAAAATGTTGATGATGCAATTAAAAATTCAAGATGGCAGGTGTGGCTGTGATTGAAGCCCCACCCATTTTTATATGCATGCAAAGCATCTTAACGGGCAGAGCTTCAGCCATAAAGTTGAGTCCCTCATCTTATCTTTTTAAGCCTCCCCTTGGATGGCGGATTGTAAGAAGTAACATATTTGTTTCACGAGCTTTCCTGGTCGTGAAACTTTATCCCAATGCATTATGTGTTTCATTAGGCATAAACGAAAGACTTTAGCACCACGTGAATCCTAAAGCCCATGACTAAAAGTTCATTTGTTTCTATTTGTGTCCTCATGATTTGCTCAAACGTTTCTGAGATCAATTACCCCAAATTAAATTCATTCATTCTTCATTAAACATGATCTAATTGTAATTAATTTTATTGCTTTAAAAATCCATTTTTCTTGTCATAAAAATAACAGGGCATGGAAGAAGGTGTGTGTGTGTGGGAAGCCACCTTACCGTAATACCCTCTTTGCAACACTAATGGCAATTGTTTTGAATGAGACTCTCTGCAACACATGTTTAAAGCGAACAGCAGGTCTGTTCTGCTTCCCCAGGGAGAAAACATTCATATTTACAATAGTAGCTATTCTAAGAAACCATCCCTGTCCAGGATTTGAAGCAAGGAGCTCCTTGATTTAGTGAGACAGAGTTACTTGAGGAGCTCCTACCTCTCGGTTGAAATGTAGGTCATTCTTCCTCCACGCAGTCTGCTTGCAATGTGGAATATTCTTCTGCAGACCTTTTGCTGAAATGAGAACCTTACCATAATGGCACAATTTTAATAATAACAAAATGTGCTCTTCGGTGTGATACGGAGATTAATTCTCCAAGAAACAGTGTGTTGATATGTTAATGCTGCAAATCGTCTCCTTAAAAGATGGCTTTCATGTTTGGCGTAAGTTCTGCAACCGCTGTAGAATGTGCTTCTATTGACCTTTAGATTAAAAATATGTTGGATTACCTTGATTGACAGTTTTAAAATAACATTGTTGTTGGGTGTGTGTGTGTTTGTGTGTGTGTTTCCCCAGACACGCCAAATGTCACCCAACGTTTATGCATTCCCTCTGCTTTAAAGTTGCCTCTGCTTTCATTATGTGAAATATGGCTTTTTTATATGCGACCTCTCGTTGCCTGACATGCTTTCCACCAGCAGCCTCCCTGAGTTCAAGAAGATTTACATTTGGAGCTAAATGTTTCAGTGATTGCTCTGTTGGATTTCATTATACCAGTGTAGTTAATCAAAGCAAATCTGGCCTTGTGACCATGATTCATTGCATGTTTTCCCCCCCCCTCCTTTAACTTAGCCATTTACGCTGAACGAATTTACACGTTATCACCAGCGTACTGATTTCTTTAACAGCCTGAACTATAATGCCTCCGAAAAATGCTTATACTGTGTGTGGTCTGCAAAACCTTTAAGAAACAAACAAAAAAGTCAGACGGCTTTTGCTTCGAACCTAACCTAAGGTGCCCCTGTCTATTGATGCCTGCAAAATGAATTGGGCAATGATCTTTAGCAACCTTTATTGCACTGTTTCTCAATTATTTTCTGTTGTGACCCCCCCAGGAAGAAGTAAACATTTCACATCTCAACCAACATTCCGCCGGGACAGATTGTTTGCAATATTTCCCACATTTTTGCTAAGTGGCTTATCAGTGTGATTGGGGTATAATGTGTTTTAAGTGACGCCTTAATTTATGAGGCTTCATGCTGTCCACTGCCGACATTTTTAGTCACCGTAAGAATACCGTTTTTTCCTCATCTCCCATTGTTGTCACATTAAAGCCAAGCGCTATATATGCTTTATCATATTTCCTCATCTTAGCTTTCAGGAGACTTACGTTTGTCACATTATTTCCGTCTCTCTCCTCCTTTCTTTTCATCCCTGTTACATATTTTTCCATGGTGTCTCTTAAGCAGTGACGGGCCCCACCCGGTACTGATAGGATCGGCAATCCATTAGCATTTTTTTTAATGGGTTCCAGAGGCTGGGCCGGCCGCGCATGTGTGCAGATGCCTCTGTGTGAGATTTCATTTCTGCGTATGCGCCCGAAGTGAAATCTCACGTAAGGACGCTTGCCCGGGTGAGATTTCAACAATTTTTGTCCTCTGCATGTGCAGAAGCAAAAAACAGGGCAAAAATTGGTGAAATCTTACCCGGCAGAGAGTCCTCGCATGAGATTTTGCTTCTGGTACATGTGGAGAAGTGAAATCTTACACAGGGTCGCACCCACATGTGTTGGACGCACACATACCTGCGCCAGCCTGGGATCCTGTACCAGTAGGAAAAAGCAAGTGGATCCCTTCGCTGTTCTTAAGGGTTTGTTATATGCACTTCATATCTCTTACTCTGGCATGTGCTACTGTTCGGTGCAAAAAACCCCTACTCCCTGCAGCAAAAAAGAGCATATTCTCTGGGATCACGCGCCTCCCCTGGCATTGCTCCATGTCCCCCCCCCCCCGAGGGGGCCTGCCCCACTATTTGGGAAACACTGGTTTATTGGGTTCCTGACAAATTATCTACGCAACATAATCCTCCCATTGTCTCCTTCAGTAACCAGGAAGAAGGTATACTGGCCCTACAGGAATGTGCAGCTAGGTGTGGCAAGCTGGCAGATTCCATTTTTTTTAAATCGCCTTATATTGGACCATCCCAAAAATAAATTGCTCTTTGAAGCAGAACAACAAATGACATCTCCCCTCAGGCAAGAATCAGACTTTCAATTAAAAATTCTGTCAGCTGCGTTTGGGCTTCATTTTCTACTCTAATCTACTCATCTTTTTTTTAAAAAAAACCCTCCCCTCTCTTTTGCAAGGGCACCCTTACCTCTAAAATGGTGTAACCTCTAAAATGATCAAACATTCAGTGGTGTGAGGTAAATGGCTTAAAATGACTGGTCTAGCTGGAATGTCCACTGAGCACCTGGTTTACCAAGGAAATTTGAATGTAAGTGTGTGCAAGTGGTACAATAACATGTAGGGCACAGTGAAAGTAAAAAGAAAGGAGGGAGGAAATAAGGGAGGAAAGGAAAAAGAAAAGGGAGGGAGTGATGGAGGAAGGGAGGAAAGAAGGAAGGAAGGAAGGAAGGAAGGAAGCAAGGAAGGAAGGAAGCAAGGAAGGAAGGAAGGAAGGAAGGAAGGAAGGAAGGAAGGAAGGAAGGAAGGAAGGAAGGAAATATTTCTGTATTTTAATGTGGCATTCTTCCATAGTTATTTTTCCAGTAGCTTTTCCTACTTTGCCCCATGCCATACCAAAGATTGAAAAAAAAAAGGGTGGGGGGAAGAAGTAAATCAATATAATTTTCCATCTTGTTATTGTTCAATGATTTTTGGAGGGTCACCCCCTGTACCTAGGATGATATATGCCTTTTATTGTACAATAGTTCTTTCGGGTACATTGGATTTACTGGTTTAGGTTACTCTCCAGACTGAATTGTAAACAATATCTTTTTTCTAATTTTGCCCTTACATTTTAAATGTAATATTTTCATGCTAAATTGAAAAATGAATTGACACTTCTTGAATTTTGGAAGAATCAAACGATAAATTTCATTTCAAATTATAAGCTGTCAGCTGCCACGTGCTAAATATCAAATGTGGTCTATAAAATACAAGTGCTTGTCGGCTTTCAGATATTCAGTGTCATCACTTGTCAATTATTAATCAGTATCACAATTATTAAATGCCATTGCACATAAAATATTGAAATAAAGTACTTCCAGCTGTGAAATATAGGTGAGGTATTTCATAAATATTTGGTAAACAATTAAATATTTTGACTCCATCTAGTTAATAGGATGACATTTTTAAAATTTTAAATGGTTTAACTGTTTAACTAAAAGCTTCGGTAGCACAGTGGTTACAGTGCAGTACTGCAAGCTACATCTGCTGATAACTGGCTGCTAGCAGTTTGGCAGATCAAATCTCACTAGGCTCAAGGTTGACTCAGCCTTCCATCCTTCCAAGGTCAGTAAAATGAGGACCCAGATTGTTGGGGGCAATATGCTTACTCTCTGTAAACTGTTTAGAGAGGGTAAAGCACTGTAAAGTGATATATAAATCTAAATGTTACTGCTGTTGCTATTGTTAACATGCTGAAAAGTCATACAAGCATTTTAAGTTTGTATCATCTCTACTTCTAACATTTTATTTTTCTAAATGTTACCCCATTCTAGACTAGTGTATCATCTTATTCTCAAAGTGGAAAGAATATTTATTGGAGCCATGTTGTTGAAGATCAAGAAAATTTCAGTATAAATTAACAATCAAATTCCACTTCCATATTCCATGGAAAGAAAAAGGTCAGAAACAAGGGAAATGGAGGGTGATGTCCAGAGTCATCTAAGGGAAGACAGCATTTTTTTAATTAAAAAAAGCACCTTATGGCATAATCTTCACCTTACAATATCACATTGCATGCAAGTATGCCAGAGGTGGAGTTTGCATTGTGACATCATTTTGAGCAAGTCTCAGCTTTCAAAAAGCACTGCATTTGGAAAGAAGAACGAGATAAGATAAACCCTAAATAGTTGAATAGAACTGAAAGCTTTCTATAACTTCTTGAAAAAAGCAAAAATAAAGGTTCTTGTCTTGCTACATCATAAGAACATTTAATTCTATAACTCTCAGATGACTGAATCTGACAAACCAAATTTCATATCAAGCCAAATCCTTCTCTAGCCAGCTGAAGCTTGAGAGCAAAATACAGACTAATCTTTCTGGACAATCTCTATTTATTTATCGCCGCTGGAGTGGATCTATTCAGTAACTTCCTAAGAACTATTTTCCACATGAATGAAAGGATAACTGCAAGCATTTAGCTGCAGAGATAACACCAAGAAAAAAAGAAGATACAGGTGAAACTTGAAAAATTAGAATATCACGCAAAAGTCCATTTATTTCAGCAATGCAACTTAAAAGGTGAAACGTATTATACGAAAGAGACTCATAACATACAAGGCAAGATAGGTCAAGCCATGATCTTTCATAATTGTGATGATTATGGGGTACAGCTCATGAAAACCCCAAATCCATAATCTCAGAAAATTAGAATATTATGTGCAATCAATAAAACAAGGATTGTACATAGAACACTATTGGACCTCTGAAAAGTGTAAGCATGCATATGTGGTCAGTACTTCATTTGGACCTCTTTTGCAGCAATTATTGCCTCAATGAGGCGTGGCATGGAAGCTATCAGCCTGCTGAGGTGTTATGGAAGACCAGGATGCTTCAATAGCGGCCTTTGGCTCTTCTACATTGTTTGGTCTCATGTCTCTCATCTTTCTCTTGGCTATGCCTCATGGATAATCTATGAGGTTCAAGTCAGATAAGTTTACTGGCCAATCAAGCACAGTAATTCCATGGTCATTGAACCAGGTTTTGGTACTTTTGGCAGTGTGCGAGGTGCCAAGTCCTGCTGGAAAATTGAAGTCAGCATCTCCATAAAGCTCATCTGCGGAAGGAAGCATAAAGTACTCCAAAATCTCCTGGTAGATGGCTGCGTTAACTCTGACTTAATGAAGCACAGTGGACCAACACCAGCAGATGACATGGCTACCCAAATCAACAAAGACTGTGGAAACTTTTGCATTTCATTTGGAAACCAAAGACCCAGAGTATGGAGGAAGAATGGAGAGGCTCACACTGCAAGATGTTTGAATTCCAGCATTAAGTTTCCACAGTTCAGAGAACTGGTAAATACCACTTCTGATTGGCTCCATCCCCATGTATTTTCTGCCTCCTGAGTCCCAGCTGATTGGGAGGAAATGGGAATTTACTGCAAAACTTAGCACTGGAATTTGCAGTAACCTTCCCCTGGAGTGGAGAGGGAATAGAGATTTTGGAGTATCCTCCTGGAGTGGAGTGGAATGGGGATTATACAGTATCCTTCCCCTGCCACACTCACCAAGCCATGCCCACTAAGCCACACCATGCCCACCAAGCTGGTAGTAAAAAATTTGAATCCCAGCACTGCTATTCATGCTAATGCTCTCTTGACATAAAAGTTCAAAAGCATCTATGCTTTTTCTATTTATTTATTTATTATTTATTTTATTACTTAGATTTGTAAGCCGCCCCTCTCCGAAGACTCGGGGCGGCATACATTCTATGCTGCTGCTTCAAAGTCCATAGAGTATTACTGAGTATTACTGGGCACCTGAACGATTCTGAGCTATCCACCACAAGTATCTTCAATTCTAAATATTATTCGGTGACTGATTTGCACTGTAGCCAAGCTCTTGCTATACTTTTCCTAATGATGGAATGCTTCTTTGTTTTTCATGTCCTAAGTAGAAAAGCCTTATGATTTTTGTAACCATAAATTTTCAGTGCAATGCATCTAAATTCTCTGATGTCTAAGACGTCTATAGAGTCAATTCATTTTGCCTTTCCTTATGCTGAGTTTTCTCATGTTTATGTCTTTTACATTCTATGTTCCCAATTTAATTCTGTCTTTGCAGCTTTCTTTTCCTGCACGACAACATCTGTAACTAAAGATCCCCAAAGTTTTAATCTAACCATGTTAAAAACTCTGTTAGCACTCTGAAAGATCCTCAACCTTTTCTCCATAGCATGTTGAATTCCTTCCAATCTAAGGGACTAACCATCTGTCATTATGCTCTTCTTTTTATGATCCTTTAATCCCTTGTTTCAGGCTGGTGTCGGGACAACTAAATGGAGCTGAGCATTCACTGACTGGTTGCCATTCCTGACACCTATGCGGAGTTTGCAGCAAATATTTTCTCTTTGCATCTTTTTTTTTTGTATTTTTTAATTTTTCTCCACAATTCTATTTATATATCAATTTACATGTATCTTTAAAAATATTGATGACATACATATACATACATTTTAATTCACTCAATCACAAACCAATAGTTTCTTATTTTGCACCAATTTTCAGCTTCTATTCATCTGTCTGTCTCTTGCACTACCTTCCTTTTACCTTCATCTCCTCTTTCTACTGTCTTACTCCTTCTCTTTGCACCCTGACAGAGAAACATCTCTGCCCCTTAGGATTTAACTCTCAATCTTCTGAGTTGGAGGCAAGCATCTTTACCTTTTGGCCACCATGCTGCTATCATCTGTCACTACAACATTAAAAAAAAAAATTTATTTATTTATTTGTTTGTTTGTTTTGTCCAATACACAATAATACACAATGAGGGTTATAGAGGATATAATCAGGTAGAATGTATTAAAGGGGGAATAGAGGAGAAAATAAAGGAGTAAAATATAACTATGAGAGAATAGCAGGAAAAGATATAGGTATAGAAGAGAAGATATAGGAGATATAGGAGAGACAATAGGACGGGACGGTAGGCACTCTGGTGCAAATTTTCTAGCCATGAGGTTTATAATTTTCTTTCTCTTACACAATATGGACTGAGGCTTTTGTGGTTGTCACTAAAGCGATCATATGTCTTTAACACCCTGGTTCCCAACATGGGGCCCACGCCCCATGGGGGAAATTTGATTTTTAATAGGGGCAATTTGAACCTTGTTTAAACCAAGTTAATGGCCTTTTTAGGCCTCCTCCACATGAGTAGGTGTTCACTCTTTGAGTAGAAAGACGTATATGTCACAAGGGTGGGGATGAGGATTTTAGAGGTACTTAGGTGGGGCATGGGCAAAAAAAAAGGTTGGGAACCACTGCTTTAACATCATGGCATCTGGACCAGAATACCTTCAGGACCGTCTTCTGCCGCGCGAATCCCACTGGCTGATTAGGTCCCACAGAGTTGGCCTTCTCTGGGTCCCATTGACTAAATAATGTCATCTGGCGGGCCCCAGGGGAAGAGCCTTCTCTGTGGTGGCCTCGGCCCTCTGGAATCAATTCTCCCCAGAGATTAGAACGGTCCTCACCCTCCTCACCTTTTGTAAGTTGCTGAAAACCCATCTATGTCGCCAGACATGGATTAACTGATGTATCCCTTTGCTAATATGGTTTATGTATGGTATGATTGAGTTGTATGGTTATTTTAATGATAAGGGTTTTTAGATAGTTTTTAAGTATTGGATTTGTTTACATTGTTCACTATTGTTGTGAGCTGTTCCAAGTCTTCGGAGAGGGGCGGCATACAAATCTAATAAATTATTAATAATTATTATTATTATTCCTTCTCAATATAGTTGGTCAGCTGGATGACCTTCTTACCTTGGATGATTCTGTTGGGAATATATAATTTTGGGACACAATCCAGGCATTTTTGGCTCATCCTTTCCCCCTACATCCTACGTTGATGTAGCACAGCAAGACCTGGGAAGGATGGATGGGGTGAGGATACATCAATAGGAAAAAAGAGAAAATTATGGAAATTACTTTGAAAAATATTAAACATTCATTTTATTTTTATAAAAGTATAAGCTGTTTTTTTAAAAACCAGAGTTGAAGAAATATGTTTTTGTCATAGCATCTCTCATGCATTTAGTGGCAGCACCTATGCAAGAATTATTTCTAAATCTGATAAATAAATAAAGTGAAAGTTGTGGTTGGCCAATCATAACGCCATATTGACTTGTTTGACCTCTGACAACACTTTCTTTTTGATATTACAGATTTCAGGATAAAAACTGAAAAACAACAGTACTTTTAAAAAGACACTGAATTTAAAATTAAACTTTATTCCACCATAAAATAAAGATTAACAAGAAACAACCTCACCTATTCCATCATTATATGCTTAGGCCCTTAAGATAATTCTTCCATTTTAAAGTTAAATTATTTGGGGATGGGAAGTAGTCTTCCTTTGAGATAAAAGCAGCATTTGAATTACTAATATTAAAAATGCTGAAAGCATGTTATTTAAAATACATAATTTCAAGTTTATAGGGCTTACAAAAGATAATGTGATATATGCCTGAAATGACGTGCACCTTGTACACTTGCGAGTTATTTTAATCCAAGAACTTTTTAAAAAATTACATCAACTTTCTTATCCATTACCTGGGTACTTGCAGAAGGGAGCAGGAGTAATTGGTATTTCCATTTTTGTACAGCGAGTGTAACATGAAAGAATAGAATGTGCCTGGGAAAAAATGCATTAATTCCAGATGTGTTAGAAATGAATCAGGGCTCCTTTGCTTTGAAGTGCTAACTTCCATAGGCACAGCTGAACTATGTGTCAGCCCTTCACAAAGATTCAGCTCTACGTTACTCTCAAAGAGCCACAACCTTGATCAGTTGCTCGTGTTAAAATGAGCGCTGTAATGCAGTTGTACATGAACAGCTTGCTGATGCTTCTGTGTCAGAGTACAATAAAATTTCTCCGGCCAGTGCTTCAGTGAGCAAAGATGAAAGCCTCCTTGCGTGTCAAAACTCGATCCTAATTTGTTGGGAGCGATAAAGGTCAAGGCAGCAAGAGAGGAAGATACCAACTGTCTCCCAGTTATTTATTTCAGTCCATAAAATTGATACCAAAGTGATTACAGGAACCGCAGAGCCTCAGATATTCTGGTGTCGTAAGACTTCATTGACTAGCAAATGAAGCTCAGAAGGCATCTGCTTGAAGCTGGACCTGCTGTCCCGTAGTCTCAGTTTAGAAGAATATCTCCTGGGTCATTAAGCCTTACATTTTTTTTAGGCTGTTGGTCAATATTTAGCATTTTTAATTTGGATTGAGGTCCAGTTTCCTCCTAGGTTTAGACAATGCCTATCCTGTTTTTGTTTTACCATGATCTATTTTATTTATTTATTCATTCATTTGTCCAATACACAATACATATGGAAGAGAATAGACATGAAGTAATATATATAAAGATAATATATAAAAATAGAGGAGAAGATATATGAAAGGAAGAAAATATATATGATATATGAGATAAAGGAAAGAATTGGACAGGGGATGAAAGGCACACTAGTGCACTTATGTACGCCCCTTCCTGACCTCTTAGGAACCTGGAGAGGTCAATCATGGATAGTCTAAGGGAGAAATGTTGGGAGTTAGGGGTTGACACTACTGAGTCCGGTAATGAGTTCCACGCTTCGACAACTCGATTGTTAAAATTATATTTTTTACAGTCAAGTTTGGAGCGGTTAATATTAAGTTTGAATCTGTTGTGTGCTCTATGAGAATGTCCTGAATCTGATTCTTCCATTCAATTCTTTAGTTTTGTTGTTTTATATTTGTTCTGCTTGGATTTTTTGTTTTGAGTTTTATGATTTATTTTGCTTGTATTGTTACTTGCTCTTTTATTATAATCCACTTTTCTTTACCAAATTAGCAAATTTACACTTGGGGGAGGAGCTGGTTTCTTACAAAGTGGTGTTTTTTCGCCAGAGATGGATGATATTACACAGAGTAGTTCCTCACCTTCAGCCTTTCTGATAAGCAATTCTTGTGGCTCACTTTATTAACTTCATCCTAGACAGTGGTGGGATTCAAATAATTTAACAACCGTTTCTCTACACTAATGATTGGCTTTGTGGACATGTCCATGGCGGCCATGTCTCAGAAGTGTGACAGGCAGTTCTCGGCCCCTGACACCCCCCTGGGAGCAAAAACAAGCCATGGTGTGTGTGTGTGTGGGGGGAATGTGCCTCTTTCCAAATTGAATAAAGAATTAGATAAAAAAAAAATTGAGAAAGGTTCTGAAACCAACACTCTTCAAATATCTGAAAGGGTTTATTTATACCTATTAGATATTTTTTCCTGTCTTTATTATTTTGATAAACAATTCAAATTGCAGACCTACTTCAGACTCCTTCTGCCTCCTATTTTCTCCACAACAACAACTCTGTAAGTTGAGTTAGACTGAAAAAGAGAGACTGACTGGCCCAAAGTCATCCAGTTCACTTTCATCCCTAAGGTGGGTCTAAAACAGTGATGGTGAACCTTTTTTTCCTCAGGTGCCAAAAGAATGTGTGTGCGCACTATCGCATATGGGCGAGGGCCCACACCCATAATTCAATGTCTGGGGAGGGTGAAAACTGCTTCCCTCACCTCCCGGAGGCCCACTGGAGGCTGGAAATGGCCTGTTTCCCAACTTCTGATGGGCCCAGTAGGCTCGTGTTTCCCCTGCCCAGGCTCCAAAGTCTTCTTTGGAGCTGGAAGAGGATAAAAATGCCCTCCCCCATCCCCCGGGAGGCTCTCTGGAAGCCAAAAACACTCTCCTAAAGCCTCTGCGTGAGCCAAAAATCACCTCACCAGCACATACATGCACGTTGAAGCTTGTGTTCCAGCAGATATAGTTCCACATGCCATCTGTGGCACCCGTGGCACAGGTTCACCATCACTGGTCTAGAACTTATAGTTTTCTGAATTTTGATGACTTAATCACTAGACCAAATGACATGGAAGAGGATTAGTACTTATTCTGCACCATCCTAGATGTAGGTAATGAAATAAGAGTTACAAGATTTTTATTTAGTCATATAGGGGGAAACCCATTCCTAACAGTGAGAGTAGTTCAATAGTGGATTAGTTGTCCAGAGATCTGTGGGAAAATCCTTGAATTTAAGCAGAGAGTGGCTACACCATGTGATGGAGATGCTGTAAATAGATTTCTCAACTGAACATGGGGTCCAATTTAATGGCATAAATGATCCTTTCCAATCTATAATTTGATGAAGACCCAGATATTGTTCTAGGTGTTTTCTTTCCTGAATGATTTCTCCAGAATATAATATTAAGCTACATAGGAGAAGATAGTAACTGACGGGAGTAGAGAAATGTATATAAATATTTTCTGAAAAGGACTACATACAGTATAGGCAAGAAGAATTAAAAGCTGGAGAGATACACCTGAGAGCAAAAGCACTCTGATAATTTTCTAGAATTATGGCTTCGGGGTCTAATGGTTTGGGGAAAATGATTGGGAATTGAGGAGAAGAGCCCATCACATGAGATTGAATTTCATCATAAAGAAATATTACTGGAACTGTTAGATCACTTCTCACCCCATCCAGCAGAGCATTTATTTTCACTCCTTGAAATTGAATGACTGGTAAATTGCTACATGCAAGCATTTTGAATGACGAAACAATTGAACTTGATTGGCATCCTGAAAAAAGTATTCCCTAGGATAGTGTGTAATTTATTTTCTTATAGACCTTGAAAGTGACCGTGACTATCCCAGAGGCAGATCCCTTGCTGACTCTCTGTTCAGATGCTTTTAGAATGCTTTAAGTCAGTATGTCTCAACCTTGGCAATTTGAAGTTATGTGGACTTCAACTCCTAGAATTCCCCAGCCAACAAAACTGGCTGTGGAATTCTGGAAGTTGAAGTCCACGCATCTTCAACTTGCCTTGGTTGAGAATCACTGCTTTAAGTCCTTTGAAGAGGGAGGAAACTTACTTTAAAAAAGTGAGAGAGAGAAGGAAATTGCAATGTCAATTGCAAATTGCAATGTTTGCTTTGTCTCTAGTATTGCTTGTTTGTTTTAATTGGGAAATTGAAATAAACATTATTTTTTAAGAAAGAAAAAAAAAATAAAGAGGAAAGAAACATTTCCATTACCGGACCAAATAGCTTTTTCAAAGTTTCCAGGCACAAGATTCTTTAGGCAAGTGTGGCTAAATCTGGCACTTAATGTCTGTCCCCATGACATCATTTAACAACATACAAATGGCTTTGGGATAGAAGTCACCCTCCTTATTGCTTTGGCTTGTCACAGAATAAAAGATGGCCCTGTGGTAAATGACACAGTCCTGGCTGGGGTGATTATTGCAAGATGAGCACACCATGACATCTGTGGGATTCATATAGGAAAAAGAAAAAATACATTTGTCAGCTTCAGATAAAGCTTATTGTTTCAACCTTGAGGTAGCAGTCATGATACAGATCCCTACTAACGCTGCAGAATAACAATAAGGGGGGGACCCTATGGTAGTAAAATGAAAATGTGTCTGTGTTCGTGTGTGTGCTGCATATAATATTCAGATAAGTGGCATGCCATTCATGTTACACTAATAGAGAGTATGTACATTCATTCATAATGAATACCTATATTCCCGGCCAGTTCACATTAATAGCTTATATTGCCCTGAGAGATTTTTTAGGAAATGCTCTTCATATTTCCATTGCACTAGAAAGCTAGTTAGTTATAGGGCTACGTGATAAAACTGAAGAAGAAAACTTCATTTGCCCATTTTCATTGGGATCATTTCTTAATGTCTAATAATAAAATAATAATAATAATAATAATAATAATAATAACAACAACAACAACAACAAAAACAGCAGCAACAATAACAACAACAATAACAATATCAATAACAATAAGAACAACAACAACAATAACAATAATTATTATTATTTATTAGATTTGTGTTTTTTTCCAATATACTGTATTTTTATTAATTTTCTTAAAATGGACAAGACTGACAAACATACATTTAACACAAAAGTGGGGTTGTATCTTCCCTGCTTATTCTAGAAGTAAAATTTCAGTACACAAAAAAGAATACATTCAAAAAATACTTAAGGTCAGCTTATCACTTTAAATGAAAAGAAGACATTTGTTTTACCTTATATAATAAACCTTCATGCGTAAAATAATTCTAACATAACTCTTAAATCATATCCCTACTAATGCAATTCTCTTATTCTTTTTACTTTTAGTATTTCTTCTTATTTATCCATATATACACTTTGTTCCATATCTCATAAAATTCTGTTTCCTCTTTATCTTTTAACCGTCTTGTCATCATATCCATTTCAGCGCAATCTAGTATTTTCTTAATAACTTCCTCTTCTTTGGGAATATTTTCCCCTTTCCAATTTTGCGCGTTATTATTTATTAGATTTGTATGCCGCCCCTCTCTGAGGACACAGGGTGGTTCACGACAATAAAGAAATTGGGTTATGTTGATGGCACACATGAATCTACAGGATTGTTCTTGTAGGATATAGTTCTTGTCCTGGTAGGTTCAACTCTTGCTATAGAGCAGTGATGGCTAACCTTTTCGCCACCATGTACTGAACCCTCTCACCCGCAACCCCCCACCTGTGTGTCTGTGTGACCCCCAAATGTGTCCCCTGCCCCCATGCACATGTGTGCTTCCTATGCCCCTGCGCCCCCCCCCCCCCATCCTGCACATGCGGTGCAAACCAGTATTGGGCTGTAGCCGGCATGGTCAGGTATGCAGATGCAGTTGGAAAAATGGAACTGTGCACAGCCAGGCGCATTGGGATTCGGATTCTGTGCATGTGCAGGATGCTGAATCTTGCATGAGAACACTCACATGTGCACAATTTCACCATTTTTAGGGGGGGGGGTTGCTTCCGTGCATGCGCAGAAACTCAATTTCATTGAGGGACATATCAGAGGTGTGTTTGACTTTGTGGGGGTGTCAGGGGTGGGTGCCAGCCGGAATACCCGGAACAGTCAGTCAGCTGGGGAAAGCAGAGCATGTAGGCCTGTTCTGGTTCCAGCTGCTCGTGCACATGTGCATGAGCAGCCAGGGCAATTCCAGTAAAAAAATTACTGGCTGTTTTGCTTCCACTCATGTGCGGAAGCAAAGAAGCTAGCAATTTTTGCTGCTGGAAAGACACCTGCGTGCCATTTTGGCTGCTGCCCATCTCCGGCCGCACCATGCCTGTGGTGCCCATGCAGGCAAGGTAAGGTCCGGGAGGGTTGCTCGCAGGACGGCATGGCCACCCCGAGTCTACGGAGAGGGGTGGCATACAAATTTAATAAATAATAATAATAATAATAATAATAATAATAATAATAATAATAATAATAATAATGGCTGGTGGGAGTGGGTGGTGGTGGGGAGCCGCTGCCACAAGAGGCATGGGGGCTGGCAGGGCAAAAGGTGGCCAGTGACTGCAGGCAGCCACTACCGCAAGAGATGCCAGGGGTGAACAGGGCAAAAGGCAGCCGGCAGCTGCAGGCAGCTGCTTCCACGAGAGGCGCCGGAGCAGGCAGGGCAAAAGGCGGCAGGGAGCCGCCATGACAGGCGCATGGGTGGGAGAGCGAATGTGGTGAGCAGGGCGAACGGCAGCAGCAAGCGGCAACTTACCCTTTTTAGGCTATTTCCAGGGTTTTTTTGCTTCTGGGAATGTGCAGAAGTGAAAAAAAACCCCTGTAAATCTCATCCTCGCATGAGATTAGGCTTCTGTGCATGTGCAGATGCTGAATCCCGCACAGGGGGGCATGTGCACGCAGGGCGTGGGGGTGCGCAGGAGTGGGTGCGCGCACTACCAGCCCATTCCGATAGGGCTGGGAATGGTAACCCGCCCCTAAGGTGGGTAGGTGCTGGAGTTAGTGGGTGTGGCTAAGATGGGCATTGCCAGCTTGATATCACTCATGTCAAGGCTCCTGTGGTGGCCTAAACACTGAGCTCCTCAGCTCCATTTTCATCTGAAATTGCCTCCTGCATTCCTCTATTAGCAAAAATGGAGTCCAGGGTATCCCCCTGAGTTCTGTTTTCCCTGGCAGAGGGCTGCAGGAGTTATCGTGAACAAAAATGGAGCCTGGGAGCGCTTCCCCTAGCTCAATCGTCTCTGGCAGAGGCACCGCAGGCCAGTCCTTTGCTGTTTCTGGGGTAGCTCCACAGGGCCAGATCTAAGCACTCCATGGGCCAGATGCGGCCTTGAGTTTGACACCCTTGATTTAGCAATAGCAATAGCATTTAGACTTATATACCACTTCACAGTGCTTTAAAGCCCTCTCTAAGAGATTTATAGAGAGTAAGCATATTGCCCCCAATAATCTGAGTCCTCATTTTACCAACTCTGGAAGGATGGAAGGCTGAGTCAACCTTGAGCCTAGTGAGATTCGATCTGCCAAACTGCTGGCAGCTGGTGATCAGCAGAAGTAGCTGGCAGTACTCTAACCACTGCGCCACCGAGGCTCTTGTTAGAATATTTAGAATTTAGAATATTTGCTAGTTATAAAAAAATATATACTACTAGCATTTTGCTGAAATTTTAACAACTTTGACTTGCCACTCTGACAGTGTCTCGAAGCAATTAAAAAGTAACCCAAAATTAAAATCTAAAACTCCATCTACACTATCTGTATGAGAGAAACATCAGAGGAACACTGCAATAAACAGAAAAGAACACAAACCAGACATTGAAAAACAACCTAAAGGGAAGACTCTCCCACAGGACTAAACAATTAACATAATCATAGGGCAACAGTTTAGCCAAAGTTATACTTAAAATCTATTCTGCAGTTATTCCATTGCTTTCTTTTCTGGAAAATCATGTTTGTTTCTCTTTGAACCTCAAGGTGCTTGAAATGTTTTGACTTTACCTTGATAGTGTTTTTGAGGTTACCTTATTGTGGGAGATTATGGAGCGTGTGGTTGCCAGTGGTGCTGTTCTTGTTTTTTATTAAGCATTTTTCCATTCGGAGATAAGGCGGAGGTAATTTCCCCAGGATGCTTTCTCTTGGGTTTTAACTAAAACATGGGAGGCCACCAACTGTGGAACAGATGCTTCAGAATAAAAGAAAAGCTTTTCCTGCACGCTCTCCTTGGCCACCTCCACAGAATCATATAGGCGGTCCTCGTTTAGCGACCATTCACAGTTACAGCAGTGATGAAAACATAACTTTTAAGATCAATCTTGTTATTTGCGATCTTTGCAGGTATGTAAAGCAATGGAAAGCTGAAGTAGGATCGTAAGCACCACTGCAGTTTCACCTGGTGACTGTTTCATTTAATGACTATGTTGCTGGTCCCAATTGTCATTGTTCAATGAGGACTGTTTGTATATGAATTGGGACAGTTCAGGAATAGAATCAAATAATACCACACACCTAAATAATTCCTTTGGGTAACTGCTGTCTCTTATGAAATAATTCATAAAATAAATTTCTGTATGACTGTAACTTGTTGCTTGTAACCTTAAGATTTTTATTAATATTGATTGTTTCCTCATTGCTTATTTGACCCCTATGTAAGTATTGTACCTTATGATTCTTCACAAATGTATCTTTTCTTTTATGTACATTGAGAGCATATGCACCAAAGACAAATTCCTTGTGTGTCTAACCACACTTGGCCACTAAATAATATTCTGTTCTGTTCTGTTCTGTTCTATTCTATTCTATTCTATTCTATTCTATTCTATTCTATTCTATTCTTTTATGAGGTTTAATAAGAACTGGAAGGGGGAGAAGTGCCCCAGAACTGTTCTGCACAATAGTAAGAGAATAAAAGAGTTGGAAGTGACCTTCAAGGTCTTCTAGACCAGAGGTCACCAACCAGTGGTCCACAAGAAAATTTTGGTGGTCCATGGTGAAATCTTGGCCCTTGGGCTGAATATGGTCCCACAGAGTTGGCCTTCTCCAGGTCCCGTCGACTAAACAATGTTGTCTGGCGGGCCCCAGGGGAGGAGCCTTCTCTGTGGCGGCCCCGGCCCTCTGGAATCAACTCCCCCCGGAGATTAGAACTGCTCCCACCCTCCTTGTCTTCCGTAAACTACTCAATACCCACCTATACCACCAGGCACGGGGGATTTGAGACATCTTTCCCCCAGGCTCCTTATAATTTATGTTTGGTATGTATGTGCTGTTTGCTTTTTTAATTATGATAGGGTATTTAGTTATTTTTAATATTAGATTTGTGCCATTATAATATTGTTTTTATCGTTGTTGTGAGCTGCCCCGAGTCTTCGGAGAGGGGCGGCATACAAATCTAATAAATTGAATTGAATTGAATATGGCCAAGAGCAATTAACCCCATCCATGCAAGGGAACACAAGGCTGCACTGCCCAACATCATCCTGTCCACAAACTGTACCTTGAAAGCAAACCTTACCTTGAGTATAGTGGTGTGAGCCACACGAGCTGGAACAGGAAGGTAAGAGCAAGAACCTGCTGTGCTCAGCCAAATGGCTGCCTGGGGGGGAGGAAGTTTCAGCTGCTTTTCAGGCCTACATCTCCCCTTCTGCAAGGCCTCTGGGTGGAAGCGCCTGCTATATTGGCCCCCTGTGACTTAAAATTATGAATTAGGGTCCGTAGGATTTAAAACTATGAATTTGGTAGTCTGTGGGATTTAAAATTATGCCCTTAGTGGTCCATGAGGTCCAAAAGCTTGAGGACCCCTGTTTTAGACCAACTCCCTGCTCAAGCAGGGAAACCCTATAGCAGTGATGGCAATCGTTTTTCCCCTTCGGTGCTGAAAGCATATGTGTGTGCATAAGTGTACATACATGTACTCACACCCATAATTCAATGCTGCCGTTCCCCATGCATGCACACACTCCATGCTGCCCCACCCCCATGCATGTGCATGCAATCCTCTCAGGGTCCCTCACACATGCACGCATGATACACACCCCACATGCCCCATTTTGGGTCTAGCAAGCCTCCCTGAAGCCTCCTGAGGCCAGAAATGGCCTATTTCTCAACTTCCATTGGACTTGGTAGGCCTGCTTTTTCCCCTCCCCAGATTCCAGAGGCTTTCCTGGAGCCTTGGGAGGGCAAAAACAGTCTCCCACGCCCCTCTAGAAGCTGTAAATGACTTATACTCCAACTTACATTGGGCCTGGTAGGTCAGTTTTTCACCTTTCCCAGGTTCCAGAGGATTTCTTGGAGCCTTAGGAGGCTGAAAACAGCCTCCCCTGATCCCCCCAGAAGCCCTCCAGAGGGTGAAAATGCCCTCCCAGAGCCTCCGTGAGAGCCCTGTACTTACCTGGCATCCAAAATAGGCTGCATGAAGACTCCTGGGAGGAGAGAGAAGACTGAAAATCAGCTGGCCAGCACACGTATGCGCATTGGTGCTGAGTTAGGGCAACATTTTGTGTTCCTGTGATATGGTTCCAAGTGCCATCGGTGGCATGCATGCCATAGGTTCACCATCACGACCGTATACCATTTCAGACAAATGGTTATCCAATCTCTTCTTTAAAACTTCTAGTCTTGGAGCATCTACAATTTCTGGAGGCAAGTTGTTCCACTGATTAATTAGTCTAATTATCAAGAAATTTCTCCTTAGTTCTAGGTTGAATCTCTCCTTGATTATTTTCCATCCATTGCTTCTTGTCCTGCCTTCAGGTGCTTTGGAGAGTAAGTTCACACACACACACACACACACACACACGCACACACGCACCTCTCTTCTTGGTCATAGCTCCTCAAATATTGGAAGGGTGCTTCTAGACCTTCTTTTTATCAGTCTAGACCTAACAATTTCCTGCAATTGTGGAGAATCCTAACAGGGATTTTTTTAGATCTTCTTTTTCAAAAGAAATACCTGCAAGGATGGAGATGCCTTACCCATCCTTCCAGGACTTAACGATACATAAGCACCTGCTAGAAACATAGAAGACTGACGGCAGAAAAAGACCTCATGGTCCATCTAGTCTGCCCTTATACTATTTCCTGTATTTTATCTTACAATGGATATATGTTTATCCCAGGCATGTTTAAATTCAGTTACTGTGGATTTACCAACCATGCCTGCCGGAAGTTTATTCCAAGGATCCACTACTCTTTCAGTAAAATAATATTTTCTCATGTTGCTTTTGATCTTTCCCCCAACTAACTTCAGATTTTGTTCCCTTGTTCTTGTGTTCACTTTCCTATTAAAAACACTTCCCTCCTGGACCCTATTTAACCCTTTAACATATTTAAATGTTTCGATCATGTCCCCCCTTTTCCTTCTGTCCTCCAGACTATACAGATTGAGTTCATTAAGTCTTTCCTGATACGTTTTATGCTTAATTCAATTCAATTCAATTTATTAGATTTGTATGCTGCCCCTCTCCGAAGACTCCACCATTCTTGTAGCCTGTTTTTGGACCCGTTCAATTTTTTCAATATCTTTTTGTAGGTGAGGTCTCCAAAACTGAACACAGTATTCCAAATGTGGTCTCACCAGCACTCTATATAGCGGGATCACAATCTCCCTCTTCCTGCTTGTTATAGAGGTCTTGAGGTCGACTAGATTAATTCTGTTTCTCTTTAGGGCTCGTTGACTCACTTTACTGGATCAGAGATGGGGGTATATATGTGGGTGGGGTTTTATTTTTTTTTTAGGTATGATTTTGGAGGACCGAAAGAGAGAGCGGTGAAGCGGGAATTGACATTTAATATAGCAGTGTGTGTGACCCGGGGGACCTGAGATAAAGCCCAACCATTACCTTCACTCAAAGGCTACAGCCTTCGCTTTGCTAGCCCTTTCTGAATGACAGGGTACAGCAAAGGCTGCTAAGGGGAGGCTAATGCCTACAGAGCCAGTGTAATGAAGAAATGGGCGGGGAGGGTTAGGTGCAAGGAAGCACAGCTTCAACAGAAAGAGCTGAGAAGATATAGATAAGATTAGTGACATATGTAAAGGCACAGATACTGTGTGACAAAGTCTGTGCGGCTGAATAGACTGAAGCCGGCAGTAATAGGAAGCTCATGTTCTTCCTAATCCTCCCAGATAAGCTGTTCCATCCAGAATTATCAGCCAACAATCTTCAGGGTATCAGGCTGGAAATGAAGTTTCAGCCTGCTTTGATTCCTCATCCATAAATGAGAAAGTGCCTGAAGGATCTTTATTTATTCTCACTCCCACCGAAACACTCTTCAAAAAGTGCCAATATAACTGGCAACAGATGCATAAAGCCTCCGTTTGTTTGATTGACAGAACACGATATAAAGCAACCCTCACTTGACATTTCGGTTTCATAAGACTCCTAGCGAGGGGGAAAGAAAGAAGGAGGGAGGGAAGGCAGGAAATACTTCACTGGGAAATAAAGGGGGATTTATGCAAAATCCTAGATCATGTTTGAGATGGTTTCTCGCTCACACCGTGATCTAGGGGTTTTTTGGTGGGGGGGGAAGGTTGTGAGATCCGCTAAATTATTGATAATGAGAAATTTGAATACTTACAGGTTCACTCATGGTTATTATGCCATTTGGTTTCTTTGGCTGCAATCTTAAGCATATTTACTAGTGTTGCAAGCAAAACTGAAATATGGTGGTTTTATTTGGAAGTAAACCTGCATCCGATGGTGCTGTTAGTTTCAATGTTTTGTCTACATTTGTTTGTTTGTTTGTTTGTTTGTTTGTTTGTTTGTTTTTATTTGTTTGTTTGTTTATTTATTTATTTATTTATTTATTTATTTTGTCCAATACACAATGAGGGTTTTAGTGGGTATATATCTATATACACATAGTAAAATACATGATGAAGGTTATAGAGGAGATACTCATAGTAAAATATATCTAAGAAATAATAGAAAAGAAGGTATAGTGATAGAACATATCAGTGAAAGAATAGAAGAAGAGATATAGGAATAGAAGAAAGGAATAGGAGATATAGGACAGCAATAGCAATTTATGCATGGTATGTTTGTATGTATGTCTGCTTAATAATGGGTTTTTAAAAATATTTTAAATTGTAAATTATTAGATTTGTTATGAACTGTTTTATTGTGTTGTGAGCTGCCCCGAGTCTACGGAGAGGGGCGGCATACAAATCTAATTAATAATAATAATAATAATAATAATAATAATAATAATAATAATAATAATAGGACAGGGGACGGAAGGCACTCTAGTGCACTTGTACTCTTGCATTTGTACTGCATTTGATCTAGCAAGCTGTTATTTCTGCTATTGTTATTAGGCATAAATGCATCAATAGAGACAATGCAGCAGCTGTTACATTTCAACTGGTGAAGGCTGAAGTTGTACTAAAGTGAAGAGACCAACTTCAAACAACTGGAGAGAGATGTTTGGACACTTACAACTGCTCTGTCCCTTGTGGTGTAATGGTCAAGAGCGGATACTTTCTTTCATCACTGCAGCCTAAGTTGGGGATATGAAAAGACAAGCTGGCTTTTCAGGTTGGCGCCAGCAGCTCAGTGACAGAGCACATCAATTGCCCATAGAAATACCAGTACAGTAGTCTAAATTCTTACCTATTCATTGATATGGATGATAAGGAGACATCTTTCCAAGAAGCCCTCCCAACATCTTGAATAGTTGCTAATCAGTCAGCTTGGACCAAACTGTAATTCATGGACATAAATTGGATTTAGTACTTAGGGGAGCCCGGGTGGCGCAATAGTTAAAGTGTAATTTTGCAAGCTAACTCTGCCCACAGGCTGTAGTTCGATGCTGAGAGGGGAAAGCAAGGTTGACTCAACCTTCCATCCTTCTGAGGTCGGTAAAATGAAAACTCAGATTATTGGGGGCCATATGTAAATAATGCTTCTCTATTTTAAACTGCTCAGAGAGTGCTGTAAGGGGCTATCGTGAGCTATATAAGCCTAAATGTTATTGCTATTATGAATGCTTTTGTTGAAAAGAAATGGCACTGAGTCTATGAAAGAGGGACATGGGGCTAGGAGAAGCTGCCATAATATTACATGTATCATGAATGTCATTATTCACATTGCTCCTATCACTTATTGCTCCTGAGCATATCCATGAGAATGGGTGAAGCAGGAGATCTTAAGAAGAAGAAGAAGAAGAAGAAGAAGAAGAAGAAGAAGAAGAAGAAGAAGAAGAAGAAGAAGAAGAAGAAGAAGAAGAAGAAGAAAACAACAACAACAACAGAGTTCGGTGGGACCTTGGAGGTCTTCTAGTCCAACCCCCTGCTTAGGCAGGAAACCCTACACTACTTCAGACAATTGGATATATGACATCTTCTTAAAAACTTCCAGTGTTTGAACATTCACAACTTCTGGAGGCAAGCTGTTCCACTGATTAATTGTTCTAACTGTCAGAAAATTTCTCCTTAGTTCTAAGTTGCTTCTCTCCTTGTTTAGTTTCCACCCATTGCTTTTTGTTCTAACCCCAGGTGCTTTGGAGAATAGATTGACTCCCTCTTCTTTGTAGCAACCCCTGAGATACTGGAACACTGTTATCATGTCTCCGTTAGTCCTTCTTTTCATTAAACTAGCCATTTCCACTTTCTGCAACCGTTCTTCATATGTTTTAGCCTCCAGTCCCCTAATTATCTTCTTTCCTCTTCTCTGTACTCTTTCTAGAGTCTCAACATTCTTTTTTACATCATGGAGACCAAAACTGAATGCAGTATTCTAGGTGTGGCCTTACCAAGGCATTATAAAGAGGTATTAACACTTCATGTGATCTTCTACAGGTAGTGCTCAACTTACAGCCATTAATTTAGTGACTGTTCAAAGTTATAATGGCATTGAAAAAAAGTGACAAAAGAGCAATTTTCACACTTATGACCGTCACAGCATCCCCATGGTCATAGGATCCAAATTCAGGCATTTGGTAACTGGGGATGTATTTCTGACAGTTGCACTGTCCCAGGCCATGTGGTCACCATTTATCGCCTCTCCAATTGACTTTCAATAAGCAAAGTCAACAGGGGAAGAGAGACTCTCTTAACTGCATGATCCATTTAACAACTGCAGCAAAAAAGAAAAAGTTCCAAAAATTGGTCACAACCCATTAATGGGATGCAACATAACATTTTTTTTTTTTACTTAGCAACAGAAATGTTTGGCTCCTCCACGCTGATATACTTCTATCAAACTACCATGGTCGTTTCTCTTTTCTTCCCACCAAGTGATGACTTTGTTCACATGTCAAGCTAAGCCAAAATCAAATAAACCACATTGCGGTAGGGAATGAGAGATAAATTCAGCCAGAGAATTTCAGGAGGCAGGTGGGGAAAAAGCAGCAAGGTCTTTGAAGTGGATTGCCTGGCATTTGGCATGTGCGCCCTCCAATTGCACTAGGCAAAACAAGCAAATACATACGCACTTTTCTTTTAACTCAGGTTGTGTGATGAAGGGATAAGGAAGCTTGAATTAGAAGAAAAGAAATCTGAAAACATTTTTTTAATATACAGGTAGTCCTTGTCTTACAGCTGCAACTGAGCCCAACATTTCTGTTCTTAAGTGAGACATTTATCTGCTCTAAGGGCCAAAATTAGTGGCACTTCCCTGATATGCTGCCCAATTTAAAAAGTGTAGCATGTTGTGGTTAGCTCTGGCCCAGCTCCTGCCCCAAGGACTGTGGATGTGGGGGTGACATCCACATGCTGCAGGCCTGTTTTGCCCCCGGTGGAATCTGCTGATGAAGGCTCCTCTGACCAAGAAGACATGAGTGACAGGGAGGAGGAGAGTGGGGCAGACAGCTCAGAAGGAGATCAATTATCTCTCTCCTCCTTGGATTCAGAACAAGAATTAATGATACAGCCA
Organism: Erythrolamprus reginae; assembly: GCF_031021105.1. Taxonomy (NCBI): domain Eukaryota; kingdom Metazoa; phylum Chordata; class Lepidosauria; order Squamata; family Dipsadidae; genus Erythrolamprus; species Erythrolamprus reginae. The sequence continues at coordinate 277,343,596 of NC_091951.1, forward strand.
CACATGCGGCATAGGCAACAACAACTGAGAGATTATTATCAAAGAAAATGAGGCCACCTGTGGTTGGGTGGGGCTGTGGTAATTAGTGAGGCTGCTATAAATAGCAGCCTGTGGGTTTGGCCATTGTGGAGGATTATCTGATCGTTGTGTTTCGTGACTGCTTTACTGACTTTGACTTTTTGTGTGCTGATTTTTCCCCGCTTTGAAACTAAACCAGAGCAAAGTGTGTTTCACTTTGTGAAAGAAGAAGGACTGTGAATTGCCTCACAGCTGCAAGCTAAGTATCACAGAACTGATAAGGGACTTGTACAAATTACAAGTTTGTTTGGAGACCAGTGCTCTTTGCTATACCAAAAGAGGGCTTGGTTTAAGTGAATTTTAATTATAAAGAACATTGTTTTGAATTTTCAAACGTGTGTGTGTCTGAAATTTGTACCTGTAAATTTTTGGGAGGATTCTACCAGAGAGCCCGGCAGAACATAGCATAAGCTGGTTAAATGTCTATGGAGACTCTCAGTCACCCATGTTACATTCTCAGACTGAAGAATATAGGCTTCATTCAGGTCCTCCATTCTGGAGGGAAAATACTGACTGCTGATTGGCTAGACTGTCTAGCAGCTCCCATAAAAGGGCTGGCTGTCAGACAGAGGCTTTGCCGGGTTGTAAATAGTTGCCGAATAAAGAGCTGTTGTTTTGAAGCCACTTCTCTCTGTCTCTTCCATTCACCCTATCTAACAATCCAGGTCAAGGTTGTCCCAGAGGTGCTTTTTCAAAAACCAACTGGAGAAAACACAGTTTCTTTTTGAAAAAAAGCACCTTTGAGATATAAACTGGTTAAATGGGTTTAGCATGACTAGAAGTGAGATAATAGTCCTCGACTTATGACCTCAACTGAGCCCAAAAGTTATGTTGCTAATTTGAGATATTTGTTACGAGACTTTTTCCCCATTTTGCGACCTTTCTTGCCATTGTTGTTAAGTGAATCACTGCAGTAGATAAGTTAGTAACCAGGTTGTTAAATGAACCGGGCTTCCCCACTGACTTTGCTTGTCAAACGGTTGCGAAAGGTGATCGTGTGACCTTGGGACACAACAATGGTCAAAAGTATGAACCAGTTGCCAGTTGCTTTTGATCATATGATCACGGGGATGCTACGAAGGTCATAACCGGTATTGGGCAGCCACTTACTGTGCTACCTGGATGGTCCTCGGCAGTTGGCATGTGTGAGTGTGCTCCTGACATGTGCGCCCGTGTACCCCGTGTGAGATTTGGCTTCTGTGCATGCTCGGCAAGCCAAATCTCACGGGATTTCGGCTATATTGGCCTGGATTTTTGCTTCTGTGCATGCTCAGAAGCAAAAAACAGCAAAAAATGTCAAGAGCACAAGCAAGATTTCATTTATTTTTGGCCGGATTTTTGCTTTCGGGCATGCACCAAAACAAAAAACCGGCGATTTTCACCAGGAATCTGTCTGTGATGCCATTCCCAGGCCGGAACTGTCAGTCGTGCCATTCCTGAGCCATTTCTACTGGCCGGATGGCATCCCCCCCACATTTATCTATTCATTCATTCATTCATTCATTCATTCATTCACTCATTCATTTGATTTTTATGCCCCCCTTCTCCTTAGACTCAGGGATGCTTTCAACATGCTAGCAATAGCATTTTTTAACAGAGCCAGCATATTGCCCCCACAATCCGGGTCCTCATTTTACCCACATCGGAAGGATGGAAGGCTGAGTCCACCTTGAGCTGGTGATGAGATTTGAACCGCTGACCTTACAGATCTACAGTCAGCTTCATTGGCCTGCAGTACAACACTCTACCTGCTGCGCCACCCTGTCTCTTCCATGGGGGGAAGGAGCCCATGACTGGGGATAACTAACAAATGATTGTAAGTTATTTTTTTCAATGCTGTTGTAACTATAAATGGTTACTAAATGAACTGTTGCAAATTGAAGACCACCTGTAAACATTTTTACATTATAGTCCTCAGTGATTGACTGACAGACTCGGGTTTCAGGCCCGGCTACAGCACGGAAACTGCTTTGGTCGCGTTGATTGATGATCTCTGGCAGACCCGGGACAGGGGTTTATCCTCTGTCCTGGTGCTTCTTGACCTCTCAGCAGCTTTGGATACCATCGACCATGGTATCCTTCTGCGCCAGCTGAAGGGGTTGGGAGTGGGAGGCACTGTCCTTCAGTGGTTCTCCTCCTACCTCTCCGGTCGGTCACAGTCGGCATTAGTGGGAGGTCAGAGGTCGACCTCTAGGTCTCTCCCTTGTGGGGTGCCTCAGGGGTCAGTCCTCTCCCCCCTGCTATTTAATATCTACATGAAACCACTGGGTGAGATCATCCAGGGGCATGGGGTGAGGTATCATCAGTACGCCAATGATACTCAGTTGTATATCTCCATCCCATGTGCAGTCAACAAAGCAGTGGAGGTGTTGTGCCGGTGCCTAGAGGCTGTTAGGGTCTGGATGGGTGTCAACAGTCTCAAACTCAATCCTGATAATATGGAGTTCCCCTCCAAGGACAATTCCATCTGTCTGTCCATTACCCTGGGGGGGAATTACTGACCCCCTCAGAGATGGTCCACAACTTGGGCGTCCTCCTTGATCCACAGCTTACATTAAAAAACCATCTTTCAGCTGTGGCGAGGGGGCATTTGCCCAGGTTCGCCTGGTGCACCAGTTGCGGCCCTATCTGGACCGGGGGTCACTGCTCACAGTCACTCATGCCCTCATCACCTCGAGGTTCGACTACTGTAATGCTCTCTACATGGGGATACCTTTGAAGAGTGTTCAGAAACTACAGATCTTGCAGAATGCAGCTTCAAGAGCAATCATGGGCTTCCCTAGGTATGCCCATGTTACACCAACACTCCGTGGTCTGTATTGGTTGCCGATCAGTTTCCGGTCACAATTCAAAGTGTTGGTTATGACCTATAAAGCCCTTCATGGCATCGGACCAGAATATCTCTGAGACTGCCTTCTGTTGCACGAATCCCAGTGACCGGTTAGGTCCCACAGAGTTGGCCTTCTCCGGGTCCCGTCGACGAAACAATGTCGTCTGACGGGACCCAGGGGAAGAGCCTTCTCTGTGGAGGCCCCGACCCTCTGGAATCAACTCCCCCTGGAGATTAGGATTGCCACCAGCCTCCGTGCCTTTCGCAAACTCCTTAAAACACATCTCTGTCATCAGGCATGGGGAAATTGATTCCCCTGGACCATTCCATTTTATGCATGGTTTGTATGAGATGTATGATTACTTTTATATTAAGGGTTTAAAATTCTTTTAACTATTGGATTTGTAGGGTGGCATACAAATAATAATAATAATAATAATAATAATAATAATAATAATAATAATAATAATAATAATAATAATATTTAAGGGCATATTCTCTTTCTTTATTTCTCTCTCACACATCAAAATTTTATGGTGTACATTTCTTGCTAGTCCTTCATCATAAAGGGAGAAAAAAATGCTCCCAAAGGCCTGGGCTATGACAGTTTTTTTTCCTCTCCCTAGTAAAATGGCAGCAGGCGTGGGTTCTAACTTACCTCTCTGCCGGTTCTCTTCCTTCCATGCAACAAGGGAACATGCATGTTCATGCACATGCATGCACATGTGCAGTGCTGCAAACCCAGCTTACCAAGAGAGTCAATTTGAGGGTGTGTCCACCCTGCCATCACTACTGGCTTGGCAAGCGGGGGGAGGGGGAAAATCCCCACTACCATTTCTATAGAACTGGTCCGTACTGGCAGGAAACCACCTCTGGGTGGCAGAAGAAAAGTCTATTTGGAAGCCTTTTTGAGAACTAAAAGAGAACATCTGTTCTGCCCCTCCCTTCTCCCACCCCTCTTGTTATTGCAGAAGGCTTAATTGAGAACATATAAAAAGTCCCATTTTGCTTTCATTATGTCAAGTGAATCTCTGCCTTGCATTTGTTTATTTTAAACAAGACACTCTGTACATTGAGAATTAGCTACTTTGAGCGTGACACACACACAACCGTGGCCCAAAGCAAACCTCTCTGATTTTACCATCTATTTATGCAAATATGAAAAACTAGGCTTCCTTGCAAATATGTATACCGATGGTTCTCAACTTACAACAGTTCGTTTAGGGACTGTTTTAAGTTCCCATAGCGCTGAAAAAAGTGACTTATGACCATTTTTCACACTTATGGTCATTGCAGCATCCCCCCATAGCGACGTGATCAAAATTCAAATGCTTGGCAATTAATAATAATAATGTAATAATAATTTATTAGATTTGTATGCCAATTGGTTCATATTTTTGACAGATGCAATGCCCTGGGTTCATGTGGTCCCCTTTTGAAATTTTTTGATGAGCAAAGTCAATGGCGAGATCAGATTCACTTAAGAACCATATAACTGAGTTAATAAGTCTACCAATGAAAATATAATTTACAAAGCCTAGCAATTACATGGCAATACACAAACAGTATACACACCTTAATTCTCAACTTCTCAGCTCTCTTCCTCTCATTTTCACTTATGCTGTGATGTGGGATAAGTCACAATAAATTTTCTGTCTATAAAATGGGGGAAGAAGAAGTTATCGTTTTCACTGACCTTTAATAAATCTATTGATGCGCTATATTTCATTGCAGTAAAAAAAAATGGGCAGCTATATAAATTTGATAAATAAATTTATGATTACTGTGGCAACTTAATGGACTTCTATAGCAAAGTTGTCATTACTGTGAAGCACTGAGTATCAGAAAGTCACATATTTAATCTATGAGCCTGAAGGCCAAGTGTAAGGATCCACTGTGTTATGTGAGGATGGAAATATCCTGGATTATGAAACCACTGAAAAGAGCTGAACTGAATGAACTCCATAAGCAGCCTTTTTCATACCACACACTACCTACTACCAGGAGTAGAATGATGACACCATGTCTGCAGCCTTTATTGTGCATATAGGTCAGAATTTGGAAGGAGGGCCTTGATTGGTGAGACAATACAGGTAGACCACGTTTAGAGACACTTGATCAAAATTTGCATTTTCGGCAACTGGTTCAGATTTATGACACTTTCAGTGTCCCAGGATCATGTGATTGCCTTTTGCGATCTTCTGACAAGTAAAGTCAATGGGGAAGCCAGATTCCTTGAACAATTGGTTTACAAACCTAACAACTGCAATGAATCACTTAACAACTGTGGCAAGAAAGATCGTGGGACGAAAGTCACTTCACAAATGTGTCACTTATCAACATAAATGCTGGGCTCAGTTGTGGTCATTATCTCACTTTTAGTCATGTTAAATCCATTTAACCCGTTTATATCTCAAAGATGTTTTTCAAACAGCAGCTGGATTTTGTCCAGTTGCTTTTTGAAAAAGCACCTTGGGCAACCATGACCTGGATGACTGAGAATCTCTATAGACATTTAACCAACTTATGCTACACTTATTCAATTGGGCAGCATATCAGGGAACTGCCATTAATTTTGGCCCTTAGAGAAGACTTTAATAACCATAAAAAGCAGGATTCATGAAATGCATGAAGGTCTAGATCCAGAGGTCGGTTCCTCCTGGTTCGAACCGGTTCACCCGAACTGGTAGCAAACCACTGGTGATGTCACGATGATGTCACAGAACCAGTTGGTCTGTGCTAGTCTTTTGGCGCCACCATTTTTTTTATTTTTTGGGAAATTTTAGGGGGAGATTTTTCCCAGGTATTTTTCTTCTGTACATATGCAAAAGCTGAGTTTTTGGAACTGCTCTTGTGTTGCCATCTTGTTTTCAGCTTTTTAAAAACTATATATTTTTTGCCACTGTGCATGCACAATATTTTTTTAAAAATATTTTTTTGCCAAAATGTGTGTGCACCCACAAAGCATAGCCACACGGCACGAGAGGAAGCAAACCAGCAGCAAGGTAAGTTAGACCTCACCCCATCTGGATCTCATGCTCTTGGTCTTGAAAAAATAACTTTGTTTTGCCTAATCTTATCCTTGACACTCAAATAGTGTTGCGGTGATTAGTGGATATTAGGCAGTTAACTGAATCAAGTCACCATCTGGAAGCAGATGTTTCAATGTTCACACATTTGTAGAGAAAAAGAAATGAAGTACGCAACTAACAGAGCTTCCTAACAGATCTTACTCCCAGGCTATTTATTTATTTATTTCCAAGCTCCCCAAAGCATCTGGGAGATTTCATAAGTAGAAAGATAAAATACATACAGCATATTTGGTCTCAGCAGATGGCAGCAATGTATTTGGGTCTGGAAACTAAGTACAATTGGATCTGGTTAACCTTTGACTGCCAAAGAGTATCACAACTGCAGGTTGTAATGGAAAGTGGAAACAATTCCAGAAGGACACTAGGGCAAGGCACAGATTTCAATGAATAATAATAATGGAACATGAATTAGCTATATTAATTAGATTTTTAAGGTATGTTTATTGTTTATTGTTTTGATATGTTGTGAGCTGCCCCGAGTCCTTGGAGACAGGCGGCATACAAATCAAATCAAATCAAATCAAATAAATGAATGAATGAATGAATGAATGATAGACTTTCATGAAAAAATTGGGCCCCATTATAAGGTCCTTGGCATCAGGGTTTTTCTATGGCATAATTAGCAGGAGTTACCTGAAAGTTATGCTTATCTTTGCACACAGACAGACACACAAAATGACCTATCCCAGAACTTTGGGTTGCAGAAATGGGATATCTATTGAATGGTTAACAGATACTTGTTGCCATCTACTGATCTTTTGAATTTTGGCAGCTCAGGTATGGTTGTCGTAGTTCTGAGCTTGTCTCCTCTTGAAAACTAGCCATTTGGAAGAGCCAGTTTTTGGACCTTTATTATAAAGAGCTAAAGGGTTTTGATTAGTACCAAATTACTGCCCGAATATTCCCTTGGGAGTGGATAGGGTTGGTACAGGCTTTGGCTGTTTGTTACTTTTCTAGGACAGAAGAAAATCTACTAGATAAATTATAAATTGACTATAAATGAGCCGGGGTGGCGCAGGAGGTAGAGTGGTGTACTGCAGGCCACTGAAGCTGACTGTAGATCTGTAGGTCAGCAGTTCAAATCTCATCACCGGCTCAAGGTTGACTCAGCCGTCCATCCTTCCGAGGTGGGTAAAATGAGGACCCGGATTGTGGGGACAATATGCTGGCTCTGTTTTTTAAAAAGTGCTATTGCTAACATGTTGTAAGCCACCCTGAGTCTAAGGAGAAGGGCGGCATAAAAATCAAATAAATAAATAAATAAATAAATTACAATACATCCCCTTCATTCCATAAATCTCTTGTTTTAACAAAAACTCTATAAGTCAGTATAGTAAAATATTCATTGATGTTCAGGCAATACTCAGTTAGATGGCCAGGAAGAAAAGAAGAAGGATTGCTTACTTCTTTCTTAGACTGATTGCTTACCATTTCCTTGTCTTTCCAAGGCAGAAACTTGTACTTATTCTGCAGTGATGCATGATTGATTCCTTTGTTTATCCTTATTCTGAATCTATCCACATCTAGTAGCCACTTTGTGTGGTTTCTCGAAATTCTTTCAAGGCCAAATGCATAAAGTCCGATGGTGGGACTCAGTGGACAGCAGCACTGCATAGTTCACCCAGGATTCATAGAACTCATAATCTTTTGCTTCTGATCCTTCTCCCTTGTACTTCTCTCTACTCTAAAGTTTGTAACCACAATTCCAAACTCTTTTTTCCCCCATGTGTCTGCTGCTCCAATCTGTTAAATTGCATCAACAGAGTGATACATTCACTTTATAGCTAACATTTCACGCCAATTCTTTTGGGAACAGAATGGATTTAGAAAGGAAGCAGGAAGATGCTTCCAGTTTGCAGACACAGTTGGGCACAGTGAAGGGCTAACAAAATTTTTACTACCATACTGTGGGTGTGGCTTATGCAGGACACCCTGCATTTTCTTTTAACATCTTTCAGTGCAATTGGGTGCTCTGGAGTGGAGCTTCATTTTTGCTACCCCACTGCGTTCACCACCACCCCAATCTGGGCAGCAGCCCACCGCTGCTTGGGCAGCTCTAAGCATTGGGCTTGCTGTCCAACTTTTAGGGTATCCAAATTTTTCAGTCTTTATACTCAATGATTTGTCTCCTGGTAGACAAACAAACAGCTTTAAGTAATTTGCCTGGGTACAATTCATAATTTAACATTCCTCACTTACTTTTCATGTCACTTGTCCATTTCCACATTTAATATTTTTCTTTGAATCATCCATCAATCCAATGAAAGCTTGACTTTAGTGCTCTAAAGTCTGTTCTTGACTAGTGTTGGGCAGTGTGTCAGGTTAAGTTTCTACACTGCTCTGGAATGTGTATGAGATCACGAACTTAGCACTTGTATGCAGCATTTTAATTTAGTGGCACCTTCTCCTAGGTCAGTGATGGCTAAGCTCTGGCATATATGCCACAAGTGGCACACATGAGCTCAGGTCCAGTACACATGCAGGCAGATGCCAACTGATTTTTGGATCTTTCCGTGCTCACTGGGATTCAGGAAACAGGCTGTTTCCAGCCTCCGGAGGAGATGGGAAAGGCCCATTTTTTGTTCTCCCCAAGCTCCAGAGTCTTTTTAGGAGCCTAGGAAGGGCAAAAATGGCCACCCCTACCCCCCAGAGGTCCTCCGAAGACCAGAAACAACCCATTTGCCAACTTCCAGTTGGACCAGACGTCCAGTTTTTTGCTCTCCCCAGGTTTCAGAGCCTGTCTAGGAGTTGGGGATGGTGAAAACAGATCCACCCCACCAAGAAGCCAGAAATTATTCATTTGCCAACTTCCAGAAGTTGGGAAACTGGCCATTTCTGGCCTCTGGAGGGCCTCTGAGGGGAGACTGTTTTTGCCCTCCCCAGGCTCCTAGGAAGGCTCTGGAGAGAGTGAAAAATGGGTGTGCCATCGAGTGCTGGGAGTGGGTGGGGCCATGCATGCATGTGCTCCCTCATAGAATTATGGGTGTGGGCATGTGTGCTCATGCCCCTCTCCCCTTCCCCCTTTGGGCACACAAACCAAAATGGTTCTCCATCACCACCCTAGGTCACCCACAAGACAACCCAGAGTTCTGCAGGGCCCTATTATTGTCCTATGGAGCTTAAAGTTTTTCTAACATCTACATTTCCCATCGTTACTTCTATCTTCTGTGGTTTCCATGAGACTAGAAAGCACACACAATTGAGACAGAAGTGATTCCCTCAATCCGACCAAAACCTAGAACTGAGAACTGAATAAGATCAAGGTGGCACATGACCACTGTGAAATCTCAAATATGCATTGAGATTTTCTTCTTTTTCTTTTCTCTAAAAAGGGGAAGTATATCCATACTGGTTTCGTTTCTTCTCCTAGCTCCTGATGTTTTCATGTTCTCTAGCTTCCATGGTGCGGCTTGCTCTTTTGGACCTCATATGATTTTTTGTGGAACTGAAACTCTAAAAAAACAAACAAACCCTGAAGCTCTCACCCTTTATTTCCCACCCTCTTCCTCCTCCTTATGTAGTAACGTGCCACTCCCTACCACTGTCCTTTCTTGCTCTGTCATCATTAGCTTCTCCTGGTTCAATATTTGTCAATCATTCTTCCTTTCTGCAAGTAGCTGGAGAAAACATAAAACTTGCAAAGCAAATCTTTGACTAGAGCTAATTTGCCCAGTGCATAATCACTGTGCATTTGCCATGTCTCTGCAAAGTGCTATGCTTAATTTATATGTGTTTATTGTGGGTTCACCTGAATGCAAATGAAAACACAAGCAGCGATTCAGGTAATAAACTATGGTTCAGCACTGAAAGCCATCCTTGGACATTTTGTGACAGTGGACTGTCTGGATTTACCGATTGAATTTGTGTTCAGGCAGTTCAGGCTATTCTTTTGGAATGAAAGCTATTTCATAAAATGTTAGGCTTCTTGTGCCCAAAGGCAAAATATACATTTCATTGAGACTGATGTTCCAGAGTGGACAGAATAACCTGCAGCTATACAATACCAGCTTTGGTGTGACCCTCTTAATTGCCAAAGTGTCTCTAATGCAGGATAAGAATATAGTTGAAACTCCACTCAGATGTGGACTAAAAGAACGTCCTATATAACAGATCTATAAGCTTGCTATACTTTCAGATAGAACAGGATTGTTGCTTCCACATTTCTTTAGAACTTGAATGTTTATTTGTTATTTGGATTTCTAGGCCACCCTTCCCCGTAGACTCAGGGTGGGTTACAAAACAGGAATAAATCTTCGGAGAGGGGCAGCATACAAATCTAATAAATAATAATAATTTAAAAATACAAAAAAGAACATGTAAGAAACCCAAACTTTAAACCTAATCAAAATCCAATCTAATAATAATAATAGACCTTTATTACAGTCAAAGACCATCAATATAATAATAATAATTTAAAAAAAACAGAACATCCAAGAACCGTTTCTTAGAATGTAGACATTTTAGTATCTCTTTGATCCTAGTAGCAGATTCTTGGATGATAAATGTAATCCTTGACTTACAGCAGTTCATTGACCATACAAAGTTGGTCATAACCCAAGTCAACAAATGTTCTTGGATATCTGGAGACAAATGACTTACAAAATTCATGACTTTTGGCTACCAAACAAAATTGACCCATTGTAAATATACAAAAGATGTGCATATCTCGCTATGATAAAGGTACACATTTGCAATGAATCCAATCTAAACCCCGCAATTTTTAATAGCAATCATCCACATTCATTCCATTACAACCATGCATGTGGGCAGAGCAGGAAACCAATGCTCAAAAGCCCCAAGCCTGCTGGCAGTGGTGAGTTTTTAAAACTTTACGAAAGCTAGGAGGGTGTTGGTAGTACAAATCTTCTTGAGGGAGTTGATTCCAAAGGGCTGGAACTGCCACAGAGAAGGCTCTGCCCTAGGCCCCACTACACGGCATTGCTTAGCTGATGGGATCTGGAGAAGGCCAACTCTGTGGAAACTGACTGGTCACTGGGATTCATGAGGCAGGAGATGGTCCCGTAAGTGACCTTGTCCTAAGCCATGTATGGTTTATAGGTCATGACCAACATTTTAAGTTTAGGAAGTTGAAGTTCATAAGTCTTAAAGTTGCCAGGTTTGGAGACCCCTGATCTAGATACATGTTGACATCTGGAAACATGCCTTTTAATGCTGTATGTTCTTTTTTAAAAGGAGCGAATTTTTTATTGTTATTTGTGAGGACAAATGTACAGCTGTGACAGATATAGAAAATACATTGGTTGACCAATTAGAATATGTTGAATTGTAATATAGAACATTTATTTTCCTAAAGTAGGAGCACTAAATAAGAATAATGTTTCATATAATTCATATTTAACTAGAAAAAAATGAATTAAAAGAGGAATTCCATGTTTTGAGAACTAATTATTAATTGATTTTCTTTTATAAATATTTATGTACTGCCCTCCTATAGAAGATTCAAAGTGGATTATACCAAACTAAGACAAAATTAAGATCGATGAGAATGATAAACATAATCAAACCCCATAAGAATCAAACCCAGGCCAATCATTGCATGAGTAGACCATCAGAATAAAATGGTTATAGCTGCTTTTGGGGTTCCTCATACCTCAAGGGTTACAGGCTCCAGAGGTGGATAAGGAAGTAAGAGTCACTAGAAGTCTTGGAATTTATTTACTAATCAAATCCATCCATCTAGCCAAGGAAATTACACAGTGAACACAATAAATCCATAATCCTCCCCAAGAAACAAACAAACAAATAAAAACTCAAGACAAGACAAGGTTCCTTCACTAAAAACCTGAGATCACATTCTATGCACATATACTCATGTTAGAGTACTCCTAAAATCCTGGTCTCAGACCTGCGGGAAGAATCATGGCCTTCCTTGCAATTGATTGTATGGGGAAATTAAGGGAAGTTTTGTGGAAATTAAGGGAAGGAAAACTGCCTAGGAGACAATCAGATAATAGAGTCAAGAGCCCCCAGTAGATAATGGTCAGAGAAAGAAACTTAAGAAGGACTTAATGGCTCATACCAAGCATTTAAATGTAATGGTGGGAAGTCATGTATTTTCAGACTTGCAAGATTGATGTCAGCCCTCCCAGTAACATGAGTAGATGAATTAAATCTACCTTATTCCATGGTTCGTGGAAAAATATTATTTATTTATTTTCCTCTGAGCATGTGCAGAAGCCAAGTTTCCAGTACTGTACATGTGGTCGCCATCTTGTTTTTGGCTTTTTTTTGGTGGGGGGAATTTTTTGCCACTATGCATGCGCAGCCACTCAGCTCAGGAGGAAGCGAATCAGCAGTGAGGTAAGATAGACTCCACCCCTGAAGCAAACTAATAGCAATTCTCCATTAAAGGCTGGTTAAAGTGAGTTGGGATGAAACAGAAGCTGTCCTCTGCTAATATGAGAGTAAATCCATCCTATGACCCACGGATAAATCTATGAAAATCTATGTGGATATAGACCAGTGATGGTGAACCTATGGCACAGGTGTCAAAGGTGGCACACAGAGCCATATCTGCTGGCACACAAGTCATTGCCCTAGCTCAGCTCCAAGTACATGTTTGTGCTGGCCAGCTGATTTTTGGCTCTGGGAGGGCATTTTTGGCTTCCAGAGAGCCTCTGGGGGGGATGAGGGAGGGTGTTTTTACCTTCTCCCAGCTCCAGGGAAGTCTTTGGAGCCTGGGCAGGGCAAAACACGAGCCTACTGGACCCACCAGAAGTTGGGAAACAGGCCGTTACCAGCCTCCAAAGGGCCTCTGGCGGGTGAGGGAAGCAGTTTTCACTCTCCCCAGGCATTGAATTATGAGTGTGGGCACTCATGCACGCGCAATAGTGCGTGCCTATGCTCTTTCAGCACCCAAGGAAAAAAAGGTTCACCATTGCTGATATAGACCTATGCAAATAGTAGTCCCATCAACAGAAATATGGCAAGGACAGGACATAGCATTGCCTTCATGCTTTGGAATCTAAAGACCCAGTGACTTGTAACTGTTCTTGCAATTAATTTTAACCCAAGAGATAAAAAAGACCTACATAAATAAATAAAAATGAATAAAAAAAGCAAAGAACAAAAGAGAAAAACTACTTTTAGCTTAGATTGCAATGACCCCTCCTAGGCCTCCAGAAATGGCAGACTGTCCTTCAGAATGGCAGATTTAGGACTCCTCTGCTTTAAAAACTGAAGCCAAGTGACATTGCTCAACCAGCAACCTCTAATAATTTAGGAATAATAACTACTTTCTGTGCCAGTTGTTGAATTAATTTGCAGCTTGCACACTATCTGCTGTTCCTTCTTTCTCTCCTCTTGTTTTGTTCAGGAGATAACATTTTGTGAATCAACAACATAATATCCAGCAGCTAGCGAAGCTTTCGAGTCACATAAACTATGGTCATTGCATGGCACAAAGTATCCCGATTTTCCATTCTGGCTGGGAAATAGATAATAGTCTGCAATATCCTAGCTTTTCAGTTGAAGTTCCTACCAACAGGAAATGGAAAATGGAATTGGAATATGTGATAAGGAAGGCGAATAGAAGGAGCATACATCCTCAAAGTACTTTAGTATAGCCAAGCCAGACTAAATCAGTCTGACTCACCTTGACCTTTTGAAAATCTCAGTAAAAGTGCCTGTTTTTCTATTATCTCCTGGATTCTTTCATATTCATTCTTTGCCAGCATTTTCTTCCCACACTTAAGATGGTTCTATTCTAGCTGCATTTGATACTATCCATTTCCCCAACTTTTTTTTTCTTTACAGAGAAGAGATTGCATATAATCAGGGTGAACTTCTAAACTCTGTTGTTTTTTTTCAGTGAACCCATTTTTATGGACCAGAATCTGAAATGCTGCTAACAGCTTTATGTTGGTTAGAGAAATGGCTTTAAACAGTCTGCTTGGGAGAGAAAAAAAAAATCTATAATCATAGCTTGTTAAAACATGTAATACAATCCAAACATCTTTTTCAGCATGAAAAGGATGTTGAATCAATTTATCAGACCAATCTCAAACATTGAGCACATTAATTCATGCCTTTCTAGCTTCTGTTCATTATTTCAGTTGGACATAATATTAGTAATTTCCTAGCCAGGGCTGTTAAAGAGAATTAACTGGGCACTATTCAGCAGCTGCTCTCTTTTGCCTCAATAACAGATATAAATAATTCCTAGATTTATTTAGTTCTTGTCTTATTAGCATTCAAGAAACAAATGAGAATGGCACCTTCTTTAAAATTAGTTGCTCCATTTTTGCCTCTCCTTCAATACGGCAAGAACTATGTGCCAGCACTAATTTTGCTGATGATATTGGCTTATTTTAGAGGAAAAAAATACAGGTGAAAACATCTTTTTATTTAATGGTTGGCAGATATGTAGACAAATTTAATTTTTCATGCAAGAGTTGACTTTGCTTTTGATGTCTAACAAACTAAAGATGGCAAACAAGAGCTGGAGTCCCATATCATGTTTCCTGGCTGGCATGATGTTTATGGCTTCTATTACTCATAATATTAAGTCATTTAAGCTGAAAAGGGCATTGGGTTGTTATGGGAATCTGGAGTTAATACTGTATACTTGGGAAATCTCTGAAAACATTATGGTTTCCATCCCTGTCTTTTAACTCATGGACATCATACTGCCAAATAAAGCAATAAAGCAGTTCCTCCTTTAAATTTCCTCTCTAGAGCTATGTACAGTGCCATAGCAATTATTGTAGCATCATAAATATCATTAGGAGGAAAGCTTGAGCTGTCTCTCTTGAATTTTTATTTGAGCTCTTGATTACATCATTTGCTTGACACTCCATTTTCGCTGAACACATTATGAACTTCTCCAGGGATAAGAAAATGTGTTATTTAAGTAAGCACAAAATGCTCTGGTAAATCAAAACATTTGAATGAGCTTGCTGTTGGAAAGAGAAGCCTTTTTTTTTTCAGTATGAAACAATTTTTTTGTTCTGAAAGAAATTGTAATACAAATTGCCTTCCCCAAAGTCTAGGCCAGGGATGGTGAACCTTTTAGACACCGAGTGCCCAAACTAAAAACTGTGTATGCAAAGGTGAATATGCGCACACATATGCGGATATGTGCACATGCCCACATGTGCAGCAGAGACCCAAAGACCATCTGGCCAATGGGAGGCAGGGCATCCCAACATGGGAAGCACAACAAAGGTAAGATCTTTTTCTTTTGGGAGCTTCTGTTTCATTGTTTGCAGGAAAACAGCAGCTCACAAAAGAAACACCATGGAGATCTGACCTGGGATGTCCAAGTGCCGCCTCTATGTTGGTTGAGGTAGGCAGGATTTTCTTGGGTACCATTTGTTGGGGGTCAGGGGAAAGAGAGGGTTTTGCCTTCTTTTTCTGCTCAAGATCCCCATGTACTTTTGGTGGGCCACCATGTGACACAGAATACTGCACTCAATGGGCTTTGGCCGGATTCAGCATGGCTCTTCCTTTGTCAGTGATGGTGGCACGCGGAGCCATACCTGCTGGCATGCGAGTCATTATTATTATTATTATTATTATTATTATTATTATTATTATTATTATCATCATCATCATCATCATCATTATTATTATCATCATCATTATTATCACTTCTATTTCTACTAGTTTTTCTCATCATTCCTATCATCCTTTTCCTCCCATTTAGGACTATATGACGGTAACTTATTGCTTGTATCCTAAGAATTTTATTAATATTTATTGTTTCTTCCTTGATTATTTGACCCCTATGACAATTGTTAAGTGTGGTACCACATGATTCTTGACAAATGTATCTTTTTCTTTTATGTACACTGAGAGCATATGCACCAAGACAAATTCCTTGTGTGTCCAATCACACTTGGCCAATAAAATTCTATTCTATTCTATTCTATTCTATTCTATTCTATTCTATTCTATTCTAATTATTATTATTATTATTATTATTATTATTATTATTATTATTATTATTATTATTATTATTATTTATTAAGACTTGTATGCCGCCATTCTCCGGGAAGGTGTTTTTGGCTTCCAAAGAGCCTCTGAGGGGTTGCTGGAGGGAATTTTTACTCTGCCCCAAGAAAGCCTTTGGAGCCTGGGGAGGGCGAAACACCAGCCTACTGGGCCCACCAGAAGGGAAACAGGCTGTTTCCAGACTCCAGAGCGCCTCCGGGGGAATGGGAAAGTGTCCAGCACAGGTGCACCTGCACAGAGTGAGATTCGGCTTCTGCACATATCCACAGAAGAGCAATCTCACGCGAGGAATGTTCACATGCATGAGATTTCAGTGATTCTCACTGATTTCTTTGCTTCCATGCATGCGCAGAAGCAAAAAAACCCCAACAATTACTGAAATCTCCTGTGTGTGAGCATCTTTGCATGAGATTCATTTGCTGCACATGTGCAGAAGGTGAATCTCATACAGGGGAGTGTGTGTGTGTGTGTCGGGGATGAGCAGATGTGCAAGCATCGCCATTTTCACTACCGGATTGTCATTCCTGACAGTTCTGGTAGCAGCCCACCCATGTCCAGTGGTGGGTTCCTACCACTGCAGTCTAGCGCTATACACCAGTAGGAGCCCGGTGATGATGTAATTTTTGGCAATTTTTTTCTGCATTTAGATGGCATCTCAGCATTGAAACAAGACTCCCGCCCACCCTCACATTAATGCCAACCTTTATTCTTCATCCAAAGAATAGCTGAAAAGTTCCTGAGCTGTGTTTTGGCTTGTGATGCTGTCCGGAGCATGCACAGAAGTGAAATCGCACACTAGGTAGCTAAAATTAACTGGAACCCGCCCCTGGATTGTACATAGAACAATATCGGACCTTAATCTTCATTCTTTCTGTTTCTATGAAAGGCTCTTTAGCGCTGCCTCAGGCTGATAGCTTCCATGCCATGCCGCATTGAGGCAGTAATTGTTGCAAAAGGGGTCCCAACCAATTACTGAGTGCATATACAGAACATGCGTATACTTTTCAGAGGTCCGCTATTGTTCTATGTACAATCCAGGGGTCCAGGTTCAAGTTAAATTTCGCTACCGGTCTGCGTCCACGTACATGCACGCATCCCACCACACAATTTCACTTCTGCGTATGCTCAGGGCAACATTACTGTAGCCATATAGGCTTTCCAAGTCATTTTCTCTGGGTCAAAAAACTCAGGCGGCTGAACCGCAGAAGGAGCAGCCATGGCAATTCAGCGGAGGTTTGCTAACCCTCGTCGCCAATGTAATAACTCTCAGAAAACGGTGCCTTTTAAACGTTTTATTTCTGACAGGAACACTATGGATGAATGGATACCTTTAACAGTTCTATACGCGAGAGAGCTTGAATACAGTATTTATATTTTTTAGCCCCGGCAACAAGCAAATTAGATAGGGATACAATTTTGGCGCCAAATCCAACACCCAATCGGAACATGACATGCAAATCTTAACTTTGTTCAATCTACCCAGTAACTCAGCTCATACTTAACAATTACATATATTTGATAATATTTCATGCCTACGCTGATGCCATGACTTATTTCTTTGTGACATTTATCTCAATACAAACCTCTCTGAACATTAGGGTCAGATGGAGAGACCTTGTTAAAGCTTTGGGGGCATGTAGTAGACGTCCTCCTTTGCTGATTTGAAACTATAAAATCTATGGACACTCTACTTAGCCTTCTGTTTCCAAGAAAGGCTCTTTAGCTAAGCCTTTTCCTTGAGCCTGATTTTAATAATAACTTATTAAAATAATAAGGGTTGCTTTTATGGAGGTCTGAGTGTTCATGTTTTCATGTTTAATTGTTTTTTATTTTATTGTCAGCCATCTTGAGTAACTTAAGGATAGGAAGGAAGGATACAACTAATAAGTTCCATGTCTACACAAATAACTGTTTAAAATAACATTTATTTCCTGGGAAAGTGCAGAACACATCAGTTCTAACTTCACACTCCTAGTGATGTTTTCTCATGGAAAAATGTCTTCAGTCTATTTTATGGTTTAGAATGCACAATTAAAGCAGAAACAAAAGCTTGTTTGTTTGTTTGTCAAACATGTATAGGATAGTAGTAGATTATATAAACATAAGTAAAAAAGTAACGATAAAAGAGGACAATAGGACAGTAGGACAGGGACGGTAGGCACAGTGATGCACTTAAAGACCTCTTAGAAATGGGGACAGTCAACTATAGACAGTCTAAGCTTAAGGTTTTTGGGGTTTCAGGAAGAAAACAGTCAGGTAATGCATTCCAGGCATTGATCACTCTATTGCTGAAGTCGTATTTTCTGCAGTCAAGTTTGAAGCGGTTTACATTTAGGTTGAATTTATTACATGCTCGTGTATTGCTGCGGATGAAGGTGAAGTAATCATTAACAGGAAGGACATTTTGGTATATGATTTTATTAACTACATTTAGATCAGATCGGAGGCAACCTAGTTGTAAATTGTCTAATCCCAGTACTTCAAGTCTGGTGGAATAAGGCTTTTTGTTACGAGTGGAGGAGAAGGACTCTTCTTGTGAAACATTTCTTGAATCTCTCAATTGTATTAATGTCTGATATTCTGTGTGGGTTCCAGACCGGTGAGCTGCATTCCAGAATTGGTCTAGCAAATGTTTTGTATGGTCTGGTTAGCAGTGATTAGCCAGAGAAGAAGCTACGTAAGATTAGATTAACAACTCTTAGTGCTTTTTTCGCAATGTTATTACAGTGGGCTCTAGCACTTAAGTTGTTGGATATGAGTACTCTATGGTCTTTGACAAAGTGAGAGTCATCTACAGGTTTGTTTCCCACAAGTATTTATTTTGTATTCTGATTCTTTTTGCCATATAGGTACATCTTCCTTAATTTCAAGAACATTTAATGTCAACGTATGCTATTTGCAGCTTCATAGGTTTGAGATTTGTAATTCAATCATTTAGTGGAAAACATCCACACCTTTTGATAGGTAGAGTAATACTGTTTCATGGAAGAAAGATAGAGAAATAATAATTAATAATAATAACAATCTATTATATTTGTATGCAGCCCCTCTCCGAAGAGAGAGGGAGCACAACAATAACGACAATACAATATAATACAAATCTAATATTAAAAAGAACAAGTTAAAAGCCATTATTACTAAAAGCAATCAAAGCTACACAATCACACTACACACAAATGGTACAGGTCAGAAGTGTGGGGGGGATTAGTTCCCCCATGCCTGGCGACATAAATGAGTCTTCAACATCTTGCTGAAGGCAAGGAGGGTGGGGGCAGTTCAAATCTCATGGGGGAGTTGATTCCAGAGGGCCGGGCCACCACAGAGAAGGCTCTTCCCTTAGGTCCCACCAGATGGCATAGTTTAGTCAATGGGAACCGGAGAAGGCCAACTCTGTGGGACCTAATCGGCCGCTGGGATTCTTGCGGCAGAAGATGGTCCCATAGGTATTCTGGTCTGATGCCATGAAGGGCTTTATAGGTCATTACCAACACTTTGAATTGTGTCCAGAAACTAATTGGCAGTCAGTGCAAGCCACAGAGTGTTGACAAGACATGGGTGTATCTAGGAAGGCCCATGATTTTTTGCGCAGCCTCATCCCGCACTATTTGATATTTCTGAACTCTCTTCAGAGGTAGCCCCATGTAGAGAGCATTGCAATAGTTCAACTTCGAGGTTATGAGGGCATGAGCGACTGTGAGCAGAGACTCCCAGTCCAAATCGGGCCACAACTGGTGCACCAGGCGAACCTGGGCAAACGCCCTCCTCGCCACATCTGAAATATGATGTTCTAATATTAGCTGTGGATCAAGGAGGATGCCCAATTTGCAGACCCTCTTCGTGGGGGTCAATAATCCCCCACCAGGGTAATGGATGGACAGATGGAATTGTCCTTGGGAGGCAAAATCCACACTCACTCCGTCTTGTCAGGGTTGAGTTTGAGCCCGTTGACACCCATTCAAACCCTAACAGTCTCCATCATTTCCACTGCTTCGCCAAACTGGACATGGGAGGGAGATGTACAGCTGGGTATCATCAGCGTATTGATGGCATCTCACCCCATGCCCTTGGATGATCTCACCCAGCAGTTTCATGTAGATATTAAATAGTGGGGGGCAGTGTTCCCTCTAATTTTTTGGGGGGGTGGGCGGAAAAGTATAGTGTCTGAGCGGCAGTCCCTTTGGGACTGGGCGGCACAGAAATAATAAATAAATAAATAAATAAACAAACAAACAAACAAACAAACAAACAACCCCCCCCCCTGTTTTGCCTCAGAGAATTTCAAAATAAAATACTGTACTGTGTGTCTATAACAGTGAGCTCATAATAGGGCAACTCTATCAATATCAAAATGCCACTTAAATAGTTGAGCTAGTTTCAAACTAGATTTTGATTTTCTTTCTCTCTTCCTTACTCCCATTCTTTTTCTTTTTCTTTTCCTTCCTCTCTTTTTTCTATCTGTTTCTCTCTCTTCCTCTCTTCCTCTCTCTCTCCTTCCCTCTCACTCTTTCCCTCTCAGCTTCTGGGCAGGTTTGGAAAACTCTGAGTTGATGATGATTTTTAAGTGAGCGATTGCTCACTGCTCAGCTTAGAGGGAACTATGGTGGGGGGTAGAGGACTGACCCTTGAGGCACTCCACAAGGGATAAACCTTGAGGTCGACCTCTGACTCCCCACTAACACCGATTGCGATTGGCCAGAGAGGTAGGAGAACCTCTGCAAAACAGTGCCCCCCACTCCCAACCCCTCCAGCCATCGCAGAAGGATACCATGGTTGATGGTATCAAAAGACACCAAGAGGTCAAGAATCAACAGGACAGAGGATAAACCCCTGTCCTGGGCCTGCCAGAGATCATTTGTCAGCACAACCAAAGCAGTTTCCATGCTGTAGCTGGGCCTGAATCCTGATTGTTGAGGGCCTAGATAATCGGCTTCTTCCAAGGACCACTGGAGCTGTAGCGACAATAGTTGTTAAGTACGGCTGGATCCAGGGAAGATTTCTTCAGGAGGGGGTGCACAAGTGCCTCCTTGTAGGGAGCCAGGAAGGACCCCCCCTCAGAGATGCATTGACAATCTCCTGGACCCAGCTCTTTGTCACCTCCCTGCTGGCCGAAACTAGCCAAGAGGGACACAGATCCAGTAAACAGGTGGCAGAACTCACAGCTCCAATGGCCTTGTCCACTTCATCAGGTGTCACCAGGTCAAACTCCTCCCAGACAGATGGACAAGGATGGGCCCCAGTCACCTCAACGGACTCATTGTCAGTCGACACTGCAGTCCAATTGGAGTCGAGGTCCGTCCAAATCTGAGCGACTTTATCAGTGATAAATGCATTAAAAAGGGGGAAGAGATGCAAAGAACAATGCTAAATAACACCTTTCAGATTTTACTGCATGCATGGCTAGATGTTATCAGGGAAACATTCATGATTACTTGCAACTGGAGTTTAAGACATATATACCTTTTAGGCTGGTTCAAAGATAAGGGAGATGAAGTATAATCAAAGCTGAAATGCCATCTGAAAGCAAGCAGCCACTATAAGTTAAAGAACAATTTTTCCCCTGCAAAGGATACTTGTAATGGATGATTGTGTTAGGAGCCACAGAGTTGTCTCCAGTTAACTCTAATTTATTGTTGCAATCGCTCACGTACTTCAATAGCCTAAAGAGCATTTCCCACAGATCAGTTAATAAGATGCAGCCCAGAGAAAGGCCCACAAATCTGTTTGTTACAGCCTATTTTAGGGAAGCTTTGCTTACGAGGACATGGTGCTGAAGTCAGAGAAAGGCACCTGAAGGGAGCGTATCCAGATCCAAGAAGAATACAAGCAGATAATAGGGCATCAGAGATACTCTGTTTAGAGGCAGTAAAAACATCTGGATAGTTTTAAATAAACAGACAAATAAATTATTAAAAGCAAACAACATGGGGGATTTCATAAAATAACCTGGGAATCATTACAAAGTAACATGAGAGCAGTTTCCAACTGTGTACAAAATGCACACATTTCAAGGTAAAGATCTTGGCAAAAATTCAGTGTTGTAGTAGCATAACACATTTGATAACACACATACAAATATGCACATATCTATGCAACTCTTGTTGGAAGATACTGGTATGCTCTGACCTTTTCCCTTTCTCCGCTTTGTTGGAAAAGATGCTAATATAATAGGCCCGTGATGGTGAACAAACAGCATGCGGAGCCATATCTTAGGGCATGCAATTTGTTTGTTTGTTTGTTTGTTTGTTTGATTGATTGATTTGTATGCCGCCCCTTTCCGTGGACTCGGGGCGGCTCACAACACAATAAAACAGTTCATGACAAATCTAATAATTTACAATTTAAAATATTAAAAACCTCATTTTTAAGCAAACATACATACAAGCATACCATACATAAATTGAATTGGATAGGCCCGGGGGAGATATCTCAGTCCCCCCATGCCTGACGACAAAGGTGGGTTTTAAGGCAAGGAAGGGCAAGGAGGGTAGGGGCAGTTCTAATCTCTGGGGGGAGCTGGCTCCAGAGAGTCAGGGCCGCCACAGAGAAGGCTCTTCCCCTGGAGCCCACCAACCAACATTGTTTAGTTGACGGAACCCGGAGAAGACCCACTCTGTGGGACCTAATCGATCGCTGGAATTCGTGCAGCAGAAGGCAGTCTCGGAGATATTCTGGTCCGATGCCATGAAGGACTTTAAAGGTCATAACCAACACTTTGAATTGTGACCGGAAATTGATCGGCAACCAATGCAGACTGCAGAGTGTTGGTGTAACATGGGCATACCTAGGGAAGCCCATGACTGCTCTCGCAGCTGCATTCTGCATGATCTGAATTTTCCAAACACTTTTCAAAGGTAGTCCCATGTAGAGAGCATTGCCCTATATCAGGTCCAGTACACATGTGTGCATTGACCAGCTGATTTTCAGTCTTCTGGATGGTGGGGAAGGCCATTTTACCCCTCCCCCAGGTTTCAGGAAAGCCTCTGGAGCCTATGAAGGGCAAAAAATGAGCCCCACAGGTCTACCAGAAATTAGGCCCCTTGGGCAATTTTTTACCCTCCCCAGGCTTTAGAAAGTCTGGTAGGACCATTGGGCCCATTTTTTACCATCCACAGGCTTCTGTGCATGGACAGGAAGCAAAAAAAGCCCCCAAAATTCAGGGGGGAAAATGGCATCACCGATCGACTGGCGAAGATGGCACTGGAGCGGTCGTGTGCAAATTGTGCAATCTGGCGGCTGCTACAAGAATGGAGTCAACTAGCGCACTAGTAGGAACCCACCACTGGTAAGCATAGATCATATGATTGGGACAATAATGTGTGTTTCCAATCATTAGTCAAAGTGACGCTGTCTGCCAATTCTTGTGCTGTTTCTTGATTGGGGAGATGCTCCCCTTAAAAAGTGGTCCACAAAGTTGGGTATCTTTTTAGAGCCACAACTCCTGATGGATGGGCAAATAGAGACCATGACCTGAAAATAAAAGCTTTTGCCCAGGTTCGCTTTGTGAACCAATTGCATCCCTACTCAGAGTGGAAGGACATTGCAATAGTAATTCATCCTCTTATCAATATTAGTTTGGATTATAGCAGTGTGATCTACCTGGGGCTGTTGCTGATTACCATCAAAAATCTGCTTGGAAAATGGAGTGGCTACTTGCTTAGTTGGTGCTCATCACCTTGATTATATAACACTGATGTTGCAAGTCCTGTACTAGCTTCAAATAAACTTCTGATGTATAATTTAAGAGTTTGTTGTGACCTCTAAAGCTCTACATGGCTTAATTCGTAGGTATTTTCAGGGAGGCCTCTTTGAAATAGAATCAAGACACCCAAATTGCTGTTTCTGGAATAAGATGCTAGCAATTCCCTGTTATTCATCTCCCTGAACTGAAGAGGGCCTGCTTTGTAGAAGGTTGAACAAACTTGGAAAGTTGACTTCTGGAGGAAGAAATGGCAGACTCAAGATGATGCTATGAAAAATGGACTGATTGATTAAAACTTTGGTTTTAGAAAATTATGAATGAACAATGGGTCAAAATAATTGAAATGAGTTTTTAGGATTAACTATAAAGAATCCTTCCCATGGGAAAATCCTATTGTTTTGATTTAAAAAAAAAAAAAGATACGATTTTTAAAAATTGGACATTGGGAGGAATTAACAATTATAATTAAAGGAAAGGAACACATAAACTCAATTTACAATTACAGAATGAAGCAAAAATTCTAACTTTAGATATATAGAAAAGTAGGTTCGAAAAATGGACAGACATTCTTAAAAGAGTTAGCAGAGATATTTTACTATATTCTTATTTTTTTTCTTTTCCATTTCTTTTCCTTCCCCCCTATTTTTCCTTCTTTTCTTTTTGAACCTTCTATTCTTTCTTTAATTCTTCTATCTTTTTTTAGTTTGCATTAGATTGTACAGTTGTAATCTTTAATACCATTATAACATGTTTATACCATGTTTTTGTATTTTTTATTTCTGCTGATCCCTTGCACCAAAATAATGTGAAATAAAATAAAATCCTCCATGTATAGTTGAAAATTAGAACAGAAGCAATGTCTTTACATTGTAAGAGCAGCCAGGCAAATTACAAGCAGGTAGTACAAGCAAAAGAATGTAGAAATCGTATTTTATACTCTCAAAATACTTGAAGTACCTTTCTTTAATAACTTGTATTTTTCCAATTGATTCTGATGTTCATTTTGATTAAGTACCATTGCAGAGAATCATTTCTGCGCATTGTCCCTTTATAAAGAAAATATATTGTATACTGTATATACTATACTGTATTCAAAACATCGCTAAAGTAAGAATGAAGAACATTGCGGATGTTGCAAACTACAACTTTCTGGGATTGATGAAGGTTCATACTTTCCCATCCCAGCCTGCCTTCCTCCCTCCCCCTTTCTTTCTTTCTTTCTTTCTTTCTTTCTTTCTTTCTTTCTTTCTATCTTTCTCTCTCTTTCTTTTCCTTCCTTCCTTCCCTCTTTCTTTTTTTTTTGTATAAAATTGATTTAGCAGCCTGTCTTGCCCAAAGCAACTCTATAAAGTTGTATAAAAGTTGTCAATAAAGTTGTATAAAACTGATGATGTAAATACAATAATGTAAAATAATCCAGATGATTTGAGATGTTGCAGCGTCTGCTGCAGTCGCATGATTACAATTCAGATGCTTGGCAACCGGCTCACATTTATGACAGTGACAGCATCCTGTGATCACAGGATCACCATTTGTGACCTTCACAGCTGGCATCCAGCAAGCAAAGTCAGTGGGGAAGCCAGCAGGAAGTCGCACGTTGCAATCCTGTGATGTCATGCTTCACCCTACATACACTTTTAAGAGTGTACCACAGCCTTCTCCATTTTCTGATAAATTCCATAGCTTCACCAATTATTTGCTCCTAAGTATTATATGCCGCTCATTCAGACTCAGAGCGGCTAACAAGTGGAATAAATACGACAGTAATAAAATGCAATTGAAATACACAATAAAATCAGTAATATAATAAAACAAAAAAATAACATCCTAAAAAGAACCATACATACACAGCAGTCAATCTGATTCCAGGCCTGCTGGAAAAGCCAGGTCTTAATGGCTTTCCGGAAGACCGATAGGGAGGAGATCTCTGGGGGTAGTTGATTCCATAGGGTCGGAGCCACCACAGGTTAAACTGAAGGTCTATTTTGATATTTGTTGCAAAAACCAAAACCAGAACATAGATGTCTGATTCAGCTGGATTCAAAAACTTCTTTATTTCATTTATTTGTTGTATTTATATGCTGCTCAATCCAAAGCGGACTCAGGGTGGCTAACAAGTGGAATAAATACAATAGCATTAAAATACAGTCAAAATTGCATAATAAAATCAGCAATATAATAACAATAAAATAATCTTAAAAATAACCATACACACACTACAGTCAATCTAATTCCAGGCCTGGCGGAAAAGCCAGGTTTTAACAGCTTTCTGGAAAACTGATAGGGAGAAAATAGTGTGAATCTCGGGGGGGGAGCTGATTCCATAGTGTCAGAGCCGCCACAGAGAAGGCTCTTCCCCAAGATCCCACCAACTGACATTGTTTGGCGGATGGGACCTGTATAAGGCTAACTTGGTGACCCCTTACTGGCTGCAATGAGGTATGAGGTCAGAGGCGGTCCTGTAAATAGCTGGCCCTGAGCCATTTAGTGATTTAAAGGTGATAACCAACACCTTAAATTAGGTTCGGAGACCGACTGGCAACCAATGCAGCTCGCGTAAAGATGGAGTAATATGGACATACCTAGGTATAGTTGCTATTTCATGCGTCGTTGCATTTTGCACCAGCTGAAGTCTCCGAACACTCTTCAAGGGTGTTTAAAATAGGGTTTGTGGTGCGAAATCACAATCACTATTTTGAGGCTTTAAAAAAGTACAAAAATTAAAAGGCGCCAGTGAAAATATGGTTTTGAGGACATGTGCTCTTAACTTGGAAGTTCTGAGAGAATATTTTGCATAGAAGTATATTTAGCTAAAAAAAAAAAAGTCGCGTATCAGTATAGGTTTCAGATGGATTTATGTGTAGGCACAAATTTGGACTGAGTTGCTCTTGGGACTGCAACTACTAAAGTGAGTTAATTGTTATTTTGACAGAAACGGATGGATATCTTTATTTGCATTTTTGCTGACATCCTGCAACATTGGTTTGAAGGTGTGCAGAACGCTCAGATGAAATTTAAATGATTTTTTGTTAAAATAAAGTCCTATATCAAAACATTTGAACAAAAATGTAATCTTATAGACCATCTGAGAAACACAGATTTAATTTTTAGAGCAGGACTCTCCAACCTTGACAACTTTAAGACTTGTGGACTTCAACACTCAGAATTCCTAAGCCAGCAAAGCTGGCTGAGGAATTCCGGGAGTTGAAGTCCACAAGTCTTAAAGTTGCCAAGGTTGGAGACTCCTGCTTTAAAACCTTTTGGTTTCTTACAGCAAATACTGGGTTAGATGCAACAGCTTGCGATTTCGCACCACAAACCCTATTTTAAATTGTGGAGCCTTATGATTTCATACCATAAATACTAATTTAGCTCACAGAGGCTTGTGATTTCACGAGCGCAGCTTCGGTGGCAGAGATTTGTAATTTCTTACCAGAAATACCAGCATTGGTCACGGAGGCTTTTGATTACGCACAATAAACACAGATTTAAATTGCGAAGAGGCTTGTGAGGCCTTCCTAGAATCGCCGGTTTAACTCGTACAAACTTTGGATTTCACTCCGTATGCACTAGGTTATTGGCAGAGGACTGTGATCTCATACCAGAAGTATTAATTTCACTCAGAGGCATTTGTCATCAGATATTGTAAGAACAACCAGCTTTGGTGGAGATAGGAATGTTCATACGGTACTAGAACCCCTGGTTTAAATGGCAGACTTCTTGTTAAGTGTTGCTGTTACAAGCGCTATCTGAAGTGTCTAAGGATTATGATTTCATAATAAGCATTCGTTTCTAAGAGGTAGGAACTTTTAATTTTAAAACTGAGATGTCAGAGTAATGTCCACAACTGCACAATCAAAACCATGCCCATTTCGTAACATGTGGTGCATGAATAATTGATGTAAAATGGTGTGGGGCTTTAACTACGCAGTCACAGTTTCGGTTGTGATATTTTTCTTCCTCCCCTCTGTCTCTCTCTCACACACCTCTGATTTTGAAATATTTTTTTTAGGCCCAGTTAGTTCTGGTAGCAGGAATGAAAGGAAGGCACCACAACTGACCTAATAAGCTATTCGTAATTTCATTCTGGAAAAGGGGTAATAAATAAAAATAGTAACTTGTGTGTGACAAGGACTGAACAAAACGTTATATAAAAGCCTATATTTTCCCCCAGAGTGTTCTCTTTTTCAGAAGTTAAAATATAGTAAGCAACTTTGCATTTGACTACTCTTTGGGTGGGACTGGAGACCAACGTCTCCACTGAATTTTGCATAAACTGAAGTTTTCAAACTCTTTACAGAGGCAGTTGTTTGCAATCCTTAGAACCTGTTACCCTTATTGATTGATATCCGAATGTTCTAATGGCACTGACATTGATTTAATTATTGGTGTCCCGACATTGACAAATGAGAATACAATTACATAATAGCAGCCTTAACAAATACCCTGAGCTCTTTGTGCATATGCAATATGCCATTGGGATGAGACAATACTTTAATTTGGAAAGCATCATTCATAAGGTGTCATCCTGATACACACACTCACACACACACACATTGCCTAATGATATTAGTGAGTCATTTCCCTGATAGAAATGTTTAATTTTGCTAGCATCATTTCTGCTATGAACAGGGCGCATATATGTTTAGACATGTTTCTAGGCATCCACATGTTGGAATCTTGCAGACTATGCTTCTCTGACTCTGCTGTCTATTAAAGACTCACTCCTCCTGAAATCAAATGCCTCTAATTATCAGGTACATTCAGTAGATGTGTTGTGTTACCAGCGAAGATAAATGAGAAGTCATAGTTAGAGACCTGGAGGTATCATGCCAGCCCAAATAGGCATTTGGAGGAACAGATAAAGAAATACTGTAGATCAACCCCATTTACAGCATCTTTTCAAGAGACAGACATTTCAGGGATTTTAGCTCCTTTTATAACATTGTTTTACGAAACATAACTTTTTACTCTCTGGTGTTAAAATTTCTTTCACCAATCAATAGTCATAGTTTAGCAACTCTGTGGCTTAGCAAAGAATTCCTGGATACAGTTATAGCAATAGCAATATCACTTATATATAGCTTCACAGGACCTTTACAGCCCTATCTAAGCAGTTTACAGAGTCAGCATATTGCCCCTAATAATCTGGGTCCTCATTTTATCCAAATTGGAAGGATGGAAGGCTGAGTCAATCTTGAGCTTAATGAGATTCGATCTGCCAAATTACAGGCAGCAGGCAGGCAACAGAAGTAGCCTGCAGTACTTTATTCTAACTACTGCGTCACTGCAGTTCTTTTATTAATTTATCTGTCTGTCTGTCTGTCTGTCTGTCTGTCTGTCTGTCTGTCTGTCTGTCTGTCTGTCTATCTATCTATCTATCTATCTATCTATCTATCTATCTATCTATCTATTTTGTCCAATACATAATACACATTTAAGAGAAAGATATGTAATAATATAAGTAAAGAAAATAATAGAAGAAAAGATATAAAGGTGAACATATTTGAAAGGAAGAAAAGATAAATGAGATAAGGAGAGACAATTGGACAGGGGACGGAAGGCACACTGGTGCACTTATGCATGCCCCTTACTGATCTCTTAGGAACCTGGAGAGGTCAATCGTGGATAGTCTAAGGGAAAAATGTTTGGGGTTAGGGGTTGACACTAATGAGTTCCACGCTTCGACAACTCGATTGCTGAAGTCATATTTTTTACAGTCAAGTTTGGAGCGGTTAATATTAAGTTTGAATCTGTTGCGTGCTCTTGTGTTGTTGCGATTGAAGCTGAAATAGTCATTGACAGGCAGGACGTTGCAGCATATGATCTTGTGGGCAATACTTAGATCGTGTTTTAGGCGACGTAGTTCTAAGCTTTCTAGGCCTAGGATTGATAGTCTGCTTTCGTAGGGTATTCTGTTTCGAGTGGAGGAGTGAAGGGCTCTTCTGGTGAAGTATCTTTGGACATTTTCAAGAGTGTTGATGTCCGAGATGTTCCAGACAGATGAATTGATGAATTGTTCCAGACAGATGAATTGTATTCAAGGATGGGTCTGGCAAAAGTTCTGTAGGCTCTGGTGAGTAGCGTGAGATTGCCAGAGCAGAACAATATATAGACCAACAAAGGAACGGCAAGGGTTCAGCAGGTAAGGTCATGAGATTGTCAATTGGAAAGCTGGCAGCCTAGGTTTGAGACCTGAGAGCAGGGGTGGGCTACTGCCCAGATTGGGGGGGGGAATGCAGTGGGGTAGCGAAAATGGAACTCCACCCCAGAACATCCTATTTGCATTGAAAGATGTTGAAAGAAGATGCATAAGCCACACCCACAGTGTGGTAGTAAAAATTTTGGTAGCCCTTCACTGCCCAAGCACCATTTAACGGAGGCAATCTCCTGCTCTTGCCCCAGATTTTGCTCATCTACAAGCTTGAAAGCATACGAGTAAATAAATAGGTACCACTTCAATAATGTCCTCTCAGCACACCTGCATTTCAAATACTGTGCTTTTGTATTGATGAGGATTTAGGACAGAAGTGGGCAACTGTAGCTCCCTTACAACCAGTGGATTTCAAATGACTCAGAAATTCTGAGAGTTGAAGACCATAGGTCGTAAAGGGTCGTGGATTTTAACCCCTGCTTTAGGCTAAAATTCATTGGTATAAGATTGCAAAACGAGCTGGGGTGTTTTTTTTTTAATGGGTTCTGAGAACTGGGGCGAGTCAGCTTGAAATTCTTCCATCATGACAAGAAGACTTTCAAAATGCCTCCATCAATATCACTGGCCTGCTGCAGCCTCCGAGGGAACACAATGAGTGATTTTTCAAGGAGGAATTAACAATGTTGAAGTTGAAAAGTAAGTTCTTGTTTTTCCAGTAGCTGTACCATTCAAAAAATGCCTCTAGGCAGTGATGGGCTTTTGAAATAGCCTCCACTGAGCACAATGGAGACTATTTTGCAGCTTTGTAGAGGCAGGAAGAAGTTCTTATTATCTTCAGCTGCTAACTGGGATATAAATTTTTCTCTTTCCTGTATGAACAGGGGAGGGCAGAATTGCATGGGAAAGGACTAAAGACTTGGAAAAAATGAAGTGGGTGGGTTTGGAAACTTGGGCGAAGGGTCTGTCATTCAATGGAGAGCAGATATTCTTCAACTTCCTTGTGGACTAGATGGAAGATTTCAAGGAACCATTTTAAGTCTGCAGTTCCTCATCCCTACAACTGTTTCCCATTGAAGATGACAGGAACTGTGAATGAGAATCGTGGGAACAAGAGAATTTGGGGGAGGAAGAGGGAGGGAAGGAGATGATTGAGTGAAATCATCATTATATTCCCTGCGCCTATCTGGATTTGTTCTTAAGACTTATTTGTGTTAAGTTAAGTAGCATCTGGAATAGCGTGCCTATTATTTGTGATTGCAGTTTCTGACTTTTCGTTTTGCAGTCTTTTAATTCCCCATTAATTAATTTATGGCTTCTCAGT
The DNA here is from genome assembly GCF_031021105.1 of Erythrolamprus reginae. NCBI lineage: Eukaryota > Metazoa > Chordata > Lepidosauria > Squamata > Dipsadidae > Erythrolamprus > Erythrolamprus reginae. The sequence goes on from NC_091951.1 coordinate 277,374,745, forward strand.
TTGCAGTTCTTGACTTCATAATTTGTACTTCAAAAATTGTGATGTGGTGGCTTATTAATTAGCAAATTAACCTTTGCGGTGTGGATTTGAAATACTGAAATAAATTACTATCTAATATGTGATACATAGCTGGTCATGAACTACAAAATGTCAATTAAATTATTAAAGTATGACTTCATGACTCACCAGTAGTAATGTGGCCCTGAGTGCTGTTTTATTCCTCTTATAGTACGACTGAATGATGAGATAAAATGGGCACTGTGTTTAAATAGTTATGGATGTACTAAGTGTATCTTCTCGGTGCAGAATGTTAAAAGAAAATGTGCCATGTTACAATATCTGCAGGAATAAGGAACAGTTAGGACTGCTCCATTCAGTTACTGCATTACAAACTTTGTCTCCCTACAATACAATTATTCCAATTTGAGCTGCAATTTCTTACAGTCTCTTTCCTTGAAAAGCTTGTGTAAAACCTCAGGATGGGACATTCCTGAATTTGGAGCTTCTTTGAAGTTGAAGATGAACTTTCTGACTTGATTTTAATCTTACCAGGTAGTAGATTCTGCCCACTTTCCCCGGTTGCTTATACTTTCAGATATGACAAAGCCACAGCAAAGGATTTTTCTCATGATTCACTCTTGGAAATGACTGGAATGAAACCAAATAAAAGGCAGGATGGCTGCAGAGCGATGAGGAGATGGGTGTGTGATAAAAGACACGACACTCAAACGCATCCCTCAGCCAACTCATAACTAAGGTGAATGCCAGGATGCTGTACCCCACCCACGAACATTTCTCAGCAACGTTCTACTCTGAAAAAACAAATGACTTACAAATTAATGTTAAGTCATGGTACAATGAGACAGCTTAAAGGGTGTGATTATATTCATATCAGAGGCAAGCAACCTAGTGCCTTCTAGCTGTTCTAGACTTTTAGAGTCAAAAGTCCAGATCTCAAGAGTTCCTGCATTTCCCTTGTTTGGATTCACGCGCATGCGCACACCCACACAAACACACACACACACACACACACACAGAGAGAGAGAGAAGATATTTTGAACTACTAAATGCAGACTGCAAAACTATGGATAACCACTAAGCAGAGAGGAAGAAACTGTTTTAGATTACTCTTTGCTGCCATCTAGTGCTCATCTGGATTTCTGTTTATTATTATTATTATTATTATTATTATTATTATTATTATTATTGTTGTTTTGTTGTTGTTTTGTTGTTTTGTTGTTGTTTTTGTTGTTGTTGCTGTTGTTATTATTGTTATTATTATTGTTGTTGTTATTATTATTATTATTATTATTATTATTATTATTATTATTTAGACTTCTATGCCATTCTTCTTGAGGCAACTTAGGGCGGCATACAACATTAAATATAACAATATATGAGACATCTAAATAACTATAAAAATTATGAAAATTTATCAAATACATTAAGACCCCATTCACACACATTCATTCAGTCCAATCATAACTAGTATCGGCCGGAGACAGTCTCATCACTCACGGCCCCCATGCCCGTGGACAGAGGTAGGTTTTTAAGACTTTGCGAAAGACCAGGAGGGAGGGGGCGGTATGTATCTCCGGAGGAAGTTTGTTCCAGAGGGCCGGGGCTGCCACCGATAAGGCTCTTTCCCTAGGTCCTACCAGTAGACATTATCTGGCTGAAGGAATTGGAGAAGGCCGACTCTGTGGGACCTAACTGGCCACTGGGATACTTGAGGCAGAAGACGGTCCCGAAGATAATCTGGTCCAGAATTGGTACCCCTTTTTGTGTGTGTGTGTGTGGTGGTGGTGGTCCATTGTGGTGGTAGTGGGGAGGGAACGTTTTGAATCAGTCTTCACTCCTGGCAACTCTCTGAACCGGTCCATGCAGTTTCCTTGGCAAGATTTCAGAAATGGTTTGCCATTGCCTACTTCCTAAGTCTGAGAATCCAGGCCCAAGGTCGCCCAGCTGGCTGTGCGCCTAATGCAGAATTAAATCCCCACTCTCCCAGATTCTATCCTAGTACCTTAACCACTACACCAAACTGGCTCGCTTCTGTGCCTAATGGTAGCCTAGGGGTTAATGAAACCAAAAGTGTATTTCTCCCAGCACACTGGTTTCTTAGAAAGGAGTCTCTTCTGATCTACCCCTAATTGGAACTTTGGTCTGCCAAAATAAACGTCTAAGGTTACCTGAGTATTAAATGAGCAAGGGACTGTTAACAAAACAAGACAGACATGGTGGGCAAGAATCGTCAGGTCGTTCAAGGAATAAGAAGCCTCTCCTTCCTTCCTTATACTTTAGGTTGCCTCTGCTTGAAATAAGTAACCCTTTGGAATGTGTAATGAAGTCCTGGAGGCAAACACTCCTCTGATAGTTAGGCGATGAAGGGAGTTGTCTCCTCCCAGGCAGCATTTGAACATTGGTAGGGTTTGCATTAATGGGGAGAAGAAGAAAAAAGAGCTTTGCTGTGGGAGTATTACTGCTGTTGCCAAAAGTACTAATTACTCAGATATACAAGAGTTAGGAATCCACACCCTCAATTATTGTATTGCATGAAGTAACTGCTTACTTTGTGTGTCTCGACTTGCCAAAGCCCAGTTGTGGGACACTGTAATTAGGATCAGTTGGCAAATAACAATGCAGGAAGCTTTCAGCAAGACAGGGCTTTGCTGCTTCCAGGCTTGCTTGTTTCATGCCTTCCCAACAGTTCTCAGGTTAATGACTTACATTAAAAGTATATGACAGCTGGCTGAAAATGAGACTTTGACACCTGAGAGATCCTCCACCAAATCCTCGGCTGAGCACTAAAATACAGAAGTTGAATTTTATAGGGTGGCTAGGAGAAAACAAGAATCCCAGTTCAACTCACATTTAAGCTCTAAACTATTTTATGCTTCTGTGTCTGTTTCAGTTTCAGAGCTGCCATTTCAAGGCTCCAGAAAGGCTAGTGTGGGCTAGGTGTACATTAGAAATCCCTAGGTCGTTTATTTTATATTTTATTTTTTTCCCCTACAGCCATTTCAACTTCTGGAATGAATTGATCAGAAAGGTCTGAACCAGTGACTCTGGGATTCTCCATATGCTTCTCAGGAGAGCATTTAGATCAGGGCTGTCCAATCTTGATAACTTTAAGACCGGCAGACTTCCAGAAATCTCCAGCCAGCATGGGGCTGGGGAATTCTAGGAGTTGAAGTCCACCAGTCTTAAAATTACCAAGGTTGGAAACCTCAAGGCAATTTGCCAAATGCAAACAACATTCATCTTGTTGGAACCTAGAGTTGTGTCTTCTCAGGTGAAAGTGCCTGCCCTTTAGAATTAGCATTTTCTCAACAATTTGGATGGCCCCAACCTTGTTGGCTTTCCTCAAGGCACTGAAGATCTGACTGTCTCTCTCTGCGCAGGTGGGTCATGGCTAAATGAGCTCTGCTGTTGTGGATGTGCTTTTGTCTCCTCTTGTGAGTGACATCACGGTTTATTCTTGGATGCCCAAAGTTATACATTGCAATGGTGATAGAGGTTGCGTATTTTTAGTCCTTCTACACTTTCCAAACTCACTTGTGTAAGAGCAGCAGATCTGCCAATTTTTTCAATAAATAAAATAAGTAAACTTCTTGGTTAGCCTAACCTCTAGATTGCAAATATTGTTTGAGACCCATTTGAATTCAGCAAGAATTGAAGAAGTATCAGCAATTTCTCTGCCCAGTGACTCACTTCATGTAAATCAAGACACAGACACAGAGTCTGCCTAGTAAATCTAGTTTATCCATAAAGAAAGAAGACTTTATCCATAAAGAAAGAAGACTAAAAGAAGACTAAGAAGACCAGATTGGGTCACTGGGCTTCCGGGGTGCTTATCCCAATTTCTAGTTATATCAAAATCTACTTCAATGTGGTTTGAGGAGACTAAGCATTTCTTTCTTATAGCTGGAGGCTTTTTTCCAATCCTATTCCGTGTCATCAGTTTCAATTGATGGTACCCAGCCCTAAAACTCATGGGTACAAGTAAAATTAATTAAAAAATTAACCATTTTTATACTTATATGGTTAACCACCCCTCTTATAAAAAAAGGAGGACTTTTGGGAAAAATTCAGATGTCTTTTGGGAACTTAGTTTTTCCTACTCCCAGCGTTTCAAAAAACCAATTGCTTGATTTTAAAAAAATTGTTCCCATCTATTAATGAGATTTCAGCAATCGGCAGTCATTAAAAGTCATTCAAATGAGAAGTTTCCTTTTTATTTTGGCCCCATATCTATTAATGTTGAAATGTAATCTTTTGCATGCCACTAAAAAGTCACTCTGGCACTCAATGGGCAGAAACCAATGGCGATGAAATCTCAATGAAACTAGCCTGCCCATCTTGCCAACTCCATTGGAACGGAGTTGTGTGTAGCTGAGCTTTTAGTCTTTACCTAACAGCATGTGTGTGTGTGCATGAACAAACTGTTGATCTCAAGAGGGGGGCATCCACAGAGTTAGAAAAGTCAAAAGCCCCAGGTGTGCTTGAAATCCGCCCTACTTTTTCTCCAAGCATTGCATGTGTGGCATGTGTTAAAAAGAGGGGGATTTTGATTGTGCACCCAGGATTATCATGTAGTATTTTTTTACCCTTCTGGCCATTTCTTACTAAAAATCAGATTAATTTCAAGTATTCAACAATCAATCATTTCAAAGCCCTGGCAAAAAGTTATATGTTCTAATTGCTTGCTGAGAAAGATAGAAGAGGGAATGAAAGAGAAGACATCAGAAACAATAAGGATTTGTGTACCGATAGTTCCCCACATCTTTAGCTCAGACCTGCCTGTCTCATTGCTATCATTTCATATGACCACAAAAAGATTGGAATTCAATCTTCAACAGAGGAAAGATTGGCCTTTGGCAACTTTAAGATTTGTGGACTTCAACTCCCAGAATTGAAGTTCACAAGTCTTAAAGTTGCCAAGTTTGGGGACTCCTGGAATAGCAGAATAAACAAAAGTTTAAACAAATCACTCTTCCCTATACTAAGTTTTTCAAGTGAACATGAATTTCAGGGCCTTGGAATCATCCTTCCATTGGTTGAGAGACTTGTCTTGACTCTTTAGAAGTGAGTTGGACTGAAATTATACCCAGCAGCAACCAATATGCATAAAAAGTTATTTACAGCTGCTGAACAAGAAATGTTGGACTATTTTCATGATGCTTATTAGGGTCAAAAGCTGTGGTACATTAATCTTACCCTGATAAAAATGCCAAGATAAGCCTAAGTTTTAAAAAAATGTCACCAGGGCAAAAACACTAATCATATTTGGTTTTATTCTAAAGGCAACATTTAGTTTCTTGTAATTCCAGACTGCTTACTAGGATTAATTTTAAAAAAAGTATGAAATAATTACCAGGAAGTGTTGATTTGGCGAGAAAGCAGATCAACAGTGCTATTTAATCGTTTGTACACTTCCCATGAGTTACTAATATAGTTCTTGTTTTCTACCCAGAACATGTGGCTCTCGCGCTGGCTTGTATGCGCACTACATGAGCTGTATGGGGTTACAATGTGTTCTCTTTGTTCAGATTCTGTTGTGAGGCTGCAAGCACACTGATTCAGACAACAGAAGTACCTTCACAATGAGCTGGAAACAGTCTTTTTGGGCTGTATTGATTTTTGAGGCACAAATCGAGAGACAGACTTTAGAGGTAGCATTTTCTAGCTGACCTGGGTTACTGCCCACAGCTTGCGATACATTTTATTTTTCCACTACCCTTTTCCTGTATTGTCAACCTGCACGAGGACACTGAAGCAGCAATCTGGGCAGCATATAGATCTGTTTACCAGGCAGCATACAAAGCTCAGGTTATTTTAGAAAAGAAGAGTGCCTATTGAACAGCGTGAAATGTTTTTCAGATGAAAGCTGGAATGGTTACTTGATCACAAGGAGATATTAAGCAAGCCCCATTAGAAAAAACTGGCTTCCCAGTGATTGGCGTGACACATCTTGGCCCCAAATTGGAAAACAACATTAATGCAGCTTATTTAGTCATACAGCGTGATGAGTTTCAACAGTCATCTTGGCTAGAAAATCTGGGACTTGCAGTCCAAAATATGTGGAAGATGCTAAATTGGGAAAAATTGTGAATGGTATCGATACACAATATTGATTTCTCTTTGAAAGTACCGGTAACCATTTCTTGCTATAAGCAAAATAATGAGATTTAGGGGACACGCTCTGATTAAAACAGCAGGATTCTTGTGGGAGAAATGGACTACTAAGTAGTGTTTCTGGCTTACATTTATTAAATTTCTGACTGGATGAGTTTGATCTCTCTCTCCACAGCCTTTAATGGACACAATATGGGGAATTTTCATGTTTAACCTCAAGCTTCCCCCTCCATCATTCCCCCGCACCCCAGATATTTAAAGGATAGATGGTCTTGTTCAACAGTGGTAACTCCCATTGTCACACCAGTGCTCCACATAATTCGGGCAACAAAGGCCACCTATGGCTTGACCCAACACAAAATAAAAATCACACAAGTGATTTTCTTCCTCAGTTCTGCAAATTTCAGTCTTTGAAAGAGGGGCTTCGGCCTGTTCCACAACTCCGGACTGCCCTCAACCTTACTGGCTTTCCAGGCCTTCAAACCTGGCTTTGACGGGAGGCCTGGAGCCATTGAATAATGGTACCATATAGAGTAGACCCAGTTAATAAGATTTGAATGATTTTTATTTTTACCGGTTTTTTTATATTGTTTTTAATTATTCTACACCGCCCAGAGTCCAGAAAGAGTTGGGCAGCCTACAAATTTAAATAATAAATAAATAAACTGAAGATAGGGAGAAAAAGAGGGGGGGAGAAAGAAAAGGAAATTAAAGAAATTAGCAAAACAATCCCACCCTCCCCCAGATGTTCAAACCGGATTCACACCCACACATTTGTTTGCATCCTATCAAGGCTTAGTTAGCTGTCGAGGTCCCTTTATAACGCTGCAATGATTCCAAACTCGGTTTCCCTCCCCTCCCCCCCTCCCCGCGCGCAAGGCAGCTTCCTTTCCATCTGGTTGAATGTATATACTGTAAGAAGCAAAAGTGCCAGCTTTCCCGCGGAGAGGGAGCGGGGTGATACGACAGAAACCCGGGAGGCTTAATAACCGAAGCACCCCGGTCTCCTCAGTCCCTTTCGCTTCCCCTTTCCGACAAGACGAGGGACGCCAAAAGCATCTCGGACTCGGGCCGTTTTTGGACCCCTCCGAGTAAAAAAGAGCAGCCCAGCTCTCCACACGGGCGGGCTAAAGGAAGCGGGGAGTCCATCCCGCAGAAGCTTAAACCTCATCCCTGAGGGAAACTCGGCCGTCCTCGCCCCCCCCCCCCCGCTTTGTGCAGCCGCGGTAGCGTTTCCCTCTCTCTTCTTTCTTCATCCCTCCCCGATGGACGGAAGCCATCGGCGCGGAGTTATAAATTAGCTCCGGATAAATTCTTCCAATTCGCCCGGCTTTCCTTTTTATTTTTTTCCTCCCCCTTCTTCGGCCGGCTCTCCCTTTTCAGTGCCAGGGCGTCTTTGTGTGCACCAATTAAACAGGCAGCTTCTTTTATAACCTCGGGAAATCCCGCTTTTCTTCCTAAATGGGAGCAAATGAAAAAAATAGCCCATTTCTCCCTCAGAGTCTTAAGCCCCTTTCTGTCTGCCCCCCCCTCCTCCCGCTCTCCCCGAGAGTCTAGCCCCCCCCCCTCGGCGGAGCGCTTCAATCCCGTTCACATGAAAATTATGCCAGCTCCAGTGGCGCGTAAAATTGATGTGAACTGAAAGAAGAAGCGGGATCGGCGAGATCTTCCGTCTCTTTCTCTCTCTCTCTCGTCTCAACGGGGGGTTCGGTACGTTACACAAGGCCGAGCTTGTCTCTTTAAGGAGACATTGGCCCCTAATTAGTCCGCATTCCTCCCGGTGTGGGTGATACAGCGGTGGTGAGTGGCACTGGCTGGGGGTGGGACGCAGCAAGGTTCAATGGAGGCCTTCTCCTCCTCTCCTCCTCCTCCTCCAGCCGCACACCTCCCTCATCGCGCCACCACCCAGCAGACAAGCGGCGGCGGCGGCAGCAGCAGCAGCAGCCGCCGCCGCCGTCCCACGTTACTTTGATTGACAGCTGAACAAATGTTTCCCCTGTTCGAACGCCGGCGCAATCGAACGTCAGCAATCTCAAAGCTCCACCTCGGGCAGAGCGAAGAAGGGAGGGTTGGGGGGAGGGCCCCTTCAAAGGAACCCTTCGGATTGGCGGCCACTCCAGGACGCGTCACTTCCCCACGTGGGGGCGGTCGGCGAGACTCGCCTCTCCTCCTCCCTCTCCCTCCCTCCCCCCACCCGCGCCGCCGAGCCGTAAGCCCATTTGTCAGAGGCGAAATGATGGGCATTAATACAGAACGGCGATTAATGAGTGGCCGCCGCTGATTGGTCGTCGTTGACGCCCTCGGTGGGAGGAGCGGTCGGGGGGGGAAGTAGACAGGAGGCTAAAAAGGTTTCGCGCTGCCTGACGGGAATGGTAGTTTCTGATGTCCTATGTCGAAGGAATAATTGGATAGGGAGGACTACGTGTCCCGGGATGCTCCGCGACAGGTTCGTCTTCCGATTGTTGTGAATATGTATCAGAATGTTAATGATTCGCTGCTGCTAAATTTGGTCAAAGGAGTCACCTCGCCAGAGCGTGTTGTTAGAGCTGGTCAGAGCGGTGGGGTTTTGGGTTGCCGTTGCGGTTTCGTGTTATATTGTTTTTGCCTTGCGATTTTGCCAGAGTTGGAAAGGAAAAGGAGAGGATTTTTTTTAAAAAAAGGGAAAATAAAAACTCGTTTGATCAAGACCGTGTTTCTTCATTTTTCTTTTCTTTCTTTTTTAAACCAAAGGGGAGGGAGAACCAGAACCATTTAAAGGGGAAGGAAGACGGAAAAAAAAGAAAGAAAGAACCCACAACAAAAGGTTACTGCACTTAGCTATTTGAGGACGCGCGTAATTGCTTAGGGAGGAAAAAGACGGGAATAACGAGCGATTCTTTTCATCTCGGGAGTTCTGAAAGAAGAGGTTGGTTGTGTTTTTTTCCCCCCCACCTCTTCTTCTTTTCCTCTCTCCCTTATCGCGCTTCTCCTTGGTTGCGAAGGTGCCAAAAGCAACTAAGATCGATAAAAGTTTTTCAAACGGAAGAGGCGGCTGCGAGAGGGAAGCTCGGCGAGAGAAAGGCGATCTCGGGTATGAACGGAGTTGTCCTTTTTTGCTTTTCCTTTGCTTGCCGTTTAGGGGCACGGAGAGAGGGGCAGCCGCAGTGAAAGGAAAAGAACCGACCCCGGGGGAGAGATCGAGAAGCCGAGCGCCGAGGGGAGCTGGAGACGCGGGCGTGAAGCCTCTCCGACGATCGAGAGAAGCGGTCCGCGCGCGGGGCGAGAGGAGCGCCGAGGCCCTGGGCGTGGGAGCGCAGCAACCGGGGCGCGAGAATCGACCGGGGCCTCGCCGGCGATCATGCACGCCGGGCAGTGACAGCCTCTGTGGAATGTTGCTCGGCTTCCCTTTCGCCGGGGAGAGAACCGCCGTCGCCTCCTCTCGTGTCGTCGTCTTCTTCGGAGTGGAAGAGCCCGGGCAGAGCCGGAGGCGCTCTTTCCAAGCGCCAGCGCCGTCCCCGCTCTCTTCCCGGTTTGCATTGTCGCCCTTCAAATCAATGAACCGAGTTTCCCGGCTGGCCCAGAGCACCCACTAAATCGGTTTGGATGATTCGCGATCTGAGCAAGATGTACCCTCAAAGCAGACACCCGGTGAGTAGCGGCCAGGCGGGGCGAAGCGGGGCGGTGGTAGTAGTAAGGGAGGGGAGGGAGATGGCGACTTGGGGAGGGGGCCATGGGGGGACGATACCCCCCTCCACCCGCGAAAAGTCTTCTTTACGATATGGGAGGGGCGGAACCGGGAGCCGGTGGCGGCGGTGGTGGCGGAGGGAGGGGGGACCGGCGAGAGAAAACAAGAGATTAGGGACGATCCGCGAGAATAAAGAACAAATCTCTTTTCCTCCGCCCGAGTTCCCCTCCCCTCGTTTGCCTCCTGCTTTGAGGCCGCGAACGAGGGGAAAGCGGGCGGGGGGGGGGCGAAGGAAGCGACGGGGAGGGAGAGTTGGGTGAAACAATTGAGTTGTAGCCATTTTCTTATTGTTGTCTTTTTGGCTTTCCGGGCTTCGCGATGTCAGGGAATATAGACTGTTTACACTTAACTTCCGTCTTGCCTAGAAGCCTTTGAAAAGCTTTCCGAAGGCGATCCGGAGTTGGGAGCGCGGAGCTTGCTTTTTAAATCTGAATTGGGTTTCTGTTTCTCTCTGGGTTGCGCTGTCCGGGTTTTTTTTTTTTTTTTGCCCCCCTCTCCTCCCCACCCACTTTGCCCTCCCTCTTTCCTCCTTCTCTCCCTCCCTTTTTTATCCTGATTAATAACACTTCCCCCTCAGACACACACAACTGTTGTCTACTTTCACCTTGCCTCAGCTTTGTGGGTGCTTTTGTTGGGGGGGAAAAAAGAGGCGCTCCCCTCAATTAGAGAGGCTTATTTGAGGTGCCGACCAGACTTTGTGCTTGTGTAGGGTTAAGGAGAGCTCTTGTGACTAGGGAAGGGAAAATAACAACAGCCACAAAATCCTGTGTGTGTGTATGTATGTGCGCGCACACACCTTCCCCAAAGTGAGTTTTTAATCGCTCTTTTCCATCTGTGGCGGTTGAGGTGACTCCACTGGGTGTGTTTGATATATGTGTGATGTGCATCAGCAGGCTGGCTTAACACAGGAGTAATTAAAAATATTTTATATCCTGATGACCTCTTCTAGGCACCGCACCAGCCTGCTCAACCCTTCAAATTCACCATTTCTGAATCCTGCGATCGGATTAAGGAGGAGTTTCAGTTTTTACAGGCTCAGTACCACAGGTAACATTAATTGTGTTTACTTTTTCTGATCCTGAAACTTGTTTCTGGTTTGGCTTTCTTGCCCCCCCCCCCTTCTCTAAAATTCATGGACATATGTGGGTGGGTGGGTGATTCCCTTCTTTAAACAAATTATACACCTATTAGTCTGGAGAAAAGAAGGTCTTATCTTTCACAATCTATAAACACTTCCAGGTTATAGCCTTGAAGGCTGTTCTTTTCAATTTTGCTTGGGCTGCATCTCTCTCTCTCTCTTTCTCTCTCCTTTTAAAATTGTGCTTTTCAAAACAGCCCCATCAGAAGAAAAGACCCTCCCCTACTTTCTGAGGTCTCAGCTTTTTTATCAACCTGTTTTATCTTGTTGTCAAAAGGCTGACTTCAACTGAGACCTCTCTTAGCGGAACAAGGTTCCCAAATATTACAAGTGTGCTTTTAAACATTGTCCCGGATATATTTGAAAACCCTTTATCCAAAGCACTTTCTCCCTGAATTCACCCAAACAGAAGAAATCTCCCCCCACCCCAAGCTTAGCCTTGGCAGATCTGTTACCAGCCTATAAATAAAAGAGCTCTTATGAGTTCAACAAAGCACGATCAGAGAAGCTGTTTCAGAAATGGGAGCTTTGCAAAAGAGGAGGCTAACATTTCCCACCACCTGCTCCTCAAGTTGGGATTGCAAAGGGGGAAAGAAAATAAAGGGGTGGGGGCTTTTTCACTCCCCCCTCTTTTCTCCTGGGTGCATTTTGGTTTAAATATTGTTTGGGTGGTGCATTTATTATTGCTCATTTTCTTCATTGGTGGTGTGACAGCGGGACGGTATCAAGTGCTGATTAATTAGACCTGGAGCTGGAGTGTTTGCTCATTATCCTTGGGGTGGGAGGTGGAGAAGACTATCCTTTTTTTTTTTGACAAGCAAGGTCCCCCCCCATCATGTGGTTTGGTTTATTATTTTTTCTTAAGTGGGAAGAGTGCAAGACAGGGTTTATTGCTCACAAGATGTCGCTTGTGGATGCTGTTGTGCTGCTTTCTTTGAAAACTGAAAAAACCTTTCAACACTTTACTCTGAGTTACATTGACTGTCTGAGGGCAAGCAAGATCACACGGAAAAATCAGTTTAGTGGTCTTTTTGAAAGAGATTTTTACAGCCAGCATACAATGTTATGCTTTGGATATAATCAGCTTTCTCGATTTTGGTGTTTAGATATTTTTTCTCCATCTCTTTTTTTCAAGGAGGATTATTTGTTTTGCTCTTTTTTCCACTCTCCTCGAAATATCTTGTCCAATTGCTTCAAAAAGTTTTCCTATATATCTTGTCTGAGAAACAAACCAGTGTAATTGTCAATAAAGGATACTAAAGGGATGTTCAAAGTTTTTTTTTTTTTAAAAAAATAAAATTGGTCAACGTTACATCGGTGACTTTCAGGGAATGTTTACCTCTATGTTAAGATATTTTTAAAAAGTGATGTTGTTATATATTCAGAGATGGCTGTCTTTTGTCTCCCTTTCTGCCTTTCCTCCCACTCCCAACAGTTTAAAGCTAGAATGTGAAAAACTGGCCAGTGAAAAGACGGAGATGCAGCGGCATTATGTCATGGTAAGCAGCATAACCAGTTCAGAGTGTCTGTTTTATTAGTTTGATCTTTGAACAGATCCAATAGTTCCGGTTGCTGCAGGCAGCTAGCTAGTGGTGCCATAGGGATGCTGTTAAGAAAGAAGGTGCCAGGATAAAAGGCTGGGTTTGAAACCCCCTTTTTGTATGCTTCATGTTGATAACCCAGGTGTGAAGTTTTCCTTTTATGGTTGGTCAGAGTCCTCTTGGACCTTTTTTTATGACCAAGCTTCTCTTGAAAGAGATAGATACCCTCCATGGGTCCTGCAAGCCTGAGAGTCCTTTAAGATTGCATTCTGTATTTAAAGGATACAGAATCGTTGCACCCCTTTATCTCTTGACTGATCCCGATAATGTGTGCATTTTCATACAGCTTCAAAGGGAAAGCTGACAGGTTTATGTCATTCCCTTCCCTTGAGATGTGGAATAGTCCTGTATCTGTGTGTCAGAGGAAGAAATATACATTAATAGATGTGAGGGAACCGTTTGCTCACATCTTAATCAGGTTTTCATTCTTAAACCTGTTGCTTATGAGCAAGCTTCATGTTTAATTGGGGATGCCAACTATCAGAAGGTTCAAAATATTTAGATACTCTTTTTATTTACCAGCTTGTCCAAATTCCCTTTATCGGTAATTGGTAGATGATGGTGTCTCTATACTTAATTTTTATGATAGATTCTAGTAACACGCAAAGAGCTGTTTTTTTATCTGTTCCTCTGTAGCTAGATGGCAAAATAATTGCTTTTTTATGTGATGGAGTGACTCAGTTTTAAGGAGGACAGTAACCTTGAGAGATATGCTGCCTTCTAGTCAAAGCAAAACTATCCATCAAAGCTTATATTCTGGCTTTCTCTTATCTAATGTGATTGGTACATATGGTGCTAGCTGGCAAAATTGAGCAACCATTTGGTGCAAGAAAATACAATGCTGTAGCTGTGTGTGTGTGTGTGTTTGTGTATGCAGCTATTCTATTTTTAAATCTAAAATATAGGATAAATTTCTGTTATTGCCCAACAACAGAATTTTAATGTCTGCTTTTAGCATTTCCAACATTTTAGCATTTTTATACTGAAGATGTGTATATGTGCTTATCTAATATTTAATAATTGGATTTCCCCCCTTGTCAGTATTAAGTGAATATTTTCCTTTTTTGGAAATTTGATCAGTGTAGAATTAAAATAGACAACAATTAGATGTGTTGTAATAGGTAAAATGGAACATTTAACTTTTACATAACACAATTCTTCAAAAGTCTACATGTTCGTCATTATTGTGTCCTTGTGAATTCTAAAATAAATCAGTGTTCTTTTTTCCCCTTAGTATTACGAAATGTCGTATGGTTTGAATATAGAGATGCATAAACAGGTAGGCAAACCAGATTTTGAATCTTGCCTTGTGGTTAAAAATCATTTTGTTGTATTTTACTCAATTCTGCAAATTGTGATTGTTTCAGCAGACTGAGGGAGCCGGTCTTAATTATTTTATGAGACAAACCCTTCTAGCCATGCCTAAGAGAAACTGTAGTGTTTATTCCAACAGCTGTCTAAATAATGTCTTCTTTCAAGTATTTGTTGTTTGCAAAATCAGGATTGTAGGTTAAAGTTGATTATTGTCAATTGCTGCTTTTTGATGCATACACCAACTCCCATCCTAAAGTAAATCTATCATGAATGAATGGTTGTGTTTATTTTAAGTGAAACCATATGTAAGTAGATAAGTTTATTGGGATACATAGATGAAAAATGTTGTAAAAAAAAGAATTGTTGCTTCTTCCTTCCATTCATTAATTTATTTACTCAATCGTGCATGCATCTGTCTTATTTTGAACTAGATATCGTTCATGTAAATGATTTCATGCTGGGTTGCAGTCTAACAGTTTGGCTAAGTTTAATAAGTTGTTAAGTGATTAATGAATATAGCCTCATTGATAACAAACAGAAAAATTTCCTGATATACAGTATACCCAAATATTTTGATTAGTTTTACAATGAGAAATTATTCAATTTTTTTATTACCATGATTTTATTTTAAAAGCATTCCTAAATAAAGTTACTTTTAAAAATCCTTCTAAAACAAAGAAGTGTGGCAAGGAAAGCATCTGATTTATTTGATCAGTAGCGAATTCTAAACTTGAGAACATTTAACTTGAAATTCTACTTGTGAGTTCATCCTATAATTGCACAATTTATGAGGATAGTGTAATTAGAAACTTGTTACACCAGCCAAAATATCAGTGTATTTCATAATGCGTTCTATTTCAAATCACTGTCTTGCGATATAATGAATTGTATACTATCAATATTTAATTGTCTCTAGTTCAGTGTTGGAAATATGCACAGCTTTTGAAATTAATACTTAAGACAACAAATGGGTACTGTAAGTGACGGTCAGGTGTATGACCGTTTATGAATGGTGTCTTTAACAAAGGGAAACTTTTTGCTGAAATTAATTCAAAGTTCAGCTTTTTATCCTTGCAAGGCACTAGAATAAATTACCATAACTTGCATAAATAGGTTGATTGCCAAAACCCATATGTATCATCCATGCATAGAGTTTCCCACAGGTGTTCCAAATCAGCCACCACCCAGTTGTCCCACGTCATATTTACACTAAGTAGTTAAATACGTGTACCAAGACTTTCTTTAAAATATCTGTTAGAAATAAAAGGTTTGGATGCAAAGTCACTGAGGATTCTTGAGGCAGGGTGGGGAATAAAAAAGGATCCTTTTAAACATTTATTTCCGAAATCTTACTTTGTAAACAACCTGTATTACAGGGTTGAGAAACTTCTCCATTTTATACCTATGGTGGTTTTGATGGAGTGGGTTAAATGAGGCTACCATTTCCTCCACTGACTCTCCTTTCTATAAGATGAGTGATATAAATGCTGCATCTCCACAAAACACATTTTAATACTTTCCCATCACATGATGTAGATGAATGAAATGCTTCATGGAAGGATAATTTTCATTAAAAAAAATTGCCCCCCTCTCCTTGCTGTACAACAAGAGGGGTTGGTGATGTGGATATGTTTCCTCCAAGCTTTTTTCTGTAACATTCTCTTCCGACTCTTTTCATTTGACATTACAAAAATACTGAAGGCCGCCCTTTTAAAGCCTTCAAACCTCCACCTTAAATCCTTCCATCTTGTTCTTCCTCTCCTGATCTCTCCCCCTCCCCACCTCCTCCATCTCCTACAACCCAGTTCAGACTGACTGATCTGCTTTGGGGATTATTTGTGGGTTTTGTTTTTCAATTCAATCACATAAAACAAAAAATCCTGAGGGCAGTTTATCACATTATGGAATCCTTGCAGCTCGGCAAACCACCAACTTATTATATTTTCTTTCTACGCGCCCCTCCTCCATCTCCCTACGCCCCAACACAAAGCCGAGAGACCTATCCATCTTTATTTGTTTTCCTAGGCAGATAGCCTTGGTTTCTTTTAGCTCCTTTTTCCAGATGTAGTGGCTGGATGCCCTTGTAATGGAAAGCAGGCAATAATGCGGCCGAGTTGCCCTGCGGCATAATTGGGTCTAGTTCTCTAGATAAGGTTAGGCTTATTCGCTTATTGGATTTGCGTCTCAAAAGTGGGGCTCCCTGGAGGGTCTGGAAGTACCCTAGTAATTGGTGACCCTGATATTTGAAACCTTTGTGTATTTTTTTTTCCTGTTGAGGCATCTGTTCTTCTTGGCTGCTCCCGGCCACAGAGTATTTATTTTTAGAGAAATTTTTCATTGGAACCGAAAATGATTGCTGTGCTGGTGTCAAACCTCTGTGATTTACCAGATTGATCAAAGGGTAAATGCATAGAGTATTCTCTCTCTCTCCCCCTCCCTCTTCCTCCCTCCCCCCTCTCTCTCCACATGGGCTTCAGAGTGGGGTGAAAAGGATGTGGTATGGCTGCTTGCCTTCCCCATCTCTTTTGCTAGTCTGATCATCAGTCATCCCGTGTTGGTTTTGATAGAAGACTATTAAAGTGAAACCTATGGGGAATTTGTCATTCTGAAAGGAAAGCTAATGTAATTAGTACCAATTAAAGTACATTTAGTAAATTGGATTTAATCTTAATTAAGCCTGCATAATGTTGCCAATTTTTAACAATTATGTTTGAGAACATAATTAATTTAGATTTTGGTAACTGGGTAAATAGCATTAGGCTGATAAAATGAGTTCTCTGAATTATTTTGGTCTTTTTAAAATATTAATAATAATAATAATAGAAACCTGGTGTGTGGTATATAGAAACCTAAGTGTTTCATTTGTGTTTAATTTTGGTTTTCCGCAATGTCTGCCGACACCAGTAACCTGCTCTAGAGGCATTTGAGGGTCTCAGGCTGGGGCACGGAGGGTGGGGGAATGGGATATAGCATGTTTTTGCTCCAGAATTGGGCAGAAAATGCCACTATTTCTCCTTCTGACTGGATACTGTTAAAGCTATGAATATATTTATCTCTGTTGACAGTGCCTTGAAAATTCTCTGGGATCTCATCCCTCCCCGATATTTTATGGCTTATGAATGTAAAAAGCAATGTGTGAATGTGGTTTGCAGGGATAGAAAGGTATGAAAAAATAAATGATGTGGGATACGCTCTGGGTTTTTTCTACATTGCCTTTCCTTTTTTCCTCACATATCTGGTTCATCGCCTCTCCCCCCCCCAAAAAAAAATAAAATAAATCTGAGCTTTGCATAATGGTTTTGCCCCAGAAGGGAATAGTGTGTGATGGGCATGTATATATGTGTGCCATATAGTATAGCTTTTCTTTTTTTAAAAAAAAAGAAAAGTCAGGATTTTGTTGCATAAATTTGAACGTTATTTTTGTTATGCTAAGTAGATTGTCATACCGCATAAAAATACACTAAATCAGAGTTTGTGGGTTATTCCCTTATAATGAGAATCAGCACTTGGCTACAGATAAGACGGTTGCAAATAAGGACTGGTGGGAAGTCAGTTAAATTCATTGAAGGAAATCTCAAACAAATCTCCTTCTCTTTATTTTTGCCTTTGAAGAAATCAGAACTTGAAACAGGGCATATTTTTGAAGGAAAAAAAAAATCATTTTGAAGGAAATTTCAATCTGTTCTTTGCTCCTTTCCCCCTTTTGCTCCGGTCCATGCAAATTTTCTTCCAGGTCTTAAGCAACAACCTTTGGAGTGCTACTAAAATATTAATTAGGCTGAAATGAAAGGGCTCAGGCCGGCTGATAGAATATCATAATCGTAGCTGCCGTAGTTGATGGTAAATGATGATAAATGGCATTAGGAACCTTTTAGCAAACTGTAATAACTACACAGAGGGAAGTGGTATGGATTTGCATTATATCTGATACCCTCTGGTACCAAGTGGATTGCCAATACTGCTTGTTTAGCATTTTCTAAGGGCAATAGGATATTGATTTCTGACTTGCAAGGAACAGCTCTATTTTCACCACTGAAAAGTATTGTGGGTTGTTAAGACGAAATAGACTTGAAGAGGCCTGACTGCTGCCCATCATGGAGCGAATAAAGCAAAACTGCCAAAGCATGGCGGTGCAGCGAGATGGGGCCCTCAGCAATTTGTTGCTATTAATTTACCATGCTCGACAGCAAATCAATCGGCATCTACTTCATCTGCTGGAGAAAATGCTGTCCAGGGCAGATAAAAGGCCCCGGCGCAGTACAGGGAATAGGCAGGATTGGCCAAGCGGAGGCGGCAGTTAATGTGTAAATAAGTGAAATCAAGGCTGCTGTTGCTGCAGAGGAAGCTGTTTTTAATTAGGTTGGGGGCTTTTATATGGAGCTATTTAAGAAAAGAGTGGAGTAGAGCAGTGGAGGGTTTTAGGTGTGTGCGTGGGAGGGAGGGGGAGAGGAAATTTATTGCTGACGGCGGTTAATATATGGTTTGTATGACAACCTAGCCTTGAGTCCACTTACTGCTTGGGCTTGGGTGAATTATTGCATCCAAGACTTAGATGGGAATCCATTTGTTTAATTTAGAACCAACCAACCACTCTTGTTCAGCCCTGAAGCTATAGGAGCCTGGTTATTGAGAGCAGCTGGTATACAGGTAGCCCTTGACATACAGCCATTTGCTTATGACTGAATGAAAAGAGAAAAAAAGACTTATGACCAGTTTTCACTTGATTGTTGCCTCCCACAGTCAGATGATCAAAATTCAGGCACTTGGCAAGTGGTATGGATTCGTGATGGTTGCACTGGCCTTGGGCCATGTGATCATTTCAGTAATGGGTTGATACTGGTAGGGGTGAGGAAGGCACACTGGTAGCGCTCGGTGCACTGCACACATAGTTTTGGTTCCCTTGCAATGTGCAAACACATCCAGGCCTCGTGCACAGAAGCGAAATAATAAGCTTAAATCTCTCTTGTGTGCAAGATTTTGCTTTCCTGCACATGTACAGAAGCAAAAACATGCTGAGATGCATGTGCACGCACGCAAGGGAATTGAAACTGTATGCGCAGCGCACCAGTAGTAGAAGTAATGGGAATCCACCCCTGGATCATTTGTCACCTTCCCAGTTGGTGTCGATAGTAGAAGCCAGATTTGCTTAATGACTGCGTGGTTCACTTAACAGTGATTTCCGTAACTGTTATAGCAAAAAGGGGATGCGGAGAGGGGTGGTATACAAGTCCAATAAATAAACAAACAAACAAACAAACAAATAAGAGCAAAACTCACTTAACAACTGCCTTGCTTAGCGATGGAAATTTTGGCCTCCATTGTGGTTGTAGGTCAAGGGTTACCTTTGTTTTGTGGAATATCTTAAGGAAGACTGATCAAAGGTTAGCAAGGTTGAGTGAACCCAGGTTCTCTGTAAGGGCTCATCCCTGATCCATCCTGTGTGGCTGTAGGACAACTTGGCATAGCCAACTTGCAACGGCCAGCTCACTACCGCCAGCTTGCTGCTGCCAAGTTACCTTCGTCAACTCACTACCACCACTAAGTCACCACAGGGCAACTCCACACGACCCATTTGCCATGGGGATAATTCGATGCAGATGGGCAGGTGGGCGAGGGAGTGGGTGGGCAGAGTGGAGGTGGCAGGTGGCGGGGGGGGGGGATGTTTCTGCATTTTCTCACCTCCTGCTGCCGTCATTTTTGCCAAACTCCGAAGCAATGTGTGAATGTGGTTTGCAAGGATAAAAAGGTATGAAAAAATAAATGATGTTGGTGTGACATGGGCATACCTGGGGAAGCCCATGATTGGTCTTGCAGCTGCATTCTGCACGATCTGAAGTTTCCAAACACTCTTTAAAGGTAGCCCCATGTAGAGAGCGTTACAGTAGTCGAACCTCAAGATGATTACTTATTTTCTCTCCTTCCCCTACCAACCAATAGAATTGTCTGGGGTACTTCCTTGTCTGTGAGTACATTGTGATAGATCAATGATGGCAAAGGTCTGGCATGTGTGCCACAGGTGGTACATGGAGCCATATCTGAGGGCACACGGGGTGTTGCACTATATTAGCTCCAGTGATCTTTTTGGCTGTCTTTGCTATCTCCAAGCTTCAGGAAAGCCACCTGAAGCCTGGGGATGGTGAAAGACAGCCAGTGGGCCAACATGAAGTTTAGAAACAAACTTTCAGTTTGCCTATTGAGCCGTTTTCGTTCTCCTCAGGCTTCAGGAAGCTTTCATGAACCCTTGGAATGGTGAAAAATAGCCCAATGGGCCTACCAGAAGTTTGGAGGCTTCAGTGAGGCTTGTGCACATTCGTGGGGAGGTGGCATGGGGGTTTGTGCGCAAGTGTGGGAGCAGCAGGGGGATTTATGTGCATGCGCAGGAAGTTTGTGGTTGTGCGCTTGTGTTGTGGCATTGCATTATGGATGTGGGCACTCGAGCTATCATGTATGCACCCTTTTGGCACCCAAGAAAGGTTTGCCATCACTGTGATAGGTGCTTTATGCTAGCAACTTTTCCAGATCACTATTACTATTTGCTTACTTGTCACACTCCAGGTAGTCCTTGACTTACAAACAGAATTGAGCCCAAAATTTCTGCTACTAAGCAAGACAGTAGCTAAGTGAGTTTTGGCCCATCAGTAACACAGGTGTTAAAATAAATATCTGGTTTTGCTTGTCAGAAGGTCGCAAGAGGTGATCACATGATCCTGGGACAATGTCACCATGATCCTGGGACAATGTCAGAAATATGAGTCGGTTGCCAAGCATCCAAATTTTTTATCATGTGTCCATAGACACGCCGCAACTGTCATGAGTGTGAAAAATGGTCATAAGTCACTTTCAGTGCCGTTGTAACTTCCACCAGTCACTAAACAAAAGCTTGTAGGTCGAGAACTACCTGTAGAAATGATAACTTGCTCTCCATCCCAGAAATGCCTAGTTACTGATCAATGTAACGGGCCTTCACATCCGTGCAAATTTGGTAAGGCCTATAAATAACTCCAGAAAGGGAGAGAGTTTTGTATGTGAAAAGAGGACCACTGTGTGAAGGCTTTACTATTGGTTGTAACTCAAGGGCTTAGAGGAGTGCTTCTCAACTTCTTCAACAACTTTAAGATGTGTGGACTTCAACTCCCAGCATGCAGGCTGTGGATTCGAGTGTTGGTTATGACCTATCAAGCCCTACATGGCATAGGATCAGACTATCTCCGAGACCGCCTTCTGCCGCACGAATCCCAGTGACCAGAGAGGTCCCACAGAGTTGGTCTCCTTAGGGTCCCGGTGACCAAACAATGTCGGCTGGCAGGACCTAGGGGAAGAGCCTTCTCTGTGGGGGGCCCGGCCCTCTGGAATCAGCTCCCCCCGGAGATTCGTACTGCCCCCACCCTCCTCGTCTTCCGAAAGAGTTTAAAAAGCCATCTTTGCCGCCAGGCCTGGGGTTCCTTAGATCTTCCCTCCTGATCAATGAATGCTGTAGTTTGACTGTTGAATGAATGATATTGATAGTTTTTTAATTAGAATTTTAAGATTGTTTTTTAATGTATTAATTGGATTGTTATTATTGTTTCCTGTTGTTCTGTACATGCTGTGAGCCACCCCGAGTCCTCGGAGGCATACAAATCCAATTAAATCTAAAATAAAATCTAACTGAAGTCCATGCCTTTTAAAGTTTTAAAGTGGAGAAAGAGAGAGCCCGTAGAGAGCAAGACACTCTTTTGTAAGCCAAAGTGTGTTCTTGCTTTCAAGAAGCTATTGTATATCGGAAAGTTTCTGTTCCTGTATCTGTTCTCATAAACATTTCAGTGATCGCATGGAGATTAAAGCAAGATCACTTTGTAATGTTCTGTTTGTTTGACCAGTTATTTAGCCAGATGTTTTGGATTGTAAATAGGACTGTATGTGTGAGTAGAATTACAAAATATACACGTGCAATATTGATTTCTGGTTGGAGATGTATTGTTTTCTACTTGAGAAGAAGCTGGAAAACTACATGGTTAAAATTTTCTCTCCATTTTTAAACCACAAGAAAGAGTTTGTTCAAGGTATAAACAATGAGGGACCCCTACTGCATGTTCTGTCGGGCTCCTCCCAAAAATTCACAGGTACAAATTTCAGACACACACACACACACACACACACACACACGTTTGAAAATTCAAAACAATGTTCTTTATAATGAAAATTCACTTAAACTAAGCCCCCTTTTTGTATAGCAAAGAGCACTCGTCTCCAAACCAACTGGTAATTTGTACAAGTCCCCTATCAGTTCTGTGATACTTAGCTTGCAGCTGTGAAGGCAATTCACAGTCCTTCTTCTTTCACAAAGTGAAACACACTTTGCTCTGGTTGAGTTTTAAAGCGGGGGGGGGGATCAGCACACTAAAGGTCAAAGTCAGTAAAGCAGTCACAATGATCAGATAATCTTCCACAATGGCCAAACCCACAGGCTGCTATTTATAGCAGCCTCACTAATTACCACAGCCCCACCCAACCACAGGTGGCCTCATTTTCTTTGATAATAATCTCTCAGTTGTTGTTGCCTATGCATCGCTCTCCGCATGCGTGGCTGTATCATTAACTCTTGTTCTGAATCCAAGGAGGAGAGAGATAATTGATCTCCTTCTGAGCTGTCTGCCACACTCTCCTCCTCCCTGTCACTCATGTCTTCTTGGTCAGAGGAGCCTTCAGCAGCAGATTTGGGGGGGGGGGGCACGCGGCAAAACAGGCCTGCAGCATGTGGATGTCTCCCCCACATCCACAGTCCTTGGGGCAGGAGCTGGGCCAGAGCTAACCACAACACTGTAGGACTGGAAAGTGAAAATAAAGTAGATGAGAAATGCAAAGGTAAACACCAATGACAAAGATTACTTATCAAATTTAAAAATAAAAAGCAAGTGCTGATGAGCAAAAAATGACAGACAGTATTTCTTCTTTTAAGAAATCTTCCACCTTAAAATTGGTACGACCAAACTGTATCTGACTTTGGACTCATGCAGGTCTCTTACTGATTTAAAAAAAACTATGGAAATATTAATGACAGAATCAGTGGATAAATGGCATAAGCAAACTTGCAGAAACCAATGTATAAGTCAGTAATGGGTTCTAAAACCTGTTACTACTGGTTTGTGTGTACACGTACACGCTTGTGCAACGTTTCTGTGAATGCTTCCAATCATTTCCAATCAAAAGTGTAGAATTTTAGATTCCTTATATTTTTTAATGTAATCAATTTTTATGTGTGCCTTCAGCATCCAAACAGAGCAAAAAGCAACCCTATGGAATAATAAGTCTTAGGAGAAGAATATTTCAACAATAGAGTTGGAAGAGTTACTGCATACACGTTCTAAAATATAAATTATTCAAATTCTTTCTTTTTCTTTTTTTTAATGGGGAAGGAACCTTTTAATTTCACTGCTGCCTCTCTGTCTCTCCCTTTTTAGCATGAGCTTCATTTTCCTGCTTCCAGAGAGAAGAATCATTTGAATAATTACATTTTCTTTTAATTGGGAAGAATGTTTGTATAAGGTTACATTGTCCCACTGGGATGCATAGTGAAGAAGGTATCTAGTTTGCATAATTGGGGATGGGCTGTACTGCATGCATACATGCTGTTTGATCATAGACTCCATGATATTTTTTTTTCTTAGCATGGATTTCTGACTGCCTTTTAAATGCATACAAATGTTGGCACTGCATTATCTGTTGAGCACTCAAAATTGCTTTGTTTCTCAAACCAGAAACAACCAACGGTTGACATACCCATGTCTTTAAATATTGGTGCATAAAGCAGTTTATAAACATGAAAGCCTCTTATTACCTCTCTTTATGACAACCAATTAAAATGAGGGAGGTAACATTCAACCAGTATTAATTTATCAATAACAATTGTTATTTGTTTTTACTACATGGGATGAGAGTAATTCCAAAGTGGCCTTTTTCTACAGCAAAAACTGCAAATAGAAAAAGAAGATTATGCACAGAGAGTGTTGCAGTTTCAATATATTTTTGCCAAATGCGGTTGTTTTATTCAGCGTGGGCTGCTGGTAAGCATACAAGTTTCCCCTAAATTTTAGCTAAAAGTTCCATTTAACTCCCATCAAATAACTCGGCATGATTTGCGTTAGCATTTAGGGAATGATTTAAGCATTCTGTTTCCAGATGAAATAAATGCCACGGATGAGTTTGCTTGTTAGAAATGGAGTACAATTTTATGGAGCCTAAATGCACAGCTTGTTGCAGACAATCATTTGGCTATTTAGCATTCAGAGATAGCGTGGTTACTGGTTCTCCCAAACACGTGATCGATCGTGTTTGCAATTTCTTGTTGACCGCTAAGCAGACCCGGAATCAGTTGGGCTACTTCTAATTGAAAACATGCCTCAGCATGTGTTGGCAAACCTATAATATTATTCTTAACTGAAGTGGGTAAACTCAATATTGGTTGTCGGTATATTATAGCGGAAATCAGCAAAAAAAAACCCCAACCTTTTAGGCACTAAGGACCGGTTCTGAGGAGAGAGGGCAGAAAGGGACATGGTTTTGCATACTTCCTGCATCCCATGGGTGGGGTTTTGCTTGTTTGCGTAATCTGGTTTCTGGCATGTCCACAGATCAGGGCTTGGGGACTGCTGGTGTAGACCTACTTACTTATGTTGCAATCTTCAATGATAGAAGAAAAAGGCTTCATGTTTCTGGAGTAGCACTGGTGATGGCCCTGTGACATGGATAGTGAGCAAACTCCCTTCCCAACATACGTTGTATAATGTTGTGCAACATTAGCGTGGAATGCAAAATTCACGACTACAAAAGTAATGTTTGGAAAATCCTGTTATTTTTGTTTGGTAGGTTTCATATATTGTGCTTCTTTAACCATGAAAAAGAAAATGTGTTCTCTGTGTTTCAGTTTAAAACAATTTACATAATAGATTTTGAACAGATATTTTATTATGCTGTCTCCTCCCACCTCTTCACATTTCCAAACCTGTGGGCTAGAACTCGCCAGCTTCAATGGAGTAAAACTGAAGCAGAATGAAACGATGGCAGTAGTTTATGGGTTGCAGGGTAGCTTTCCTCTACCTCTTACCAACGTGTGAAAATTTTGCTAATGGATAGATAAGATATTTACATTTTAATTCAATAGGATAATTTGCTGTTTTTAAAATATCTGTGCAACTGAAGAGGATATTTGTAGCTTGATGTTGAGTTTGATGGTTTTCTTGCAGACATTTTGTTACCAAACTAGGTAACATTATCAGTGGGGCAAGAGAGCAGTGCAGTAACATCATCAGTACTGGGAAAAAAGCCCCGAACTGTCTTCAAGCAAAAACAAAGGAATCCCAGTTGCCTTTTGGAAAATCACCTTTGAGTGTAGGGAATCAGAAAATTCTGACTCCAACCTGCAGATAACCTCTATATTTCTGTATCTGTGAACTTATTTCAGAGAACTATTGATCTTCTGGGAAATTGATAACCCTACTAGACCATAATAACTACATCAATTCCTCCAAATCCCTAACTAATATTTGTATGTGTATGTAAATTGGTGCTGAGTTAGTCATTATTCCAGATGTATCATTCTTTTAGATCAGGGGTGTCAAACTGGCGGCTCGCAGGCCAGATGTGTCACACACAGGCCACACCCACCCAAGCTCTGTGAAGGGAAAAACATTGCCAACGTCATGTGACAGCGGTGTGACACCACGAGTTTGATACACATGTTTTACATGTCTAGACTACGGGTGGGCAAATATAGCAACATTAGCTGGCTCAGGAACTCGGGGTATTGAAGTCGATAGGTCTTAACGTTGCCATAGTTGCCTTTACCTGGTTTAGATGGGAAAAATAGGGGTAGACTTAGAAGATTAAAGGAGTTTCAAACTGCAATAACTAAGAATAATTCTAGGGCACTTTAACAGTGGATGGGGATGTGATGGAGGGAAAGTAATGAGGATGTGTGCAAATAGTTGTGGGCAAGCGAAATGTGAGGAAGCCAAACGGGTTGTGGGAACGCTGGAGGCAAGCCATTTGACCGTCTATCTCAAGAAAGGTAACTCAGTCCAGCTGCTGAGAGAGGTAGGAAAAAGCACTTCAAAGAGTCGCCAACTTAATTAACTCACTAAAGTATAACTAAGGCTGGGAAGTTCCAATTATGGTTTTAAAGATTCTATATTTACTCTAGACTAGTATTAAAGAGGCCTGGCAAAATCTGTGTTGTTCTTGCTCTTTTGGCCTTGATGACTAGGTGAGGTTTGACGGGATGAATTGTTAAACAACTAGTTATCTCCAAACTGGCTATGGGTGTTACAGTCGGCTGTAAGGCCAATTGGGGAGGGGGGGTATTGAGAGTTGTATTGGGTATATGGGGGTGCAGGACTTGTATAGTGGTACCTCTACCTACAAACGCCTCTACTTACAAACTTTTCTAGATAAGAACCGGGTGTTTAAGATTTTTTTGCTTCTTCTCAAGAACCATTTTCCACTTAGAAACCCGAATCTCTGAAACAGTAACCAGAAAAGGCAGGGAGGAGCCTCCGTGGGGCCTCTCTAGGAATCTCCTGGGAGGAAATAGGACCAGAAAAGACGGGGAGAAGTTTCTGTGGAGCCTCTAGGAATCTCCTGGGAGGAAACCAGGCTGGAAAAGGCGAGGAGAAACCTTCATGGGGCCTCCCTAGAAATCTCCTAGGAGGAAACAGGGACTCCACCATCCCTGTGGTTTCCTCAATCACACACATTATTTGCTTTTACATTGATTCCTATGGGAAAATTGCTTCTTCTTACAAACTTTTCTACTTAAGAACCTGGTCACAGAACGAATTAAGTTTGTAAGTAGAGGTACCACTGTACTATACTGAGGGCCAAGGGAAGCTGTTTTTGCCCTCCCCAGACATTGAATTATGGGTGTGAGCAGTCACGCATGCATGGCAGAGTATCTCTCTCTCTATCTCTATCTCTCTCTCTCATACACATACGTACACACACACATGAGGGAGGAGGAGGAGATGAAAAAGGGGGGAAAGGGAGCAAGAGCTAATAACAGTAGTACATATTTGAGCAATTCATCAGCTTTAGACTGAAGCTGTATTGAAGATAGAAATGAAGTTGGGGAAAGCATTGTGAACCAAAATTGCTACCTATTGAAGGAAGGAAAGATTCTACCAAGGCTAGTGGGCCAGATTTGCGTGTTTTTGTTCATTTGTTTTATGTGTCTATGTCTGTTCTGTCATATTGATAAAACTCTAGAAGTTTGGCAACCCTGCCTGGAGGCTGTGAGTTGTTCAGATTAATGAATTTACCTTCTGCAACACCTTGGGTGCGCTTTCCTTCACAGTGGGGTAGGTAGAAGTCCAGCATGCATAGTTTTTCTTAGCCTTGCACAGTAGTGATTACTCCCGTGTCCTGGCGCAGAATATAAATATTGAATAAGTGGAGCACTTGCTGAGTCTCTCACAGCTATAAATGGTACTTCTTTTGGTCAGGAGTTCACTGCCTTGTAAGATTGAAATTAACACCGTTGATGTGTTGTGCTTTTAATCATCAGGTTAGTTAATGTTGTGATTTTTGGAATACAGCAGCTTAGAGAACCCAAGCTAAAGTATGTAAAATCTAGTATTTCCCTTAAAACCATACTCTGTCTGAAATTTAAAAGCAAGTAAAACAAAACAAAAGATTTTCCAATCCAGGCAAAGTCCACAGCTTCATTCAGAAAATTTTCTCTTACTGCCTAGAGATTAGATTAGATTAGATTTATTGGATTTATATGCCGCCCCTCTCCGCAGACTCGGGGTGGCTCACAACAATAGTAAAAACAGTACATAGTGACAAAATCCAATGCCCACCAATCCAATTACAATTTTAAGTTAAGAAATTCATAAAACAATCCCAATATATATAAAAAACAAGCACACAATCAATCAAACGGCAAAACAACATGGGCAAGGGGGAGGTGTTTTAGTTCCCCCATGCCTGACGGCAGAGGTGGGTTTTAAGGAGTTTACGAAAGGCAGGGAGGGTGGGGGCAATCCTAATCTTAGGGGGGAGCTGGTTCCAGAGGGTCGGAGCCACCACAGAGAAGGCTCTTCCTCTGGGTCCCGCCAGACGACATTGTTAGTCGACGGGACCCGAAGAAGGCCAACTCTGTGGGACCTAACCGGTCGCTGGGATTCGTGCGGCAGAAGGCGGTCCCGAAGATATTCTGGTCCGGTGCCAGGAAGGGCTTTATCAAGAGGTGTCTTTTTCAGATAGACTTCTATCTGATTAATTTCTCCCAAAGTAAGAAATCCTACTTTTCTGACTCAGATGAAAAAAAAAAAGAACTAATGGCTGACTGGAGACTTTTGCATTTTGTTCAGGCAAAAGGACGAGGAAGCTTAAGCGTGCAGGCAAAAGTCTCATTCATCCTTATTAAACTGAAATATGCCATGCAGCTATAGCTGTCACCAGCAGTGAGAGAAAATACCTTATGTGGTCTTAACTTGTTTTAATGTTGAATGGAATGGGTTCCTCCTTTTATCCAAATGTGCACAGTACATTAAAATGCATCGGGTAATGCTTAAAGATGCTTAAAGACTGTAAACAAACCTTTCCTTTTGAATAGCGCTTTGGGGTTTCAGGTGAGATTTATCTGTGTCTACCCGTTGATGGCATATCATTTATGAGGAAAATGGATTCCTCCTGCCACTTTGAGCTCTGCTCCAGAGGAGAGACTGCAGGCAGAAAAAAAGGGAAGTCTCTTGTCTACCCAGGCTATGTTAGATGTCACCCTTTGTCGTTTTAGGCTTTCTTGTTTTCCAGCTGACAATAGGCACCAGATTTAGCATGCATAGTGGAATTCCAGATCCTAGTTATTGTCCCCACTGAATGCATTAATCCTTTGAGGAACTCCTTCGGTAGACCAGCAAAACACCAGAGAATGCAGCCGTGAAGCACACTTGCTTTTATTGTGTTATGGTTCAAAAAAGATAGAAATTGCAACTGGATTTAGTAAGTGTGGAGAAAAGCACTTGAGGGAATGGCCTGGCAAAGAACAGAGGATGTGATCGGGAAGAATATTGAAGCTTTTTGATGGCTGTGAATGAAAAGATAAAAATAACCTATCATTGAAATAACAAGGGTGGGAGAGTCTAGGCTGATGTGAAATGTAGGAGTGCTAAGTGATACCGCTCAAGCTTAAAACAAGATCTTTGAAACAAACATTGGCAGAGATCTTTTGATAAATTAGAGTTTTTATTCAAGTAAATGAATATTATGACTCTCTTGAGTGAAGCGAGCACTGCTTGCTTTATCCCTACAATTAAAATAGCATGTGTGGAAATTGTCTGCAATAAGCGAGTCTCTGCAACAGACTGTTCCCGTGCACGTAGCTACTTTAGATCACAGCATATTTGTATATATCTTTTATATCAAAATACTTAGATATAAACACTGTGATAACAGATCAAAGCTTTGCTAAATATTGCAGTCATAGTTCTCTCTAAGCTGAGCAGTGAGCAATCGCTCACTTAAAAATCATCATCAACTCAGAGTTTTTCAAACCTGCCCAGAAGAGTGAGAGGGAAGGAGAGAGGAAGAGAGAGAAACAGATAGAAAAAAGAGAGGAAGGAAAAGAGAAAGAAAAAGAATGGGAGTAAGGAAGAGAGAAAGAAAATCAAAATCTAGTTTGAAACTAGCTCAACTATTTAAGTGGCATTTTGATACTGATAGAGTTGCCCTATTATGAGCTCACTGTTATAGACACACAGTACAGTATTTTATTTTGAAATTCTCTGAGGCAAAACAGGGTGGGTTTTTTATGTTTGTTTGTTTATTTATTTATTTATTATTTCTGTGCCGCCCAGTGCCGAAGGGACTGCCGCTCAGACACTACACTTTTCCGCCCACCCCAAGAAAAATTTAGAGGGAACTCTGATTGCAGTTTCTGTATCATTTAGTTCTTGCACTGTGAAATTGCTGTAAGAGGTCATCCCTCCAAACAGATGAAAAGACCTCAACTGCAGATGAAACCCAGTTACATAGCTACACCAGGTTAAACTGGAGGTCTACTTTGATATTTGTTGCAAAAAATCAAAACCAGAAGTACACATAGATGACTGATTCAGCTGGATTCAATAACTTATTTATAAACATATTAACTGATGAATTTACAATACCATTAGCAAATTATTTCTTCTTCAAGCAGTTACAGACAGCAGAGAACAGTTAGTTTCATTTCATCAGCAGAAAATAACAGAGTGGACAAGAGAGCAGAGTGCAGAGTAGACAGAGCCACGCCCAGCCTTAAGCTTTTAGTTTCGATTCTCTGCACAGACTCAGAAGTGGTTAGCTCCCATTGGCTGACCTTAGTTGCTGTGCCTATTCATTGGCTGACCTTCTTACCACTGGCTTTCCCAGTTCATGAATATGTTAACAAGGTTCTGTGGAACTTCTGAAGTCTGGGAAGATAAGAAGATATAGATTGGGAGGATACACTCAAATTGAATTTCATCAAGACCGAAGGGAAAAAAGAGATGACAACCCAATATCATTGGTTCCATTGGCCATTCTTGATTTATGTTGCCATCCCCCACCTAAAAGTAGGTGGTTGGTGAATTGGTGGTCCTTCTGAACACTTGACCTCTGCTGAGGCAGCAGGTAGAAGCCATAGCTAGACTATGTTTTAATATAGCACATTGGTTTGCAAATTTTACCTTTGATGTTTGCTGGTCAGAATGTGTGAGGATTGGGATGAAGTATACATTTTGTTAAAAAAAATGGGTTTTTGGTCCGGCTTATCAAATGTTCCTCTCACAGACTGAACATTCTTTGCAAGATTTTCTACATCACCCAATAGTAGTTGGGAAACTGATTTGGAGAGCACTTGATGGGAGGTCTAGAATTAGAAAATGGTTGTTCATTAGGCAAGGGGATCACCCAACTGGCAAACCTTAATCTAAGTGAGTTGAATTGACAAAGATGCTTTGAGTGGCAGGCTGCACTCTCAACTAATAAGTGAGAAAGCACAAAAGCTACATTATATTTAACATAATTCAAACTTAAGTCTAATGGCAGTTAATTCATGTAACTATAGTAACATTGTTATTGCCCCAGAGTATGCTTTATTTGCTCTGTAATATTAAAGATTACAGTTCAGTTGCAACATTTGGAAGTCTCTGGAGAAACTGTATCCTAACTTTGGACAGGAAAAAAAATCCTTTCTTTCTAATGCCATGACCCCTTAATAAAGTTCCCCATGTTGTACTGACCCCCAACCATAAGTCTAGCACCAATTCTCCCAACAGAGCTTTAAGCTGATTGGCAGGAAGGTCAGAGAGACCTCCCCCGCATGTAAATGCCTGATTGGTCAGATTGTAAAAGAATAGAAGCTTTAGTTCCTAACACCACGGGAAATTTGTCTTTTTCCATAGTCTTAGGCAACCCCTGCAAAATGGTCGGTCGACCCCCAAAGGGTCCTGACCCCCAGGTTGTGAACCACTGCAAAACATTGAAGAACTCTTACTATTTACTATGTAAACATAGGAGACTATTGGGCAGAGATGGGGGGGGGAGTTAAAAATGTCATCAATTTGGAAATATTGTGTTGCCACAAAGAGTTCAGATCCCACCTCTCTTGAATTCTGTGGACACAGTATCTGGTGTCAACTTAATATTGAATTTTAGAAGACTAGGTTCTTGTGTGCAAGCTTGAGCAATAAGTCTTTTTTGAATTGCAACTTTTGATGTAGACTTGATCCTTTGTGCCTGGCAGCAAGTATCCTTAGGAATGTTGTCTTCTTGCTTTGTCCAATTTGCTCTCTTCACAGATATGTTAAATTTCAATTCTCCTGGGCATTGACCATGTTAGATGAGGATTATGGGAGTCAGAAGTATAGTACAGCTGATAGACTACTTTAGGGGTGGATTCTACTTACCACTGGTTCACATTGCCAACTTCCAGAATTCCCCAGCTAGAATTTTGCCAAGGTTGGACACTCATAGTTTAGAGCAGAGGTCTTCAAACTTAGCAACTTTAAGACTTGTTAAAGTCCACCAGTCTTAAAGTTGCCAAGTTTGGGGACCCCTGGTTTAGAGGCTAGCCAAACTTTCCCTTGTCATCCTTTTAATAATAATAATAATAATAATAATAATAATAATAATAATAATAATAATAATAATTTATTAGATTTGTATGCCGCCCCTCTCCGCAGAATTTATTTATGAAATAAATTGCTAGATTTTATTTTATGTACCTTACTCTGTTTTAAACTTTGCTTCCCTTTGATTAATTCCATGTTAATGAGTATCTGAAAATAGGATCGACTTGTTCCTGCATGGCTGCAGGAGAAATTGTATTTCTTTCCATTCCTCTCCTATTATGGGTTGTTTTGGCAAACTGGCCAATGTAGTTATCCTGACACAAAAGGTAACGTGCACATCAGGCACAAGTCAATCAAAGTCTACATTAAAGCCCTGGTCTGAGGAAGCCTTGCAGAGAAAAGGAACAATGGGAAGAAATTACTTAATTAGTTTTCTCTACACGTCTCTGATTTCCCTGCAGTACCATTCACTCTGTATGACAGCCTTCCCATTTCACAGTACTTTCTTTGAAAGATGGCAATGTATTAGCATGTAAGACAACTAGGTGGAAAGGGGAGAGAATCCACCACAGCAATAAACACTGTCTCCAGTTCTTGAAAGAGGGTAGGAGGTTAAAAGAAAGTGTGCGCCAGACAGACACATACAAAGACAACTGTTTTTGAGACAAGAAGCTGAGATTCCTTCCTTCCTTCCTTCCTTCTTTCCTTCCTCGCTCCCTCCCTCCCTCAATTGCAGTCTACAAGTGAAACGATATATAGTATCTCTTTACATTATGTCTTTTAGGGTGATTTATTATGGTCAATTTCTAATGTTGTAAACTTAATTGTATGCCTTTTAAATAACTGATTAATTATGTATATGCCTAGAAATTGTTAAGAGCCAGATTAAAGCATCAGGTCAGAAAATGATCTTGTATTAGACATGAAACTAGCAGAGTGACTCTGGGTCAGTCACTCTTTACCAGCCCTAAAAACCCAAGGCCACTCAATCTTGCCAGTGTTTAGCTGAAGCCTGCTGTCCTTCATCCAATACCTCCAAGCATCAGGTTAAGAGGATCATGCCATTGCTTAATTTGCCAAGATTAGATATATACAATTGAATAATATCAGCATATCAATGATACCTCACCCTATGATGATGGATGAGCTTGACCGAGCGGTCTCAGGTAGATGTTAAAAAGGAGAGGAGAAAGCACACAACAGGGCCTGAGGGTGGGACCTTCCTCTCCTATCATCACTGATTCAACCCTGAAGGGAATGAAACAGCCCAATAACGTGCTGCCCACCCTTGACCTCTTGAGTTCATGCAGAAGGATACTGTGGTTAGCGATATCAAAAGCTACTGAGATTTCAAGTAGAGTAGCAGTCTCCAACCTTTGTGGCTGGGTGGGGAGGGGAACCGGGCAGCTTGAGTAGCCGGCTGGTGCATATGCACAATTCAATTCGCACAATTCAATTCGCACGAGCAGCCTGCTGGTTCACATGTGTATGCACGCGCAGCTTGGCTGCAAGTGTGTGTGCTAGTCTGCCGCTTGTGTGAGTAGCATGTGTGCGCTGGCCCTTGACCCTTGAATAGGTTATGGATCGGTAGTTGGCTGCGGCCTAGGGCTTGGGGACCCCTAATATAGAGCAAGAATGGATGCAGTAACCCCCATCCTCCCATGCAAGTGATCATCCATCAGTACAGCCAATGCTCTTCTGTCCTGTAGCTTGGTCTGAATTCTGACTCAAAAGGATTCAAATAATCTGCTTCCTTCAAGGTCCTTTGAAGTTGTTCTATCATCTTCTCTACCCCCAAAAGGGGAGATTGGAATTTAGATACTGTTGTGATTGGCTTTAGGCCAGCTCCTGTGACTGCTGATTTTGACGCAGAAGAGTGGGGGGCGTCTGTTCACAGAAGACCAGTCTGGCTGGAGGACGAATCAGACAGTGAACCAGAGACAGGGATAGGAAGGGACTGAAGAGACAGGGAGGGGAATGGAGTTAGTCAGCTCTCCAGCCAGAGGTTCATTTGAATCAGAAGGGGAAGAATTAATGAATAATCCTATTCTGAATGCTTGGGTCTGAAGAATGCTGGGTAGACAAGAGCAGCTGCGCAAACGCAGAAACAAATTATAGGGCACAGGTGATAAGACTTAATGATGCTGCTGCAACCTTGAAAAAGAGGATGGTTGGAGAAATCTGTGTGGGAGACTATCGTTCAGTATTGAGGAAAGATTGATGAACTGTGGTTTGGTGCTTGATGTGGATTTCTGGACATTCTGACATTCCAATTGTGAGTTATTGCTGGCTGCTGTAAGCCTGGAAGGCTCCTGCACTGACTGGAGTAATTATTGGTAGTAACCTATTGACTACTTAATTATTAGTAGTAACCTATTGACTACTTAAACTCACATTGCTCTAAAACTTTGCAGTTTGCAGTTTTCTGAACAAAAAGAACAATCCTTGTTTGATTTTTACAAATCTGAGTGTGTGTGTTTGATTAATTACTTTGTTCTTGGGTGGCTTGAGGCCAGGCAGAACAGATAGTGGACAAAAAATGTTCACATAATTGGGTCCAAGGATGGTTTCTTGAGGGGGAGAACTGCAGCCTTTTTGAGAAGCAAAGGAACAACCTGGTCACACTGAGGAGATGCTATAGATCAGTGGTCTTGGCAAGTTTAAGACTTATGGACTCCAACTCCCATAATTTCTCTCGAGGAATTCTGGGAGTTGGAGTCAACAAGTCTTAAAGTTGCTAAGGTTGGAGACCCCTGTTATAGATGATACTCAGTTGTACATATCTAATCATCTTCAGACCTCACTTGTACGACACTATCCCTGGTCATTTTAACAAGCCAGGAAGAGCATGGATCCAAAAAGCAGTCTGAGATCCTGTCTGTTTCCTCGGGTCCAATAGGTTCAAACTGTTCGCAGATAACCAGGCAAGACTCTTTTCTAAATATCTCCTCAGACCCTGTGATGAAGTCAGTGTCCAACTGGGAACGAATCCAAATGACTTTATCCAACAGATGTTAGGCAAATCCCTTTGTACATCCCTGTAAGAAGATTTGTTCACCCCTCTTATCCAGGAGGATTCATGTCACCCAAAACAGGGCTGCAGGACAGCAGTCGATGGGTGCACTTAGGGCAGAGAAATACTGACATTTTGCTAGCCTTATTGCTACAAGGTAGACCTTAATAGCAGCTGTAATCCATGTTTTGTCAGGATTTTTCTTTGTTGAATGGCAGCAGTCCTCAGGATGTCTCTTCTCCTGTTTTATCTCCCTCAATTTCTTTCCATAAGCTATGAGGGACGACAGAACCCTTTGCAGGAGAAAGGCGCCATGCGTGCAATGTGATCCAAGACCTCAGCTGCCCCCTTATTCCAAGTAGCATACAAAGCTTTATCCTGCAGAGGACCAACAAGGATAAGCCCCCAGCTCCCACGGAAAACATATGTACTGTATAAAGTGATTTAGGACAAACTAGTAAGGAAAAATCATTATATGTTCCTAGATTTTGGAGATATACTAGGACTGTGATGGCAAACCTATGGCCCACGTGCCACAACTGGCACGCAGAGCCCTCTCTGCAGGCATGTGAGCCATTGCCCAGCTTAGCTCCAATGCACATGTGCATTCACACTTCCTGCTGGCCAAATGATTTTTGGGATGCATGGGGGGCGGGGCACATGCAGGAGATGCACATGGATGCATGGGATCATGTACGCAGGGGCGGGAGAGTGCGGGATGTGTGCCTATTTTGGTCCCAGAAGGCTGTAGAGAGGCCTGCTAGGTCCATAATGGGCTAAGGGGGATACTGCATCTTCCTAGGAGGCTGCACGTAGGACTGCTACACCCAAAACACGGGCAGGGGGGGTCATATGCACATGCACATGGGGCAGGGGAGCATAGGTGTGTGGGCATGGGGGTGTCATGTGTACATGTGCAGAGGAGGCCTATTGCATTGTGGGTGCCAGCGCCTGCACACACTGTCATATATGTGTGCTTTCCAAACACGACAAGAAAAAGTTTTGCCATCACTGCGCTAGGACAGTGAACTCCCCCCCCCCTCGGGTGCTAAAAATGCACATGCATGTGCTGTTGAGCACATGTGTACCCACATGTGTACCCACAAAGATAATTCAATGCTTCCACCCACTCCCCACCCGCTGTGCATGCGTGTGTGCCCCCCCACTGCCTCCCCACATGAGTGCATGACACCCCCCCCCACTGCCCCGCTTCCCAGTTTACAGTGGGCCCAGTAGGGCCATTTGTGGCGCTGTAGAGGATGAAAAGGCACCCCCTGCCCCCCCAGAGGCCCTCCGGAGGCCAAAAACATCCTCCCAGAACTTACGCATGAGCCAAAAATCAGCTGGAGCTGAGCTAGGGCGATGCTCATGTGCTACAGGCTCGCCATCATGGCATTAGGATATTCATTGCAGCTAAATTAGGACTAGAACATGGGGTCCTCTGGTCCTAATGTAGTGCCTTTAACCACTACATCAAACTGGCTTTCCCTGCGCCTGCACAGAAGGAAAATCATGCTGGAACATGTGCGCATGCAGGAGAATAGAAGCTGCGCACGCCGCACAACGGTAGTGGCTGTATTGGGAATTTGCCCCTGAGCAGTACAGAGAGTTCCATTAGTTGCATACAAAATTGGGTGACAACATTAATATGGGAGGAAGTTCAAAGAGTAGCAATCAAGCGTATGGAAATTCTAAGACTCTGAGGCCTACAGAAGGCTTCAGTTTTGCTCAGCAGCAGAAAAACCACAAAGATTTTTTTAAAAGAATATTAAGGAAGCAAAGATGTGGTTTTCTCTGGGTATGTCTTGTCACCGGATGACTTATGGTTAGCTTTCACAAATCTGACCGGTGTTATTGTTTTTTTCCCCCTTTCTTCACATACTTCCATCTATTTTACAGTCAAAAGTACTTGCAGGTTTTTTTCCCCTATTTACTTTTAAATAATAACGGGAATGAATTAGTATAGCGTGCTGTGTCATCTGTTTCCAGACTGAAGATCTCATTCATTTATTTTAAATGTTTTTATATTACTTATACTTACATTACCAGATTATTGATTTTCAGTGGCATGATAGGACTAGTTCACCAAGAATTGAAGGGGGCCAGGATAAATAATGTTTTATTTCATTTATATGTTATTAAATATGGCTGATATTATCTTCCAAAGTAATGTCTCATTACAAATCATAAGAGTTCTGGTAAGATTCTGAAGCTGTTGTGAAGGTACTAAAGATCCTGGGATCAGAAATATTACAATCCTTATTTAAATAGGATTTGGAGGAGGAACAAATAGAAAACAAAGGTTTTTATGCCTGACCTTTGTATGAAAAGGCATTTTTTTTGGTGGAGGGAACTTATTGGAGTTTTTGTTTGGTATGACTAGTAAAAGTGGGATTCACACATTTCCTTAGCAGGTGGCTGCTGCAAAGATGTCACTCTATCTTGTTCAGTGCAACTGGAAACACGATCAGATTTGCACGTTCTTTGTCACCAGTTCTCTGAATATCACTACTTGCCCTGAGCGAATGACTAAAGGAATCTGTCATCTCTTGCCTCAAGAGACATAGAACGCTTTAGTAGCTATGGTGAATAGATAGTGTGTTTCAAAATGAGAGGTTTGCTTGAATAACTTTTGTCTGTGAACCTTCGCTGGGTGGTCTTACACAGGTACCTGATTCTTGGACAGAATTTTTTTTTCAGTAGGATTCTTGGTACATCTTGAGAGTGCAACAAGTTAGCATAGTGGCTGAATGAACAATGATCACACAGGCTTACAAGTTGTGTGATTCTCTTCCACCTTCTCTCTTTGGGTAAAAAAAACCCCCAACTAGTGTCCAAGTCTCATGAATCAAACACTGAAGACTTTGAAACGAAGTGCATTTGTGACCAAAGTAGAAACATAGAAACATAGAAGACTGACGGCAGAAAAAGACCTCATGGTCCATCTAGTCTGCCCTTATACTATTTCCTGTATTTTATCTTACAATGGATATATGTTTATCCCAGGCATGTTTAAATTCATTTACTGTGGATTTACCAACCACGTCTGCTGGAAGTTTGTTCCAAGGATCTACTACTCTTTCAGTGAAATAATATTTTCTCACGTTGCTTTTGATCTTTCCCCCAACTAATTTCAGATTGTGCCCCCTTGTTCTTGTGTTCACTTTCCTATTAAAAACACTTCCCTCCTGGACCTTATTTAACCCTTTAACATATTTAAATGTTTCGATCATGTCCCCCCTTTTCCTTCTGTCCTCCAGACTATACAGATTGAGTTCATTAAGTCTTTCCTGATACGTTTTATACTTAAGACCTTCCACCATTCTTGTAGCCCGTCTTTGGACCCATTCAATTTTGTCAATATCTTTTTGTAGGTGAGGTCTCCAGAACTGAACACAGTATTCCAAATGTGGTCTCACCAGCGCTCTATATAAGGGGATCACAATCTTCCTCTTCCTGCTTGTTATACATCTAGCTATGCAGCCAAGCATCCTACTTGCTTTTCCTACTGCCCGACCACACTGCTCATTATGGTTGTGACCAGAGTTTCGACTTTTCAGTTATCTAGGTAGAACATTCTTTAAGCCTTGAGAAACATCCAACATTAGAAAAACAGGATATAAGAAGAGAAGAGGTACAGCACTACTATCAGGCTTGCGGAATTATGTTATTATGAGACAATCTCAAGAAAATATAGTTTTAGGTTTTTTTGGAATTGATTTGTTTGGCTTGGCCTACTACCAGTACGTAGGGTGGATACCATTAGAAAGTGACTCCTCCTCTATCCTTTGCTATTTTTTCCCCATTCTTTTGTTGTAAGACAAACTACGGTTGGCTGCTACTGAGTTCAGCACCAGTAACTTTTGAAAAAATACTCTGTTTATCAGTGTATGTGTTTATGTATATCAATCAATTGTGAGGTTTTTTTGTTAGTAGCATTGGATCCATGACTGGATATTGTCTTTCTTTGTTTATAAATTTGATATATGTTCAGTTTTAGGCTCAGCAGTTAGTTCTAATTAGCATGTATTATGATATTGAGTATGATGGACAGAGAGAACCTGAGAATTAAACAGTAGTAGAGGGATATCACCCCATCATCTCTACTGTTAAAGAGTTCAAAGATTCATTTTCTTGTGGTCTGTTTGAAAGATAGCTGAAAGCAGCCTCACCCACAATACGGGTTCAACAAATTGTTTAGAGAAGAGGGTGGAGTTTCATGTCTTTGCCTTGATGAAGGTGTACAGCATTAGGTATATTTAACTCTATCAAGTCTGGTCAGGGTGCATAACAACAAGTATTGTATGCATTTGTCAATTTTTCTGATAATAAAATTTAATTAGAGTGTATTTTCAGATAATTTCCAAATTACATATTTTGTAGTCTACAAAGATGGCTTTATTGAGATATTATTATGTGGTATTTTCTTTAAATTTTTTGCACATTTTCCCCGCAAAGGCTTATAAGTATAAGTAGACTTATACCATGTAAGTGTAAAAATGTGTTTGTATGGTCTGTCTTTAAATGAATGACTTATGGCCATATTATGTTTTTGTTTCTATTGTATCCTTTTCTTCTGAATAACTGGAGGATTATATCTTCAGTAGATTACTTTTCTCTGAATTGCAGTTGGATTACACCTGTAGACTAGGGGATATAATACTTTGGTAATTATACTTAACAGGCTGGCCAGGTTAGACATGCAGAGCAACTTCCAAGCAACATAGTGCCTTGTTGATTGTCTAACCTTATCATTAGTATCTGAGATAATTTGGCTGCTGCAAGTGTCCTGCTATATTGTGCTGCTTAGTTTCAGTCAAAAGCATTTGCTTTCGTAATTCCCTGTGCTGTATGATGCAGGCTTAAATGATTGGAATATAATCTGGCCATTGACAGAACTGTATCCTGAAAATTCAAATTGAGATCACATAAAAAGGCCTTGTATTGAAAATGAAGCACAAACTATGACAGCAACCTTGTGCTGGGAAACCAGTTTTTCAAATTATAGTCAACCTGAGCATATGCATAATATTTGTTTAAAGCTTTGCATATTCTAAATTCATTTCATGAATTTCTGAATTTCGTATTATTACTAACATTCCTATTTGTATGTGCATACAACTGTAAACATACAAATATATTTATAGGAGGCATGCTTTTGCATTTAACTAGCAGTGATTTGCTACATAACAATTAAAAAAATATATTATTATTATTTTAGATTTGGGGACTAAAAGGAAAGATTTCCTTTAGCTCTAGCACACTTTTTCATGGATGGCTCAAGTCTATATGTTAATCAGCATATCTAGAAATTCAAAAGTAATTAAAACTTGCTTTCAATTTTACTTGTAAAATAAACTACATTTATATTAATAAAGTACAGCAGGAAAGGATAACTGTTTAAAAATGGCAGTTTCCTAGCCTGCTGTCTTCCAAAATTGTTAGCTCTGCAACTCCCAATATTCTCAGTTAACATCTGGAGGGCATCAGGAAACTGTTTTGAAGACAATTATTCTGACACATTTACTTGGAATATAATCCCCATATTCAGACCCACCAGGGTGCTTAGTTAATTTACCAACTGTGCATATTTGGGAAGAGAGCTCTAATACCAATACTTTGGGAGGACAAGCTGCTTAGGTTCAAGTCTGTGTAAGCCAATATAATTGGGTTTTGGTAAAATTGCCCAAATAGTTAGGAGGGAAAAGAGCTCAAGATTGTAAGAGCAAAGAGAAATACACTGCATGCAGATGATTTCTAGAGCGATATTAATGCTTCCCAAAAATGTCTGCCTAGTTTATGTAGCTGATACTATACGCCAGTGATGGCGAACCTATGGCACTGTTGCCACAGGTGGCACGCAGAGCCATATCTGCTAGCATGTGAACCGTTGCCCTAGCTTAGTTTCAACGTGGCCAGCTGATTTTTCTCTTGGACAGAGGCTCAGGGAGGGCATTTTTGTCTTCCACAAGAGTCTCCGGGGGGACCAAGAAGGGCATTCTTACACTCCCCTAGCTCCAGAGAAGCATTTGGAGCCTGGGGAAGACGAAACACGAGCCTACTTTCTCACCAGAAGTTGGGAAACAGGCCATTTCTGACCTCCAGAGGGTCTCCCGAGGGCAGGGGAAGCTGTTTTCGCCTCCCCTAGACGTGGAATTCTGGATGTGGGCACTCGCACATGCATGCTCTTTTGGCATTCAAGGAAATAAAGGTTTGGCATCATTGCTATCCAGTATTATAAAGAATTATACAGGGTTCCCTTGATTTTTGCTGAGGATGCGTTCCGAGAC
The DNA here is from genome assembly GCF_031021105.1 of Erythrolamprus reginae. NCBI lineage: Eukaryota > Metazoa > Chordata > Lepidosauria > Squamata > Dipsadidae > Erythrolamprus > Erythrolamprus reginae. Next base: position 277,416,028 of record NC_091951.1, read on the forward strand.
CACCCACGAAAGTCGAATTTCCACGAAGTAGAGATGCGGAGGTAAATACACCATTTTTGGCTATGGACAGTATCACAAGCCATCCCTTAACACTTAAATTACCATTTCCCATTCCTTTAACAACAATTTACTCACCATTATTACTGGTATTCACCACTGAATAAGACACTTAGTAATCCTGATATTTATAAACATAATTATTTATTAGCAATAATTATTATTATTTTGTTATTTATTTGCAAAAATTATTAGCTTGGTGATGATGTATGACATCATCGGGTGGGAAAAACCGTGGTATAGAAAAAAAACCCGTGAAGTATTTTTTAATTAATATTTTTTGAAAAACCATGGTATAGGCTATTCATGAAGTTCGAACCCACAAAAATCGAGGGAACACTGTATTCTAATAAAATGTGATAAGAGACTGTACTTTAGGGGGGGTTGTAATAGTGAAACCAAACATCAATATTTATATGGATATATCCAGTTTGGTATAACACGGTGATAGCCAACTTATGGCACCCGTGTCATAGGTGGCACGCGGAGCCATATCTGAGCACACAAGGTGTTGCCCTATGTCAGCTCCAGTGCGCATGCGTGCACTGGCCAGCTGATTTTCAGCCTTCTTTTTGGCCATTTTCCACTGTCCCCAGGGTTCAGGAAAGCATGGGTGTGGGAGTTGTGGGGTGAGGAGGGCATTGCATTGTGGGTATGGGACATGCAAGCTACCACGTGTGTGTGTGTGTGCACCCTTTTGGCACCCAAGCCAAAAAAAGTTCGATATCACTGGTCTAGTGCTTAAGACACCAGGCTAGAAAGCAGGAGGCTGTGAGTTCTAGTCCTGCGTTAACCATGAAAGCTGGCTAGATGTCCTTGGGCCAGCCCAACCCACTTCACAGGTTTGTTTTTATGGGGGAAAGTGTTGTTGGATATGGTTGCCTCCCTGAGCTATTTGCAAAAAAATATAGTAAAACCGGGATACAAACAAATAAAAGAAATATTGAAATCTGTTTGTGAATTTGAGATGCGTTTTGATTTTGGAAGCTGGCTGGCTCAACTTCGCCAATATCTGAAGTTAGTTGGGGGTAAGATCAAAAGCAACATGAGAAAATATTATTTTACTGAAAGAGTAGTAGATCCTTGGAACAAACTTCCAGCAGACATGGTAGATAAATCCACAGTAACTGAATTTAAACATGCCTGGGATAAACATATATCCATCCTAAGATAAAATACAGAAAATAGTATAAGGGCAGACTAGATGGACCATGAGGTCTTTTTCTGCCGTCAGACTTCTATGTTTCTATGTTTCTAATAATGTGGTGCCTTAACTAAATCTGATTTTTTTTAAAAAAACAACAATAGTTTCATACTGAGTAATGTGACTATCAACTAACCTTCTGTGATTCCAGGGAAGGAAGTGGGCTGGGAGGGGAGGGTGGAGAGAGAGAGATATGTCAAGTCTTAGTGCAGGCCCATGTCCTTACGTCTGTCAATCTCACAATGGCGAGAACAAAGGAGAGGGGGAAAAAAAAGAGAAAGAAATCATTGTCCCCTTTCCAGTTGCTGCAAGTCCTGAAGCAACAGCATTATCAACAACATCTCACTCTCACTGTGTGCTAAAGGGAAGAAATAAATTACTTGCACCCTCCCTCCTTCATGTTGCATTCATTTGTCTGACTGTCTGCAGAAAGAGCCCCACAGCGGATTCTGTTGGGATGGGCTGCAAATCCATCCGCCACCTTCCCTCTCAAAAGAGCAGCTGCAGTTAGTATTTGAAGCCTCCTAGCAGGTGGGGCGAAGACGGTCTCTGTGCAACTCGGGAAACAGTTCAGCCTCAGCGGTGACAGAATCACGCCATCTCATCACAAGCAAACCACCAGTTTAGCAGAACTTTCGAGTGCACCTCAGCTGAGCAGGAAACCAAATGGTTCAGCTGCCAAAAAAGAGACATTGTATAATATACCGGAATAATTGAGGTTCTGTCAAAGCCAATCCTGGAGCAGCAACCCTGCCTTATACACAGACAAAAAAGAATCAGAACACAAAATACAAACTTGGAGGAGACAACCTTGTAGATGACCCTCACTCTCTTAAGGTCCTTGGAGTACAGTACTCATATCTAAGTGCCAGAGCCCACTGTAAAAACATTGTCAAAAAGGCACTAAGAGTTGTTAACATAATCTTGCACAGCTTCTCTAGCAATATTCCACTGCTAACCAGAGCATACAAAACATTTGTTAGACCAATTCTAGAATACATCTCACCTGTATGGAACCCATACTGCATATCGAACATTAATAGAATTGAGGAAGCTCAGAAATCTTTCACAAGAAGAGTCCTCCACTCCTCTCCTCACAACGTGTAATACCTTATTCCACCAGACTTGAAATTTTGGGTTTAGATAACTTAGAGCTACATCGCCTTTGATCTGATCTAAATGTAGTTCATAAAATCATCTGGCACAATGTCATACCTGTCAATGAATACTTCAGCTTCAACTGCAACAACACATTGCACACAGTAGATTCAAACTCAATGTAAACTGATCAAAAATCGACTGCAGAAAATACGATTTCAGAAACAGAGTGGTCAATGCCTGGAATGCACTACCTGACTCTGTGGTTTCTTCCCCAAACCCAAAAAACTTTAACCTTAAACTGTCTACAGTCGACCTCACTCCATTCCTAAGAGGTCTGTAAGAGGCGTGCATAAGCGCAACATTGTTCCTACTATTCCTGTCCTATTGTCCAGATTTTGTACATGTTTTAACAAACAAACAAATAAACAAACAAAGCATATCTTATAGATGGCTATTGCCTAAGGCAGGGGTCTCTTTACATTTGGCAACTTGAAGACCTGTGGACTTCAACTCCCAGAATTCCCCAGTCAGCATTACTTTGGCCTAAAGATAAGGGATTAAAGACAAAGTCAATTTCTGTGAACAAGGGCATTCAGAAAAACACCATCCCTGAATTTTGTCCAGGGAAGGATAACCTATGGCCCTCTAGAAGTTGTTGACTTCCTAGTAAAACTGAAAACTAAGACGTATGCACGAAGGCTGGGATTGAAATTTGACAAATGGAGGGCCATTTAATTACCTGGTGGTTTATCTACTGCTATACATATCTTTGTGGATCAGTAGGAACCTAAAATCCATCCCAATAAATTAGCTGTTTGTACAAATGACAATTCTGAATACCATAAAATTGATAGAAAAATGTGTGGAGCGCACGTCATCTCAGCTAGGGGTGCAATTATATTTGGTTCTATTCTAGTCTAGAGAAGTAGTTAGGATACTGGAGTAGGATTGGGTGAGGATTGTGGAAAGCTATGTCCAAACCAAGCTTCCATTTGACTATGAATCTTACTCAAATGAAACTCAATCATTCTCTCCCAAACAAGTAGTTATTCTGAGGATAGACAATATACTTGTTAGTTTACTATCTTTAGCTTGCAGAGGGAGAAAAAAGTAGAATATAAATGCAATGACAGGTGTTTTGGTGTAGTAGTTAAGGCACTGGACTAGGAATGGGAAGATCTGAGTTCTACTTCTGCCTTAGATACAAAACTAGGTGACTTTGGCTAGGTGACTTTACTCTCAGGCCATAGGAAACACAGTAAGAAGGCAGTAGGAAACCATTTCCAAAAATGTTTCATGGACTTATTGATTGATTGGATTTATATGCCCCCCTCTCCAAGGACTTGCCATGCAGTTCCCATGAGTCCAGTCTGAATCAAAAGACAGGGAGAAAAAAAAAGAACCATAAACCCCAGTATATACAAGAATATTAAAAAAGATGATTATGAGGCTAAAGAGGATTACTTTGTAAAGGTGGGTAGAACCAACCCCCCTCACTCTGAATTCTTGTGAGGAAAGTACATGCAATATGAATAAAGGTAGTATATTTATTTGCATGGAATCAAGATACGGGGGCGACGGCTCAGCGGTTAAAGATTCTGAGCTCTGTCAGCAGGAAAGCTGACTGCCTGGGTTCAAGACCCTAACATCACATTTCTTGCACCAGCTTCTGCCAGCTTAATTGTTTGAAAGCATGCAAATGTGGGTAGATAAATAGGTACCACTACGATGGGAAGGTAACAGCATTCCATGCATCTTAGTATACTCATGCCGAACGTATGACCTTGAAAGTGTCTGGGGCCACGCTGGCTCCCTTGACTAAGAAACGGATGTGAACACTGCCCCCTAGAGTTGGGCATGAGTGGACAAGGGAAACTCACTTTGATCAAGATATACACACACATACCCAAGATATACACACACATTTCTAGAAAGCATTAAAAAATAGTATCATGGCTGTGCTAATGCTGCTTTTCAAAAGCGATTTTATGAAAGGATACTTTTTAAAATGCACCCATCATTTAATTGTCAGTAAATAGTCCTTTGAGAAAATGAAACCGTCTGTGTTCTCTGGTCATCGCCAGAGTGTTTTAACGCCTGGGAAATGCTTTTAACTGTTAAGAGAAAGAAGTCACAGACATGTCAGTATTTGTTAATGTTTCTGACAATGTATGGCAAGCCCGGCTATCCTTTTTAGGGTTTGGCATGAACAATCACCCTTTTATTGGGCCATTAATGCGCTTTCAGAACATTGTGCCATGTCCACAGGCCATAATTTAGCAGCTGTTTATCAGAAGCTTTCATAAAGCACTGAATAGTCTCCTTACATCCAGTGGCCCTCACATCCAGGCTTTGAGAATCCGCCTGCTTCTAAATGGGAGATCTGTGCATTTAGTCGTTTAGAGATGTATGTGACCCACATAACCTATAAATTTGATTGGAAGTTACAGCGCTGGCCTAGGCTGATGGATAGCAGATTAGAACTCTGATTAACCATGTGATTCTCAGGCTGGCAATATATTGTCTAAACAAGATTCATCAGATGCAATCAGAATTTCAAGTGGTCAGATGAAATTCAAATGGGCTAGGCGGTTTCTACCCTTCTGCCCTTGCCAACCTCTTCCTTTTCTTCAGAGGGGGATATTGTCTTTATATCCCCCCTCCCAATCCCCCCACCCCCCCATTTCCATGGCTGAAAATACAACTTTGATGAATCTGCTCCTCGCCCTAAAGCTGTCTGTCTGTTGTTCATCAGAAAGCAGGTCGCAGTTCAGTGAGCAGAAGAAAAGATTTTAATAGAAGTTCTGCCAAGGGCTGTAATGCATCATTTTAGAGCCCTAATTACATTACAATGACAAATATCAATGGTGACAACAGCAATAACCTACATCCTTTAATGGCTGTGCTGGAAAAAAGGAGTTTGGGCGCTGTGCCATTAGATTAGACTCGGTTTCAAAACAGAGGCCATTAGAAGTGTGTGTCCACAGTATTATTGGCCGATAACTGAAGCCCACTGGAAAGGCTTGTAAATAAATGCCTCTCTAAAGCATGGCCCCTTGGGACAAAAGGAGCAAAAATTAGATGACCATGGAATCAGCGGTGTTTCCGAGGCAACTTTAGCTTTCAAAGTGAAGAATTGCCTACTTAATTTTGTGAAATCCTACTGCTGCCCCTCCGTCTCTGCCTCGCTGTGCCCTTTCCACCCCCTCTACCAATGCCTCCTCCTGCCAATTAGGCAGGATCATAAAAACTCTATCGGTAAAGCACTTGAATGAAGAAAAAGAGCATCTGAAAGCAAAAGTCGCTTCCTTAAAACAGGGCGCAGAGCACGGGAGAACAGTTTGCCCTAGCTTTTCAAAAGAAAATCAATGCAGATAAGTTTGTATACGGTATTAAGTGCTAGCTTCTATCTTCAGGAAATCTTATTATAAATATTTAGCTCCCGAGGAAGTCTTGTTTTTCTCTTTTTCTTAATTCTTTGTGCAAAATAAATTAAATTAAATCTATAGCTGTTTGAAGAGTCAGACTTTAATGGTATCTCCTGTAAAAAAAACAGCAGTCATCGTCACTGCCTGTTATAGAATATGGTTTCTGGGCTTTAATAGCTACTGGTACTGATAGAAAAATAGCAACACTCACCCTTTTATATTAGAACATCTTACAGTCTTAATCCTCCCCTACTTTAATGCTAAACAGTGAATGCACAGACACAAATAAAACTACATTTAGGGTTATCATATAGGCCAATGATGGCAAAGTTTTTTTCCCTTGGGTGTCGAAAGAGCATGCGTGCATTCTATCGTGCACGCGTGAGTGATGACACCCATAATTCAGTGCCTGGAGAGGGCAAAAATAGTTCCCCCACCCCCCAGAGGCCGCCTGGAGGCCAAAAATGGCCTGTTTCCCAACTTCTGGTGGACTCAATAAACTCGTCTTTTCATCCTCCCCAGGCTCCAAAGACTTCCCTGGAGCTGGGGGAGAGTAAAACACCCTCCCCCTCCCACCGGAGGCTCTCTGGAAGCCAAAAACACCCTCCCAGAGCCTCTGTGCGAACCAAAACTCAGCTGGCTGGCACACACATGCACATTGGAGCTCAGCTAGGGCAACAGCTCATGTGGCAGCCGATATGGCTCTCTGTGCCATCTGTGGCACCCGTGCCATAGGTTCGTCATCACTGATATAGGCCAAGGGTCCCGTATGGTACCGATCCATATCATGCCAGCAACCGGTCTGCGCCAAAAAAGCAAAGCCCCATCCACAGGATGCAGGCAGCACACAAAATCATGCCTCCTCTGGTCCATGGAAAAACCTTTCTCCATGCAACTGGTCCCTGGTGCCCAAAAGATTGGGGGCCACTGAAATAGATCCCCCCAGTAATGGGCAGCCAAAATTTTTACTGCCACACTGTGGGTGTGGCTTATTTTGTGGGTATGGCTTGATGATCATGTGACTGGGTAGGAGTGGCTTGCCAGCCATGTGACCAGGTGGGAGTGGCTTGAACAATCATCATTGTTCAACTGAACTGTTAAGTTCTCCACTTACAACTTCACCAGTGTCGCTCTCTGGGGTGACAATTTGCTTTGTGTTTCCCGTGCTTCTTCCTGGGTCACCCCCTGCCTCAGGCTGAGTAGCTAGGCGAATGGGTGCCGATCATCTGTTGAGAAAAGAGGGGGGAGGAAATTGACCCCCTGCAACGCCTGCCGGTGCTGGTCTCCTTGCCGCTTTCCGAGGAGGAGGAAGAGAAGGATGGGAGGGGGGGATGGTCAGCTGGAGCTGGGCACAGTTCATTTCCGTTGGTGGAACTGTGTTCCACCCCATCCTGTCTGCTGCCCACCCCTGGATCCCCCCCCCCTCTGAACAACCTCTACAGCACGGGTGTCCAATTTGGTAACTTTAAGACTTGAATGCCTAGAATTCCCCAGCCAGCATGAGAGTTGAAGTCCACAAGTCTTAAAATTTGCCAACATTGGATACCCCTGCTGTAGCATGTCTAGTAGCCACCCAGATGTTTGCATCCTGTGTACTGTGGACCTATCTACGTTGTCTGGAAATTCTAAAGAGTCGTGATCTCTTGAAACATTGCTAAATGTTTTCTTAATTTGGAACCAACTCCCCCCTCCTGGAGATTGGCACTGCCCCCACCCTCCTGGCCTTTTGAAAGGTTTTAAAATCACACCTTTGCCCGCAGGCCTAAAGCCGTTGAGCATTGACATTTTGCTCCGGGCCGATAGGATGCTTGTAATTGGGATGAGTTAGGAAGAACGTGTTTAAATGTGGAGTTTTTAGGATGTGGGTTTTATGGTTGGGATTTATAATTTTTGTATTGATTTTATTCTGTAAGCCTCCCTGAGTCCCCTGGAGAAGGGCGGCCTAGAAATTTGATTAAACAAGCAAACAAAACCGGTTCAGGATTTCTTTTGCAGCAGGGAAGGAAAAGGAGAGGAAAAATGAGGAACTGGAAAATTAGCCGTAGAGGAGAGTAAAGAAGAGTAACATGGGCTTCTCCGTACTGAAGGAGCGGGTCCAGCAGTCACATGGGTTGCTCATGTCCAATCCGGTGGAACTGAGCCTAGTGTTAAAAAAGCTTGCCGGATCCGCCCCTTCCCCAGAATTCGCTCAGTTCGCATATCCTGCGGTTGTATTGTGATAGCTCGTTCAACATTCTAACACCTTCCCTTCGATCTTTTTCTTCAAAAGTAGTAAGAATTGTTTTATCATTATTATTTACTTGCACTAATAGCGCCAGCCGTTTGCGGCTCGGCTTTTTTCCTTTGGAGAAGTTGCGGTTTCGTTTTCCCCCGGCGGTTTTGCCGTGTACGATCCCCGCGGCCGCTTGTGGATTCTTTTAATCCTTTGGCCTGGAGGTTCTGGTGCAAGTATTAATCTATTGATTTATTGATTCTTTATTGTATATATAAATATTAAAGGGCTTAAGAATACCTCCTGCGGAGTGAGACGCCTCTATAGTCTCCTGGACTTAGTCGATCGCTTCCCCTTTAAGAGATTTTACGGAGCGATTTTTCGGCGCGAAGGCCTTCGCGCCCTTTTTAAATCTAGGCCTCTCGTGTTGGCCTCCTGCCAGCCGCGTAGGCCTCAGTCCACCGCGTGGATCCCGGAGCGGGCCTTGGGGGTCCCAGGCTAAATTCTCCACCGGCTAAGCCTCCAACCAGAGTGCCTTGGTTTACTTAATTAATAAGTTTAGGGAGGCTGGCCCCGCTGGATCTGGGGACACGAACTCTGGGTTTGCCCAGATTGTCCTCAAGTCTCAGCAGCTTCGAGGCCTCGAAGCAGGATCCATTCCTCTTGGGAAGTCCTTGAAATTCTTCTCCTTATTTATTCAGTTATTGGCTCAGCCTTGTCTTCTGTTAATTGTCAGACTATGGCTACCTTTCCCAAGAGAGGCACAACTAAAGGTCCCAGAGAGGCCAGGCCTACAGGCGATGAGATTTCTAGTATCCCCCAGGCCTCTTCCTCCTCTTCTCCAGGGGCCCGCCCCTCGACCAAGGTCACCAGGGCCGAGAAGAGAAGGGACCTAGCCCTACAAAGAATCCATGACAAATCAGCTAAACGTTTGAAAGTGCAGGCCCAAGTAATCAGTAGTCAAGACCCCCCAGAGGCTGCTAGTCTACCTCCTTCTGGGGTCCCTGTGTTATCTCTGGATGAGCCTAACCTAGACAGACCCCAACCTAACCTATGGGGCATAGGTCCAGAGGAACCAGATATTATTGAAGATTCCCCCCAGCCAGGATCCTCCCAGGCCTTTAGGGATTCTTCTGCCATCCCTGCTGATATTTCCAGTTTACCTCCTGAGTTCCAATCTATTTTTGCTGTGTTGTCCAAGGCCATTGATGCCAAACTCTCCACCATCAATGAGCTTCCCTTACCTCCTCCTCCTTCTCGTCCCTCCCGCCCCTTGGGTTCTTCCCCAGCGGTTAGAGCTCCTATTCAGGATGATTCAGATTCCTCTCAGGACGAATATGAGGATATGGAGGATGATGAGGATCCTTTTCAGGGCCTATCAGATGATGAGGAATCCCAAATAAAGGTTCCTTCTCCAATTACCATTTTTCCTTCTCAATTATTCAAATCTCTCCTCCTCAAAGCTAGGATTTCTACGGGATTAGTGGCCCAGGAGAAAACAGCCTCCACTTCCACTGATCCCCCGGAGGAGAATTTACCTTACTTCACAGAGGAACAGGAGGATAACGAGGTAATTCCTATGCCAAAATTGTTTAAAGATGCTTTACTCAAACAGTGGGATTTCCCAGCCTCTGGCCTTAATCCCTCCACCAAGGACAGAAAGTTGTACAAGCTTTCCTCTTCCTATGAAGAGCTTCTATCCTTTCCCAAACCGGATGAACCTGTCAAGATCCTTCACTCGGCAGCGGCTGTGCCAGGCGAGGCGGAGGAAGTCCTCCGCCCAGAGGACAAGCGCATTGAACAAATGCTCAAAAGAGGATTCACCGCAGATTCCTGGGCCATTAAAAGTTCTGCAGCGGCCTCCTTTTTCTCCAGAGCCATGCTGCTGTGGCTTCGCCAACTTCAACAGCATATTCCTCCCGATGACTTGAGAGGTCAACAAGACTTCAACAAGGTCTTTGCAGCTGCCCAGTACGTGGCTGATGCCACCTTGCAATCTACTAGATTTTCTGCTAAGTCTATTGCAGCTTCTACAACGGCAAGAAGACTCCTATGGATTCGCCCTTGGCAAGCGGGAGTACGCCAGAAGTGGCAGTTATCCCAGGGACCCTTAAAGCGCGACCTTCTCTTCGGTGATCTTCTGGATCCACTCCTCATGGAAACCACGGACAAGAAGAAGGTTTTGGGTCCAACCACAAAAAAGGCTACCAAAACGCAGTCCTTTCGTCGCCCAGGGCGCCAGCAAGATCAAACGGCTTCCTATCAGAGATCTCCAGGTCAGTATTCCCCCCGCTTTCGTTCCCAAGGTAGGAACTCCAGGGGTAGAGGTTTTCGCTTCCAAAGGGGAGCTTCCTCTAACAGGGCTTCAAAAAAACCTAGATGGTAATCTCTCCTCTATTCCCATAGGGGGTCGCCTAGCCCATTTCGCCTCTAATTGGCGTCTCACCTCCAAGGACCCCTGGGTCATTGACACTGTTCAAACAGGCCTTCTTTTAGAATTTATTTCTCCTCCCCCTAAACGTTTTATTTCCTGCCCTTCTCCCAGGTCCTCCTCAGATTGTAACCGTATGGAGGAGGCCATTTCTCATCTATTGTCCATCAGAGCCATTCAACCGGTTCCTTCCGGTCAGAAGGGCCAAGGTTTTTACTCCATCCTATTTATGGTTCCAAAGTCATCTGGAGGTTGGAGAGCTATTTTGGATTTAAAGAAACTAAACCTATTCATCAAATATAGGAAGTTTAAGATGCACTCCTTATCTTCTATTCTGGCCGCCATTCACACGGGAGATTTCATGGTCTCCTTAGACCTCACTGAGGCCTACCTCCACATTCCTATAGCCAAATGCCACAGAAAATTTTTACGTTTTTCCTTTCAAGGCAGGCACTTCCAGTATAGGGCGATGCCATTTGGCCTTTCCTCGGCCCCTCGGGTCTTTACAAAGCTCTTGGGGTCCCTGGCGGCCTATATCCGGGCGTCTCCCATTCACATTTTATGTTATCTTGATGATATTTTGATTCATGGGAACTCCCTAGAGAAAGTGAAAACAGACCTTTCTATCACCATGTCAGTCCTTCAGGACCATGGCTTTTCCATCAACTTTGAAAAAAGCCACCTCCAACCTTCCACATCCATTTCTCACCTGGGTTCCATTATCGATTCAGAATCCTCCCAGGTTTTTCTCTCTCCCGAGAGAAAACTCAGTATAGGGGAGTTAATTTCTAACATTTTATCTAATTCTTCAGTATCCATAGTAACTCTGTCTTCCCTTTTGGGGAAGATGGTGTCATGCATAGGCATTATTCCCTGGGCTCGCCTTCATGCTAGGGAACTCCAGTGGCTCCTATTACCCTTTCAGAGATCGGGGCACAGCAACTCAAATCGGCGCATTGTCATCCCGCCAAGTGTTCGCAGATCCTTCAAGTGGTGGAAGTCTCCGGCCATGGACAAAGGATCCCCGTTCAGGTGCCCGGATCAATTTGTCATCACCACAGATGCCAGTCTATCGGGATGGGGCGCCCACGCCCAGGGGATGATAGCCCAGGGCACGTGGTCCCCGGAGGAAGCTTCCAGGCCAATCAATTGGCTAGAGTTAAGAGCCGTTTCTCTGGCTCTGAAGCATTTCTCTCCTCGCATTCCCAACCGGCACGTTCTCATTCTCACCGACAACATTGCCACAAAAAGCCATATCTGCAGACAGGGGGGCACGAGATCCAAGGCTCTCATGAGGGAGGCCCTCAAGTTAGGCCTTTGGGCGGAAAAACATCTTCGGTCGCTCCTAGCCGACCACATCTCGGGGAGCCTCAACGTCCAGGCGGACTGGCTATCTCGAGCAACGATAGACCCAGGAGAGTGGAACCTCCATCAGGACCTGTTCCATCAAATCAGCCTCAGATTCGGCCTACCAGTCCTGGATCTCTTCGCGACCAATGCGAACGCCCAACTCCCTCGCTTCTTTTCCAGATTTCCATCCCCGGGAGCGGAAGCAATTAATGCCCTCCGGAGTCCATGGCCCCCAGGCCTACTCTACGCATTTCCTCCAATTCCTATTCTCCCGGACGTGATTCACAAGGTCCTCACCGAGAGGGCCCGAGTAATCTTAATCGCCCCTCATTGGCCCCGCCGGCCCTGGTTTGCGGATCTCCAACAGCTGTCCGTCCAGGACCCTTGGCGACTCCCCGTTTCGGGGGATATGCTGCGGCAGGGGGCCTCATTCCATCCAGACCCGGAGTGGTTCCACCTCACCGCCTGGCTGTTATCAGGAGAGACTTAGAACTGCGTGGTCATGACCCCGATTCAGTGGAGGTCATTTTAAAGGCCAGAAGGGGTTCGACCAATCGAATCTACGACCACACGTGGTCCAAGTTTCACCAGTGGTGTCTACAGGAAGGTCTCTCCCCTCTGTGCATCCCCATACACAGAATTATTTCCTTCCTTATGCAAGGCTTCCATAAAGGTCTTTCCACCAGCACCCTCCGGCGTCATCTGGCAGCCATTTCATCTGTCCTAGGGGGTCCCCGCAGACAGCCTCTCCGATCCTTCCCTGAAGTTCAGGAATTCCTCAAGGGCATAGCCAACCTCAGACCTTCCAAGGTCCACAGGTATCCATCCTGGGATTTGCCACGGGTTCTCCATTCCCTCACGCAGGCACCATACGAACCCCTAAAATCGGCGTCCCTCAGGTACCTATCCTTTAAGGTAGCATTCCTGGTGGCTATTACCTCTGCCCGACGCATTTCGGAGCTGGCTGCCCTCTCAATCAGGCAGGACCTTTGTCAATTCCATCAGGACAAGGTAGTCTTGCGACTGGACCCCACCTTCTTACCCAAGGTCGGTTCCATGTTCCACAGATCTCAGGATATTGTCCTACCTTCCTTCTGCCTCCAACGAGACCATCCCTTGGCAATTAGATGGCACACCCTGGATCTCATCAGAGCGCTGAGAATCTATATCCAACGCACAGGACCCTTTCGGAGGTCAGAAGCACTTTTTATAGCCTATCACCCCAGAGTCATGGGGGCCAAAGTGTCTTCAACAGTAATAGGCCGTTGGATCAGAGGGACTATATCTAAGGCCTATGAGTCGGCCTCCCTCTCAGTTCCAAGGAACATCACAGCGCATTCCACCAGGAGCGCAGCCACCTCGGCCGCTTGGGCGACTCAAGCCCCGTTGGAGGAGGTCTGCAAAGCAGCCACTTGGGCCTCGCCAAATTCCTTCATCAGGCACTACAAGATTGATTCTTACGCTTCAGCGGACGCTGCCTTCGGCAGAAGGGTACTCCAATCCGTTATCTCACACGATAGCAATCTAATCCCACCCTAGGGACCATCTATTGGGTATGTCCCATGTGACTGCTGGACCCGCTCCTTCAGTACGGAGAATAGGCGTTGATTGCTTACCTGAACGCCTCTTCTCGTACGGTGAGCGGGTACAGCAGTCACTTCCCGCCCTTGTATGTGTCTTCTTTACCTTTCTATATCTTCTTTCTCTAACAATGAGAGTTGAACACTACAGAGCTTCACAGCTGAGCCTAGTCTATGGATTTGCGAATTCTGGGGAAGGGGCGGATCCGGCAAGCTTTTTTAACACTAGGCTCAGTTCCACCGGATTGGACATGAGCAACCCATGTGACTGCTGTACCCGCTCACCGTACGAGAAGAGGCGTTCAGGTAAGCAATCAACGCCTATTTTAATAGAAATGGAGGTCTCATCAGTCAGGCCATAGGGAAAGCAAGTAGAATGCTTGGCTGCATAGCTAGAGGTATAGCAAGCAAGAAGAGGGAGATTGTGACCCTGCTGTTTAGAGCGCTAGTGAGACCACATTTGGAATACTGTGTTCAGTTCTGGAGACCTCACCTACAAAAAGATATTGATAAAATTGAACAGGTCCAAAGACGGGCTACAAAAATGGTAGAAGGTCTCAAGCATAAAACTTATCAAGAAAGACTTAATGAACTCCATCTATATAGTCTGGAGGACAGAAGGGAAAGGGGGGACATGATCGAAACATTTAAATATGTTAAAGGGTTAAATAAGGTTCAGGGGGGAAGTGTTTTTAATAGGAAAGTGAACACAAGAACAAAGGGGCACAATCTGAAGTTAGTTGGGGGAAAGATCAGAAGCAAGGTGAGAAAATATTATTTTACTGAAAGAGTAGTAGATGCTTGGAACAAACTTCCAGCAGACGTGGTTGGTAAATCCACAGTAACTGAATTTAAACATGCCTGGGATAAACATATATCCATCCTAAGATAAAATACAGGAAATAGTATAAGGGCAGACTAGATGGACCATGAGGTCTTTTTCTGCCATCAATCTTCTATGTTTCTATAGAAAGGCAGCTGAGCATCTTGACTACCACAGGTTAAAAGTTGTGTAGCCCTGTTTCAACTGTAAACGTTCAGTTTCCCTCTGCCTGTTTTGTTATGCTTCCTGTGGTCTAAACCTCAGGGCTGTTGACGCCTCTCAGGAGATTGCATTGCACGTGTGAGAGTGGTTGTGGAAGAAGGACACACCCGTGCATGTGCGTACACACAGACTCATGGCAAGTGATTCCTAGGAGGGGTTGCATACTAAAACAAATTAGCCAGGCAGCCTAAGGGGTCTTTTTCTTTTTCCGCTTGTGTTTCCTCCCCCCAATCCCATTGCTTTCTGGCCATTTGCCAGCAAAGCAAGATGCAAAGCTGCTATTTTTTCCCCCTCGCCCCATTGCTGCTTTTGTCTCTTTGTGCATCATAACTGAATGGATGGCTTGTGCTACCAACCACCACTAGTACTTCATCCTTGGATTCACTCTGGCCTTTGCCCTTTGGCTCTTTTCCAGGAGCCATTGCCTGCCCTAAATGGCTCCGTTGTATGTTTTATTAAGTCCTTTAAAATCAAAATAACAAGACAATTTTACAATTCTAGGACTGGACTGTCAATAATAATAATAATAATAATAATAATAATAATAATAATAATAATAATAATAATAATAATAATACAATAACAACATCAATAATAATAACAACAAACAAAATAATAATAATAATAATAATAATAATAATAATAATAATAATAATAATAATAAACATTTATTTATATAACAAATGGCATAACAGCATGTTAGCAATAGAGCCAGCATATTGCCCTCACAATCCGGGTCCCCATTTTACCCACTTCGGAAGGATGGAAGGCTGAGTCAACCTTGAGCCAGTGATGAGATTTGAACCACTGACCTACAGTCAGCTTTAGTGGCCTGCCGTACTGCACTCTACCCACTGCGCCACCCCGGCTCTATGGAGGCATGCAAACACACACACACACACGCAAACTGCATGATTTACGTAAAAAATCCTAGCCTTTATTGATCACTGTGGCTGAGAGTTGGGCCTTGAAGCAAAGGGTGGATATTCAGGTACAGGTTGACAGGCCCTCATGGGAGGGCTTCTCTGTGGTGGCCCCGGCTCTTTGGAATCAACTACACACACACACACACACACACACACACACCTGGATACCCGTACTGCTCCCACCGTACTGGCCTTCCGAAAGACCTTGAAGACCTAGCTTTGCCGGCAGGCCTGAGGGCCATGAGAGTAACATCAAGTCACGGCCAAATTATGATTTGTTTGACATGTTTGTGGTACATGACTGAATAGTGCGGTTTTGGTTTTTTTTACTGATGAGATTAATAGAGTTTTTACTGTTTTTATTGTTTTTATTTGACTTCTAATATATTATTGTCTTATTCTACTGTTGTAAGTAAGCCCTGAGTCCCTTTGGGGTTTGGGTGGCATATAAGTCAAATTTATTTGTTGGTTTGTTTGTTTGCTTGCTTGCTTGCTTGCTTGCTTGCTTGCTTGCTTGCTTGCTTGCTTGCTTGCTTGCTTGCTTGCTTATTTGACTTATATGCCTCTCCTCTCCGTGGGCTCTTGTCTCTCCGTATTCTTGTCATTTAAAAGGACTTGTCTGGAATTTCAGCTAGGTAGTGTACAGCTTAGAGCATTGTCCTAAGTGTGGTAGACTGAGATTCAAATCCCAACTGCTAGACTTTTTTGAGTGCAAGTTTGGTCTAGTCAGTGGTTAAGGTGTACCAGGCTAGAAAGTGGGAGACTGCGAGTTCTAGTGCCACCTTAGCCATGAAAACCAGCTGGGTAACTTTGGGCCAGTCACCCTCTTACAGCTCAGTTCACCTCATAGGGTTGTTGTTGTGGGGAAAATAGGAGGAAGAAGGTGTGTGGAATAGGTTTACTGCCTTGAGTTACTATAACAATTATAAAGGCGGGATATAAATAATCAAATAAATAAACATGATACAAAGTCAGATTGTCATTATGGAAAATTACAATGGAGTGAAACAATCTCATTGCCCAACTGCGGTGCGTCGCAGTTCTCTTTCTTTCTTTCTTTCTTTCTTTCTTTCTTTCTTTCTTTCTTTCTTTCTTTCTTTCTTTCTTTCTTTCTTTCTTTCTTTCTTTCTTTCTTTCTTCCTTCCTCCCTCCCTCCCTCCCTCCCTCCCTCCCTCCCTCCCTCCCTCCTTTCTTTCCTTCCTTCCTTTCCTCCCTCCCTCTTCCTTTTCTTTCTTTCCTTCCTTCCTTCCTTCCTTTTCCCCCAACTCTCAAAGGACTCTCGGTGGCTAACAGACAAAAAACATTAAAAACATCTTAAAACGAGCATTGTACCATCCTGAACATTATAGACATCACAACATTAAGCGTTAAAAGAATTAAAAACCCCTTCATATCACTTTATAATTGGAGCTTGCCAATTGCAATTGTGAGATCAGCAGCCTCAGGCCTGCTGCAAAAGTCAGGTCTTTACTGCTTTTATGAATAAAGGCTTATACCACAACCATAATAAATTTATCCTGGTTGCCAAGTGCGAAAATCTTGATCCATGTGATCATGAGGAAGCGGTGATGGTCATATATGCGAAAATGAGTCATAAGTTGCTTTTTAGTGTTGTCATAATTTTTAAACGTTGAATAAATGTAAGTTGAGAACCCTCTGGATAAACGAAAGGACTGAAGAACAGTTTCAAGAAGCCCAGTGACCAGAATAATCAGTCTACCACTAATAATATCTTTGTACAGGTTCTGCAGATAGAACAAATGGCATTTCTCATGCCTGGAATGTTATATAACCCTCTTGTTATTTTTTTTATTGGGCACTTTATACCACAGCATCCATGTGCTTTAATTTCAGGTGTCTCTGTGTGTGTCCTCTTAAGAGTATGATTTCTCCTTTGCAGTGGGTAAAGGTATCTTGAATTCTCCTTTTGTCCAAATCTCCTCTTACAATTATCTGGTTTAACAGGTAGCAGGTTATAGCAAGCTGTGGGTGAACTCTTCAAACAACCCAATTATTTGCAGTAGATGTTTATTTGATGGTTACGATAAATCTCTGGCTTTGAGGAAAAGATTTAGATAGACTTCTGGGTGGCCATCCCCAAGTCTTGTAAAAACAATGAGTCAACCGTTCTGTTTAATCACTGTTTAATCATGAGAACGTTAAAATAAACCTTGGTTCTCACTTCATTTTCTAGCATTCTTTAGGTCTTTTATTGTTTGTCTTTATCCAGCAGAAAAACAGGATCAGCAAAAGTGCACACCGCATCACTGGGAGTTGCATATGGCCCTTCAAATGTTTTAGATCTGAGAGCCCAACCTTGGCAACTTTAAGATTTGTTGACTTCAACTCCCAGAATTCCCCAGCCAGCATGAAAGTCCCCATGGCTAGCTGTGGAATTCTGGGAGTTGCAGTCCACAAGTTGCCAAGGTTGGACACCCCTGTTTAAGAGTCTCCTTAGTTTTTGCTCTTAAATTACATGATGTTCTACTATGCAAAATGTGACAGTGATGATTAAGAGAAATTGTACAGAGCAGGCGAGAGCAGCCTTTCCTCCCCGGCACATCTCCAATGGATTTTCTGGTGAAATACCCAGGTGGCGCAGCAGGTAGAGTGCTGTACTGCAAGCCACTGAAGCTGACAGTAGATCTGTAGGTCAGCGGTTCAAATCTCATCACCGGCTCAAGGTTGACTCAGCCTTCCATCCTTCCGAGGTGGCTAAAATGAGGACCTGGATTGTGGGGGCAATATGCTGGCTCTGTTAAAAAGTGCTATTGCTAACATGTTGTAAGCCACCCTGAGTCTAAGGAGAAGGGCGGCATAAAAATCAAATAAGTAAGTAAGTAAGTAAGTAAGTAAGTAAGTAAGTAAGTAAGTAAGTAAGTAAGTAAGTAAGTAAGTAAGTAAGTAAATAAATAAATAAATAAATAAATAAATAAATAGTACTTTACTTTACTTTACTTTTCATTTCACCCCTTAATACAGAGGCAACTTTTAAGATTTGTCGACTTTAAGTCCCAGAATTCTCCAGCCAGCTATGCTATGTCCTTCTCTAGAACTTGTCAGAGTTGCTGGATTTCACCCCTGCTTAGATATGTCCTATAATGTACTGTATAGGATTGCTGTTGTAAAACCATTCATAGGTTGCAGCTGGTCCAGAATGCAATGATGTAGGAAGTTATGGCATGTCTATGGTGCATTGCCATTTCATGGGTTTCACTGTCTCCTAATTTGCTTCTGGGTGCAATTCAAGATGCCAACCTTATAAAACCCTTCATGGTGTGGGATCATTTCTCTCTGATAGTTTCTACCCATTTCACTAGGTTCAAGAAATGGGGCATAATCCAGGTCCCTTCAGTTAAAAAATATCATTTTATGGGGCCTTGGAAGTGTGCCTTTTATGTTGCAGTGCCTGCCCGTTGGAACACCATAGCCCACATCAGTATAGCCTCAGCCATGCTGGCTTGTTGTAAAATGTTGAAGAACTGGATATGCCGCAGGGTTGGAGAGTCAAAAGATTAGATGGGATATTGAGAGGTTTTGTTAACTGTTTTGTTGGGGATTATCCTTGGTGGCCATTGTAGATTTTTACTCTTTGCTAATATTATTTCAACATGTTTTTATCCTTCCAGAGTTAAAATTTACAAGGTGGACAGCCTCATAAGTCAACTAAATAAATGAATAATAGGATTTAAATCTTTGTTTTATTTGGTCTATTATAGTTTTTCCTCTTATCAGTTATATAAAAAACCCTGATGTTTAGCTTAAAACCATAGGATAAATGATAGTTTGAAAGTTTATTGTTATTAAAACTACATCAAGGATTTTTGTAGCTTACTTTTCCTCAAGCAGAACATAATTCATAATTATTTATACATAAAGTATGCTTAAGGACATCAAATTCTTTTCACCCAAGGTATTATAAACAGCTTCATTGGACCTTGGGAACATTCCAGTTTGAACAAGTTCTTGAGCCTTCAGGTTGTTACTTTTAGAAAATTTTTCATTTTTCAGGATTTTAATTTCCAAGTTACCACTGTAAAAAAAAAAAGATCTGTAATTTAGATAGATATATTGCTCTATTTAAATTTGATTTCTAAGCATCTGAAGATTATCTATATTTATTTGGATATAATTATAGTGCATTGCAGTCCTAATGGACTCCGAACGATGAACAATAATACTACATTCTTTCTCAGGATTGTATAATTTCTTCTTCTATAATTTCTTCTACCTTTAATAATTCACCAACTCTTCATTTAGATCAAGATTACATCAATTCAGCAACTTTAAAATTAATGTTATTTTACACCAGCGCTTCTCAATTATTTTCTGTTACGACCGCCCCTCAGGAAGAAGTAACCATTTCGCGCTCCTAACTATCCATCGACATGCATCTCGCAGCCCATCCCGCCTGACCTGACACCCTCAAATTGGGC
This sequence comes from Erythrolamprus reginae, assembly GCF_031021105.1. Lineage (NCBI taxonomy): Eukaryota > Metazoa > Chordata > Lepidosauria > Squamata > Dipsadidae > Erythrolamprus > Erythrolamprus reginae. Next base: position 277,435,798 of record NC_091951.1, read on the forward strand.
CTCACCATGAGATGTGCGTCCTACCTGACACTTGTACTGGTACCTCCATTGTGTTCCTTGGTGTTGTGTCCAGGGCAGTCCGCTCTAAAAATGTCTTGTGAGTTTGAGAAGTTTGATTAAACTCACAACATGTTTTCTTTTAAAACGGTTTGCCCCAGATACAACATCAAGGAACCGAGTCTTCGGAGAGGGGCGGCATACAAATCTAATAAATAAATAAATAAACATGAAGGAGGTACCGGTACTCCCTGCAGCAAAAAAAGGCATGTTCCCCAGGGTCACACATCTCTCCTTGGCATCGGCCCATGCCACCCCCCCCCCCCCAGGGGACGTGCCCCACTATTTGAGAAGCACTGCTTTCCACTAAGAGTTGTTCCAACAGCAATATAGCCACATTATTTTGCACCAGAAGTTTCTGAGTTGTTTCCAAAGGCTAGCCACATGTGGTGTGTATAACATTATGTAGTGGATAGTGTGAATAACCTTGAGGAAGAGTGGGGGGAGGCTTGGAGAGAGGCAGCCAAGACAATGGTCAAGGAATCTATATCCAAAGCAGGAATATAATTTGAGAAGTGTTTGATACTTGCCTCTACAGTTCTCTTTAGGATAAAGGCTGGTAAGGGGGAGGCACATTCAAATTTCCAAGAATGTGGTTATAGTGGTTAAAATGCAGTACTGCAGGCTGTTTCTGCTGACTGCTGGCTGCCTGCAATTTGGCAAATTGAATCTCACCAGGCTCAAGGTTGACTCAGCTTTCCATCCTTCCATCCATTCGTCCAAGTTGGGTAAAATGAGGACCCAAATTGTTGGAGGCAAACTGCTTAGAGGGCTGTAAAAGCACAATGAAATGGTATATAAGTCTATTGCTATTCTGGTAGTATAATACGGTAATAAATGTAGTTTTAGTATTTATAGCTTTGGTTTTCAAGTTTAATCCTCTGAAAAGCTGATATAGTAGGTCAAATAGATCAGGGGTCTCCAACCTTGGCAACTTGAAGTCCAACGTATGGACTTCAACTTCCAGAATTCCTCAGCCAGCTTTGCTGACCATCATTTAATTCAGTGGTCTCCAGCTTTGCTGACCGAGGAACTCTGGGAGTTGAAGTCCACAAGTCTTAAACTTGCCAAGGTTGGAGACCACTAATCTAGATGATGATCAATTGCGAATTATCATCACTAGAGCTCACTGGTCCAGATTGAGTTATAATTTGGTGGCTGGCTGAATCTGGATGTCAAACCCCCCCCCCCACACCCCCACATTTTTCCCAGTTGCTGCATTATCTTAGTAGGACTTAAGAATCAAGGAGGTCTTTCAGATTATGAATCACCTCTTTGGGGGGAGGTGTAACGTGACCTCATCACTGCTAGGGCCAGTGTTATAGCATTTCTCCATTCCTTGCCCACAAACAGCAAGTGCAAATTCATCAGGTTTTATTTCAGCTTGCTTCAGCCCATTTAGTTCCTCCTAGCTTCCAGACACTAGTTAAAATTTTTGGCTCATGTCAATTATGTAAAACTGGGTGTCATGGACATGTTAATGATACTCATCCTGAACTGATGGTTGGCCTTTCCCAGCAGTTTCCTATACTTACTGAATAGCCAGATGGGTGTAGGGGAAGGCTTAGGATGCCACATGGGACTTCTGATTGCCCGAAGGTCTCCCCACTCACCAAATTACCATGGATTGGAAACATTGGAATTGGAATCATCATAAAACACAATACACACAAAAAAAATTAAAATGCAGAGGTATATCATTATTCATGATATCAAATGCTACCGAGAAGACTAATAGAACCAGAAGGGCAAACTCCTAAATCCCAAAAGAGTTTGTCGAACTTAGTCTAGTGGTTAAGACACCTGGCTAGAAACCAGGAGACAGTGAGTTCTAGTCCCACCTTAGCCATGAGAGCCAACAAGATAACAGGAGGAGAGACCAGCCCTCCTCTCTCAGTCCAACCAACTTCGCAGGGTTGTTGTTATGGGGAAAATAGGAGGAGGAAAGTGTGTTGAAAAGAGGACATAGAAAATTAAAAAGGATATAAATAGAAGGAAAAGGAAGCCTGTTTAATTGGTGTCCTCAAGACAGATTGAGTGATTGAGTGATTGATTGATTGGATTGATTGGATTGATTGGATTTCTATGCTGCCCTCTCCGAGGACTCGGGGCGGCTCACAACATATAATACACAGTATACAAAATCTTGAATCCAATTAATTAATTAAGAATCCAACCCCCCCAAAAAGCATTCACTCAACATTCTCTCAACACATTCATTGGCCAGTGGGCAAAGATAAAATGGCCACAGGCGTGGTGGCATAATTACGGAAGGCAAGGAGGGCGGGGGCAGTACGAAACTCCGGAGGGAGCTGATTCCAGAGGGCTGCCTCCCCACAGAAAAAGCCCTCCCCCTAGGCAGAAAAACTAGCAATACCCCCCCAACCCCCCCCCCAAAACCCTTAGACCTAGTTGTGTATGAAGTTTGTTTTTCCAGCATCAGAAAGATTGATTTTTCAATTGCAATAATTTCTGCACGAATCTTTATTTTTAAGAACATGCTGGTGACAATATAGAATCACCAACAACACTCTTTTCAAACTTCACCTTGGGAATGTATGTTGAGCCATGTGATCTGCAGAGAACAGTGATCAATAGAGAACATGGATCGGAAGGGGACGGACTGAAGCTGATTACTAGAATCAGGAAATAAATTAAGTCTGTTGATGGACGAGTTAATTTTCAAGGTCACAATACAGAAACGTTTGAATGGCTTCTCTTGTGAAAGGAATCCATTTTATTTTTTCTAAAAAAACCCCCAGAAATTAAGACACTAAAAAAGTCAGACAATATTTGTTTTCAGGACTGTGTCTTCTAATCCGTAGCTGACACAATTCAAATTACACAACTTGTCCATCCACTTCCTTTGAGGTCCATAAACCAGAAGAACCCCATATTGCAACATCAGATGCTTGCTCACCACAGCAGACTCTACCTAATTGCTTAGTTGCATCCATCTTCCCCTCAAAGAGCCTTGGACATCTAGTGTTATATAGGAGTTTGTGGATGCAGTAAACATAGGGAAGAATGAGTGTTTTGCAACTCTTAATGTTACCCCAAAGGCTCAGATGTGAACTCTTGCCAGTGCTCAGTCATGTCCATTTCTGCTTTTCTACTATCTTCTCTCCAAACATCTTTCAAGAAGCTATTTGGGATGCAATTGGGGTAGGGGGAGAAGGAGAGAGAGAGAGACACCACAGGAACAGTGACTGCTATTTAATTGTGCTGTTAGTATTCTCTGCTCTTCCACGATTTACACAAGCTTAATGGTGAAGTATGGAGTCTCTTTTGTCATGCACAAGCTTAGACCTAAGTTACCCTTGATTTCTTTGAACTTTACAATTCTCTAGTTTGTATGCACCCTTCAGCAGGAAATAAAATGCAAGGAACAGCAGCAGACCAAGATCAGCAATTAGGAAGTGAATAATGGTCAACTATAATCACTTGCTGCTTTGAGAGTTCCTTGCAAACAGCATGTGCCTGAGATTCAGTGCAGGGCAGATAAATTAATTTCCATCACTGAACCAGCCTGTCTACAAAGACTTCCTGAGACCATAACAACACGCTAACAAGCTATTGTTCATACACTTTCCTTTTTCTAAAAATACTTTTTTCTAAAAAAAACCCACTATGCCCAGATCATTTCTTTAAGCTACATGTCACAGGGATGAAAAAAAATGCATTTTTCTTCAAAATAATAAAGGATGGTCTAGATAATATTTCATGTTTACATTACTCTCCTCTTAGTGAATAACATTCTAATTAACTAATATTCCATTTTTTTATCTACTAATATATATGTGACCTAAATTTCCTCAAGCTGCAAATTGTTCCAAGACTTCTTTAACATGTTCATATATTCTGATTTTTACAGGATTGAACATCTTTTCAATATGCTGCATATGATCAAGAGATAAAAGTCTGTAGAGCATTAGAAACGGAAGGGGGAAAGAATATTATGATTAATGACAAACGATTTTGTGCCTTTGCTTCAGTTTGTAATATCTGACTCTGCAAACAAAGGCATAATTGCAGAATGGGCAGATGTAAGAATTGGAGAACAAGATATGATCTGAAAATAACCTAAAAGCAAATAATAAGGGAATAGAGCAAAGGGCCCAGAATATGCATGAATTCGCTACAACAACTGGCAGAGTGTTACAAAGAAGTAAATTATAAATTTAGTCCGGATTGCCCTAGTATGCAGTAAATTACCTGGTCTCCTTCAGAAAGAAAGGATTGTGGGGTGGAGGATGATATATTAGAGCAGTGATTTTCAACCTTTTTTGAGCCGCGGCACATTTTTTACATTTACAAAACCATGGGGCACATTGAGGCGGGGGGGGGGGTGTGGTAAAAAAAGTTTGGTCAAAGTAATTCTCTCTTCCTTTCGCTCTATTTCTCCCTCCCTCTTTCTCTCCCTTCCTCTTTTTTTCTCTCTCTCCATCCCTCTTTCTTTCTCTCTTCCTTCTTTCCTCTTCTTTGCTCTATTTCTCTCTCCCTCCCTCCCTCCCTCTATGTCTTTCTCTCTCCCACCTTCCCTCCCTCTCTTTCTCTCTCTCTCTTGCTTTCTTTCTTGCTCTCTCTTGCTTTCTTTCTCTCTTATTTTCTTTCTCTCTCTCTTGCTTTCTCTCTCTCTTGCTTTCTTTCTCTGTCTTTCTTTCTCTCTTGTTTTCTTTCTCTCGCTCTTGCTTGCTTTCTCTCTCTCTTTCTCTTTCTCTCTCTTTCTTTCTTCCTCTCTCTGAGCTTCGCGGCACACCTGACCATGTCTCGTTGCACACTAGTGTGCCACGGCACACTGGTTGAAAAACACTGTATTAGAGCAAGACCTTTTAAATTAGGTCCACAGTAGAAGAGAGTTACACAGATTGCTTTCTGTTTTACTAGTACTGGATGCAGCTTTTTTTAAAAAAAAATATATGCTGGAATGAATTATGTCAAAACATTTGGACTCCATTGTGTACACAAGCTTGCGTGCTGATAAACCACAGCCTTGACCAACAGGTGTACATTGGCCTACAGCACTCCGGCCTAACCTACTTGAGTAAATAAAAACAAGGATGTTGAAGTCCCAAATTAAATAGCTCTGCAATGAACCTTGTATCAGGGTCACTTCAGACAATTGTTGTGATATTTGCTTGACATTCCTGCTTCGGTTGGCTCATCAAGCACAGCTTCTTTTCACACAGGATTAAAACTTTATGCCATTGTAAACATACGTGTACATATTGGCTACATACCATCGGTTGGCTGTTGGCCGAGAGCCAAGAGACACAGGCATTTGGAGCAGTTAACATCACTCTGAGGTCATGTAAACTGCCATTCCTTGCTGATTTATAAACAGTTTATATTGGGACAAAGGCCTCTTCCTACAGATTTCCCCTTCAGCCTTCATACAACTAAATCTATACATTTTAGTGTTTATATTTCTTCAGATTCTCTCAGATTCTCTTTCATGTGTACTCTTTGTTCAGTTGCTTTCATATTTCTTCTTATGAATATAGAAACATAGAAGACTGACGGCAGAAAAAGACCTCATGGTCCATCTAGTCTGCCCTTATACTATTTCCTGTATTTTATCTTACAATGGATATATGTTTATCCCAGGCATGTTTAAATTCAGTTACTGTGGATTTACCAACCACATCTGCTGGAAGTTTGTTCCAAGGACCTACTACTCTTTCAGTAAAATAATATTTTCTCATGTTGCCTTTGATCTTTCCCCCAACTAACTTCAGATTGTGTCCCCTTATTCTTGTGTTCACTTTCCTATTAAAAACACTTCCCTCCTGAACCTTATTTAACCCTTTAACATATTTAAATGTTTCGATCATGTCCCCCCTTTTCCTTCTGTCCTCCAGACTATACAGATTGAGTTCATTAAGTCTTTCCTGATACGTTTTATACTTAAGACCTTCCACCATTCTTGTAGCCCATCTTTGGACCCGTTCAATTTTGTCAATATCTTTTTGTAGGTGAGGTCTCCAGAACTGAACACAGTACTCCAAATGTGGTCTCACCAGCGCTCTATATAATCTTATCTTTTAAACACTTGGGAGCATGGGTGCATTTACAGGTAGTTCTCAACCTACAACCATATATTTAATGACCGGTCAAAGTTACAATGACTCTGAAAAATGTGACAAATGACTGTTTTTTACTCTTTACTCTTTTTTACTCTTGCCAATCGCTGAAGCATCCCAGTGGTCACGTGACCAAAATTTGAACACTTGGCCCCTGACGTGTAGTTATACATTTGCATTGTCCCAGGGTCATGTGATCACCATTTGTAACCTTTCCAGGCAGATTGTGACAGACAAAGCCAATGAGGGAAGGCAGATTTACTTAACAACCACGCTTCATTTAACAACTGCTGCGATTTCGCTTAGAGACTGCAGCAAAAAATATCACAAAATGGGGCAAAATTCCCATAACAGTTGTCTTTCTTAGCAACAGAAATGTTGGTGGAGAACTACCTTCAAGTCTCTTGCTTTTAGCATCACCAATCAGTAGGAAATATGGACTTCGATAATTAGTAAGTTTTGTCTGAAATTGAAACTGCAAAATAAAAAGAATAGTGTTGGATCATGCTGAAAGCCTGTAAATTCATCATTCTGTTTCTACAGTTTCTCACTAAACACCTATCAGCAGCAGGAGAAGCCCTTAAAAATGCTGAACAGACGTATTTCCCCCATAACTTATATTCAAAAGCAAAACGCCTTTGGTACATCTTAATTATATCTCTTGTGAAGAACAGCAATTGGTAACTTTATTCGCAGTGGACCTAGCACATCTAAACAAAGGTCATTGCTTTATCTTCAGGCAGAAAGCTTCACCTTTGGGCTGTTCTGGATTGCCTATTATTCATTGGAATATGAGAGAAAGGGAGAGTGTGTGTATATGTGTGGGGTTTTTTTTTTTTTTAAATAATATCCTTCCCCCGCCTTTTCTACATTATCCATCATTTTAGACCTTCCCCCAGCAGGCTTCCAATTTAGAGCCAAATTCCAGAACAGTAGCTCCATTAGTCTATTGTATTATAAATACAAAGTATTTTGTTTCCCAAGGTTTCCTAGGTAAAAGCTTTCTTTTCGGTTAACAATGCATGCTGATGAAAGATATTCTCATATGTAAATGCAGACCCTCTTAACATTTCTTAGAATTAGATCCAGAGATTTGTAAGTCAAAATCCACACAGTGGGGTGCTCCTTTGCAATCCTTCTACTCCTAAAAAGGATTAACTAAAACGGTTAAAATGGAGCCACAATACGCTCTTTACATCTACTCTAAAGAGAGCATTGGGTAGAAATTGTGAAAGATGCTATTCATGCAGGGAGACTGCATCAGAATCCACAAGTTGATTGCCTTATTAAAATATTGATAAAATGCCTTCCTACGAGGTGGGGACCATCACTGCTTTGCATTCTCCGGCCTTTTCATCTGAAAGTAGTGACCATAAGAAGCCTTACCATTACCCCAAAACCTCACTGGCACTCTTAGACTACCATATCCCATGTACCTATAGTTTAGGTTCCAAATTCTATACTTTACACTAGTTTCTCAACCTCAGTAACTTTTAAGTAACGTGGACCTCAGCTCCCAGAATGCCACATAGCCAGTATGGAGAATTTTAGGAGTTGAAGTTGCTAACCTTTATCTTTATCTTTATCTTTATTGGATTTGTATGCCGCCCCTCTCCGTAGACTCGGGGCGGCTAACAACAGTGGTAAAAACAACATGCGACAATCCAATACTAAGGCAGCTAAAAACTCTTATTTTAAAACCAATCATACATACAAACGTACCATACATAAATTGTAGAAGCCTAGGGGGAAAAAATAAGGTTTGTTTGCTAAGGTTTGTTTGTTCATTTATTAATATCCCACCTTTATTATTTTTACAAATATGCTCCTTCCTCCTATTTTCCCTACCACAGCAACCTTGTACGGTGGGTTGGGCTAAGAGAGAGTGACTGGCTCATGGTCACTCAGCTGGCTTTCATGGCTACAGTAGGACTTGAATTCATGGTCTCCCATTTTCTAGTATGGTGCCTTAACTACTAGACCAAACTAGCTCTGCACTGCTTTAGACTCCAGTTTCTGCGTCCGAGGGTATCAGTCTATGCCAATCTGTTGTGGCATAGTTTGGTGCAACGTGTTGGGTTTAGTAGCTAAACCCTTGCTGTCAGAGGTAGTCACAGAGAACTAGAGTCCTTTTAAATTGGGGAAGGGAAAATTACAGTAGCAATGAAGGAGAGTGTTGAGCGAGGAAGTGCAGAAAGGGGCTGACAAAGAAAGTGCTGAAGGCCAATTTTACAGTGATTCTGCTTAGAATATTCTTCCAGACTGTGACAATTTGAAGGGGGGGAATGAATAATTGAGAAATGATTTTAATATTGTTTCTTCTGGATTAACCAGAATTAAAGAAGAGATGACGAAGGAGAAAAATCAGGCAATACTGTAAACATGAGTGGAAAAGCACGTGCATGCACATACACACATATATCACCAGGGTGATTCAACAGGAAAAAAACATAACTCTTGCCTGGTACAAGCTGAGTGGAAGAGAACCTGAGGTCTAGAGGTTAAAGATACTGCCTTGCAGGCAGATTCTCCAGGTTCAAATCCCGAAAGGGTATGGCTATCTAATGAGAGCATAATAAGCTCGAAATAGATTTATACTAGTCTCCCTTCCTTTTCATTATCAGCAAAACTATGTTACATGCACACACACACACACACACACACACACACACACACTCAAAATTTTCTTTCCTTGGTGTTTTTTAAAGAATGAAGTTTCCTCTCTCCAGTGCTTTTAATTTTGCATTATAATGCCACCTTTTTAAGATTAGTCTTTGAAAATAGGCAAGATGAAGTCATGTATAGCATTAGAAAATAATTCCATACATTATCAAGTTTTAAACTAATAGGCAGCTATGCTGCTAGGCTTTAATATGTTTTTAATGGTGCTAAATAAAAAATTGGCTTGAGCAATCAGTTTTCTTTTTGGCAAGTGCATCATTGGTGGGATTTATTTCCAACTTCTAAAATATTTTTGTAGCAAGAGAGCTAAAATCTTATTAAACCTTTAGCTGATGTCATAACTCATTCCCTCAATATGGATGTCTCTTTCTCATTGATTTTTTATATGTTTTTCCTCAGTTTTTTTACATTACACAACTGCTTAAATTACATAAAATGCAACTTTCCCCCTCTCTTTCTCTAGCATTAGTTATCATCCTAGCTTTGCTTTTACAAAACTAATGCTTTCTTAAAGAAATAGAAAACCAAAGCTACAATCAGCTTACCTGAGAAGTCCGGCTGAACTCGGCAAAATCTTTGAATAGAAATTTAGGCATTTTACCGGGAATTACTGAAAATAAGCTCTGTTATAATGGTAGGAATGAGGCTTACTTCTAATTAAAAACAAGTCAGATTATTTTATATAGGGCACCTTAACCAAACACTGCCCAGGGAAAAAAATGCCAAATACAGTGATACCTTGTCTTACAAACTTAATTGGTTCCGGGACAAGGTTCTTAAGGTGAAAAGTTTGTAAGATGAAACAATGTTTCCCATAGGAATCAATGGAAAAGCGATTAATGCGTGCAAGCCCCAAATTCACCACTTTTGCCAGCCGAAGCACTGCTGGGATTCCCCTGAGGCTCCCCTCCGTGGGAAACCCCATCTCTGGACTTCTGTGTTTTTGCGATGCTGCGATTTCACTGAGGCTCCCCTCACTGGGAAACCCCACTTCCGTTGCCAGCAAAGCGCCCGTTTTTGCACTGCTGGGATTCCCCTGCAACATCACAAAAACACGGGTTTCCCATGGAGGGGAGCCGGGTTTCCCATGGAGGGGAGCCTCAGGAGAATCCCAGCAGCGCAAAAACGGGTGCTTCGCTGGCAACGGAAGTCCGGAAGCGGGGCATTGCAGTGGCGGTGGTGGGTTTGTAAGGTGAAAATAGTTTGTAAGAAGAGGCAAAAAAATCTTAAACCCTGGGTTTGTATCTCGAAAAGTTTGTATGACAAGGCGTTTGTAAGACGAGGTATCACTGTAGTACACTTTAATATGCCAATATATAAAACACCCATTATATTGTTAAAACAAAATAATCTGTAACTCTCAAAAAAAGGGGGGGGGGAGAATATTATCCAGAGCTCCTAGTGAATTGCTGCCATTGAGAAAGGTCTTTCAGATTGGACTGGATGGAGAAGTAACCAAAAGTTCAACTCGCAAGGCTGGGACACAGTACAATTCAAAATGTAAATTTCAGATTGCTTTCAGCAAGAACTTTAGTTTCTTACTAGTACAGTATTATTTTTTAATTGATTGGAAAGGATATTAATTCTTTCCCTTTCGTAAGATTGCACACCAAGAAGAACAAAGGGTTGCAGCAAAAGGAGAAAATTAAAATTGCACAAGTACAAGAAGTGCATCTGTCATGTGGGTCATCTCCCCCCAAATAATTCCAAACTGACCAAAAGTAGAAAACAATTTGAAAACATATTTTTGCAGCTAATTCCTCATGTTATTTAAGTCAAATACAGAGGAAAATTTACAAAGGGAAAGGCTGATTTTTACTTCATGTGAATTACCATAAATAATTTGCTCTGATTTCTGACAGACTAGATAGATCATTTCAGCACACTCCACAAATATCTGGTGGTTTTCTGAGAAAAATATATTAAAGGGCATGGGAATTCTGCTGATGGGAGGGGATGACAGAGGTCCAGCAACTCCATTTTCTTCCTTTGTCACTTTTAATGGAATATTTATATGAATATAATGATTCAGTTTTGAAGTTTGCTTAAGAAAATTCTGAACCTTGAATAAACAGTCTTTATTGGTATATAAAATCCATTCATTCATTCCTCGCATTCATCTGCATCCTCATCTCACAAATGGGACTAAGGTCTATGGGGACTATGGGGATTATGGTTATTTTTATGCAATAAAAACAACTATAAACAAATGAACAACCATGGAAACATTCCATAATAAAACGCATCTATGTTAATATCAGTGTAGCTATTGTAATTGTTCTTCAGTTAAAAAACACATAGAATTATGAAAAGTATAATGTACACTACAAAAACTGTAAAATGTAATGCAGTGTAGTAATGGAGAATATTTTTAACCATGCGTGCTCTTTGTTGCCCAACTTGACCGTTCTCTTAATTCTCTGATTCTTGGTTCTACCAAGAGTCAGTAGCTCTGTAGCAACAGATGTTTCTTGGAATGGTTACTATAGTGCAAGAAAAGAAAAATAGATTTCATGTAGTTCATCTACTAATAAAACTTCAAAAATCTTTTCATTCTTAGAATTATGTGAAATTAGTTTCTTATTTCTGACCGTTCTTCTCCTCTCTTGTCATAAATCTTTAGGTGTAATAGTATTCCTCACTTACCAACCACTCATTTGATGACTGTTTGAACTTGTGATGGTCCAGAACATGAGGAATCTATGAGCAGACCTCAAAATTCTTTTGAACGTATCATCTTGGGGGGCCCATGATAGCAATTTGGGTGCTTACATTTACAGTGGCTGCAGTGTCCCATGGAACAGTGTTCCGTGTCAGTTTCTGTCATGTAAGGTTAATGCAGAAGCCAGCACAGAAAACCACAAGTCAATGTGGTAGTGTTGTGTTTCTTCCAGTCGTCTTGTGCTCATGTCCCGCCATGTCATCTGTACCTTGGCCTTACTGCACTTGCATGTGGTCTTAACAAGCTCTCAGTGGCACCCCCCCAACTCATGGACTACCTGCACCAATCCCCAAGAGCCCTTCGTCCCACACAACACTGCAGTGTTTCTCATCAGGGTCTCCCACCACTACCTGATTAACCTGTACACCTTGCAGTTGCAAAGGCAAACAGGACTGGGATTTCCACTAAATGATAGGGTCATGTGACTTTATGATTGCGCTTGGGGACAGACATCCTAATCCCGAATGCCATTGTAACCTGAGGACTATCTATACATGCTTATTTCCTTAATGGACTGAATGGAGTTTCCTTTGCAATCAATCCTATTTCTCTTATTTGTCCCTTGTTTTTGAATCTATAATTAGTTGCTCCTGCGGTGATTTACCATCCTTACAGTTGGTTCTCACCCACAACGTTTTTGGTAAAAGTTTATCGAAATTTTAGTACAATTTTGGCTTACTTTCCTTTCTCAGGTTCTTCCTATAAATGAGTGGTTCTCAACCTGGGGGTTGGGACCCCTTTAGGGGTGTGTGTCAAATGAACGTTTCACAGGGGTTGCCTATGACCATTGGAAAAGACAAATTTCCCATGGTGTTAGGAATTAAAGCTTCTATTCTGGCACCTTGGAACATTTTTACAATCCAACCAATCAGGAATTTACAGTGGAGGTGTCCCTCTGACTTACTGCCAATCAACTTAAAGCTCTGTTGGGAGAATTGGCACTAGACTTATGATTGGGGGTCACCACAACATGAGGAACTCATATATTAAGGATTCACAGCATTAGAAAGGTTGATAACCATTATAGACAATTTTATTTTTCAAAATCTTTTCTTGTTACCTTTGCAATTGTTAACCCTTCTCATTTGGTTGATTCTTTGTACTTGTAACCCTTTGAACTTTGATCCTGTTCTTCTGAATGACAACTCTATATTGTTCTTCCTCTGCTGTTTCTGTCATTTGAGTCTTTATTACTTTTCCTTAGTTTTCCAAATAATCTCTGCCATCCTCAAAGCTTTGTTCTTCACTTTTTTTGTCCAATTTCCGAGAATGATTTCTTTATTTTGCCTCCTAAAATTGTTATTACTTATGCCCTTAAATTTGATTTGACATATTTATGTTTATATATATGGTATATCTTTTAAGCACATTGTTTTTCTTAATTTGTGCACTGAGTTCTAACATTTTTTCCTATACTAAATCTCATTTAGTTCTGCTAAGTTTGTTTTGATTTTAAAATTGATTCTTGCTTGTAATCATTAGTTTTCTGTTTTGTGGTTTCTAAATTGAACATTTTTCTTCCACCATTTGAATTCTTTTTTATATAACTATTTTACCAATTGGTTTCTATGTTAAATTTGTACACTTTATTTTACCACTGTAAATTTACTTGTCTAAATAAAGGGAATACTTTATTTTATTTTTGCTCAGTATTAATTTTTTGAAATAGTAGGTCATTTTTTCTCCCTACCATCCTCAGCTACTTTTATTCATATTTGTATATTAATTTTAATGATATTTATCCATATTGTTTTCTATTTTATTTTTCTTAAATATTTTTAGATGTAACTGGTGCCTTATGCTGTTGTAAGGGATTAACTTGTAAATATTGTGTGTGTGTGTGTGTGTGTGTGTGTGTGTAGATGGATCCTTAAAATAGTGTATCTAGCATTTTGGAATTTTTATGTTATTGTTCAATGGAATGAATGCAGTTATATTATTTTCATCATTTATTTGTTTCCATTATTGGATTTGTATCACAAATTTAAAACAAAAATTAAGACAACCTTCATAGTTTTCCTTCATCCCATTTTTATCCCACAACACCTCCTTGCAATAGCTGAAAAAAAGCACCTGGTGCAAAATCATCCAATAATACATTATCTATCTATCTATCTATCTATCTATCTATCTATCTATCTATCTATCTATCTATCTATTTATCAGATTTGTATGCTGCCCCTCTCCGCAGACTCGGGGCGGCTCACAGCAATAATAATACAATGTAAACAAATCTAATATTTAAGTTAATTTAAAACCCCAATTTAGAAACCAATCATACATACTAACATACCATGCATAAATTTTATAAGCCTAGGGGGAGGGAAAGTCTCAATTCCCCCATGCCTGACGACAGAGGTGGGTTTTAAGGAGCTTACAAAAAGCAAGGAGGGTGGGGGCAACTCTGATATCTGGGGGGAGTTGGTTCCAAAGGGTCGGGGCCGCCACAGAGAAGGCTCTTCCCCTGGATCCCGCCAAACGACATTGTTTAGTTGACGGGACCCGGAGAAGGCCAACTCTGTGGGACCTAACTGGTCACTGGGATTCGTGCGGCAGAAGGTAGAGAGTAGTCTTGAACCTGAGTCACCACAGTTTCAGTCCAGAATTTTTAGAACTACCTCTCATTGTGTTCAATACAGATTGCCTTACACTATAAATAGACTCAAAGAAACCAGTGACTTTTGGTCATAACTTATTTTGTCTTTGTGCTGTCAATGCCTCTTCACTGAGAAACATTAAGTTACTGTTTTTGTTTCCCATCCTGACCACCTCATGACCATCTCCTCATATTTTAAAACCGTATTTTTCAAACTATAAGATGCACCAGACTATGAGACATACCTCAATTTACAAGAGGAAAACAAGGGGGAAAATTTTTTGACCTCTGCGCATCACATTTTTGGCCTCCGTGGCTTCCAGAAGCACTCTGCAGTGCTCTGCATGGCCCATTTTCACTAAAAAGGTGCCCGGTTTTGGCCAGCAGAATGCCTCTGGGGCTGGGGAGGTTGAAAACACGAGAGAGGGCTTGGGAGCCCAAAGATGGGCTTGTTTTTGTCAAAACTGGGAACACTGCAGACTGTTTCTGGCGACCGGAGAGGGTAAAAATCTACACATAGAGGCCAAAAATGCCTGTAGTCACTCTATAAGACACACCTAAAATTTTTACCCACTTTTAGTAGAAAATATATACTCTGAAAAATATGGGTATGTCTTTTTCAGATACTGTATATTTTTTCTTGTTTTTCCTTCTAGCTTTGTGATTTAAAAAAAATGTTATTACAACACCTGCTTTATATATTGTATTAGGTGTATTTTTTTGGACAGTTTCCAAAATTACTTTCATCGGTATTATAGCACAGTAGTTAGTGAGGTAGTTAAAGCAGTGTTTCCCAACCTTGGCAACTTGGAAGATATTTGGACTTCAACTCCCAGAATTCCCCAGCCAGCAAATGCCAAGGTTGGGAAACACTGAGTTAAAGCATACAATGACTGTGGCCAGCTCTCTCTTCCAGACCTGGCCTTCCAAAAATACAGGTCTGTGATTCCAGACCACCCAGATTGCATGTCTGGCATTTGAAGAGAATGCTACTGCAGACAGAACAGATAGAAATACCACCTGAGCAGTGTCTCAGTCTAGCATGCCTGGATCAAGTACCAAGTAGTTCAATGAAGTTTGGTTTCTTACAGGTACTGGCATCAATTCAGGACTTACATGTTCATCATGATGTCTAGTAACCTTTTTTTTTTTGAGAGAATGAGAGAGAGAGAGAGAGAGAGAGAGAGAGAGAGAGAGAGAAATTGTGTGTATGGGGAACTGAGAGTTTGTTATGTGGGTATCTTGTGCCTTGCTATCATATATCATTCCTAATACCATTGTAATTATTGTATATTTTTATAATTTTCTGTTGTCAAATTTACAAAAGTTGTACCAGTTTGAACTCTATACATGTAGCCTTGGAAAAATTGTCACCGTGCCATCCTAGAAGTAAAAAAGGTGTGCCTATTGGCCTATTGTATGGATAGTTCCACTAGAGAGGTGTAGCTGAAAGATCTCGGATGTTTTGATAAGAGAAACAAGGTTATTCTGACAGTATACAACGCAAAGGATGGAAAGAAAATTCCTTAAATGAAGTCTACAAGAATATTAGTATGAGTTAGGTTGTATCCAATTCTGGAAACATGTTTCAGGAAAAAAATTTAAAAACAAGATAATGATACATCTCTTCTAGTGGATATGTATAGTGGAGTAGTGAGATGACATTGCAAAGGGCTTGGAACTAAAAGTTTCTGGAAGTTTATTTTCCAGAAATTTTTTTTTAAATATATTTTTTCCCTTTAAAATAGCAATACATTATGCCACAGAAGTATGATCAGAATAATTCTAGAGTCTATAGAAAATAGATGTTGGAGCTTATAGATGGCCTTGTGCCTATGGCTACTTACATTAGCCCTGTGATTGCAAGCCTTTTTTTCCTCAGGTCTCGAATGTGCATGTGCTATTGTGCATGCGTGAGTGCCCACACCCATAATTCAATGCCTAGGGAGGCCCAAAATGGCCTCCCCCGCCCCTTGGAAGCACTATGGAAGCTGGAAACGTCCCATTTCCCAACTTCTGGTGGGCCTGGTGGGCCCATTTTTAGCCCTCCCCAGGCTCCAGAGGCTTCCCTGGAACCTGGGGAGGGCAAAAAACGCCCTCCCCATCTCCCTGGAGCCCCCTCAGAAGCTGAAAACGTCCTCCCAGAGCCTCCGTGTGAATCAAAAATCAGCTGGCCAGCATGCACATGCATGTTGGAACTGAGCTAGAACAGCAGTTTATATGCCAGCAGATATGGTTCTGAGTGCCACCTGTGGCACCCATGCCATAGGTTCACCATCACTGCCCTAGCCTTTATTGATTGATTTGATTTAATTTTTATGGCTGATCATTTCACCTGAGCAACTCAGCACAACTCACAATTGGGACAATGAGTCTCTTCTTGATCTAAGGCCAAGCTTTTTATTCTGAGATAGTAGAGTCCCCAGAGGTGAAATCCAAAATGTTGCCCTACCAGTGATGTTGCCCTACCAGTACTGTGGGTTTGGCTTGGTGGTAGTGGCAGGGGAAGGATACTGCAAAATCTCCACTCCCACGCCACTCTGGGGCCAGCCAGAGTGGCTATTTGCCGGTTCTCCAAACTACTCAAAATTTCCACTACTGGTTCTTCAGAACCTGCTGAATTTCACTCCTTGTTCCTGCTTTTCAAGAGATATGAGGTCAAGTAGAATTAGACTCTTATGGGAACTGTAAATATTGGAATAAACCTCAGCTACTGGTATTGCATACCAGTAGCAGGTAATGGTTTGTTGTTGGGTTTTTTTCTGGTAGAAAAAAAGAAATACTTTTTCTCCCCCCACTCCTCCCCCACTTGCTTAGACTCCAAGGATGTGTCTGGAAACAGAGTAACAAGATCAGGGATGGGATCAAGTGTTTTCAGTCAGTTTTGTTTGATTAGGGGTTTCAAAGGGAGAAAGGATTTATTAAGCCCTTTTGAAGGTTAAAATGCTCATGTGAAAAATCACTAAAATTTCTGCAGCTGGAAGTCAGCGGTTTTGCCACCAGCATTTAATGACACAGTCTGTGGGTGTTTGGGGGATTAGGAGCTTGCATGTGACCCATAAACTTCAGATTACCCACCCGTTCTGAACTGAACGGGGATTTTTATTGCAAATGTGGAAGATATACCACATACCTCAAACCACTGGCGGTTCTTTTTTCTCAAGCATGCAAAGTCTACTGTAGCTGTTATGGTGCAAACTGAAAAGTATGCCATTATAACATCTGGAGTCCGTCCAAAGAGCTGAGCTGTCTTTGTCCAAATCACCACTTTAAATGCACTTTCTTTTTATATGAAACCACAATCATATGCTTGAAACTTGCTCACTTGTTGCTCACTAACGTTTTCTTTCTTATCCATAGGCAGAAATTGTCAAGAGGCTGAATGCCATATGTGCCCAGGTCATTCCGTTCTTATCCCAGGAGGTAAGGCTGGTTGTTTACGTGTGCTGACCTCAAATTATAGGGAATTGCTTTAACTAAAGAGGAGCCAAGGGCTATGGGGCAACACAAAGCTTGAAAGTCTTTACATTTCACTTTCCTGTGGGTTTCACTCTGTCCGCCCCATTGGGTTAATATTAACTTGGTCATTTTGTGGACGCATGAAGTAATTTTAAATCGTGATCTACCTTATTTGTGCCAGCAGCATCTCCGCCTTTAGTACTTAGCACAAAAGCAAAAGCAAGCAGGACTCGGGATTCAGTTTGTGACAACAACCAGCTGGGTGGTTCTGTAAGCTGCAGGCAGGACAAGAAAATTATAGGCAATCTTTTTACAGGAGTTGTTGACCTGGTGCCCTTCAGATGCTTTGGATTACAACTTCCACCAGCCCTAGTCAGCAATGCCAATAGTTTGGGATAGTAGGAGTTGTAATCTTAAAATATACTGTCTGCCTTATTTTTCCCCTTGACAAGAAATAAGAGGAGCTATACTGGTAAGCAAGACTTTATCAAGCTATATAGGAAAAAATCCACTGGCAAAGCTGTCCTCCTTGCATAAATCTAGTCTTTGTTCTCTTTCCTTTAAATCTGCCTTTGTTGTTAACATCATAATATGAGAAGGCCAATTTTGACTTGTAAAACCAGTTGAAACAGCTGCATCCTACAGTGTTTCATCCTGCTGCAATGCCAGTTAGGTTCGGGCTACTTTATACAAATGTTTGCCTGTCATGCCAGTACATTGGAGCTCAAAAATATGAGCCTGTCAAGCTGGTATCTAATGGGAGATATTGAAAAATTGCTAGAAAGCTGTGATTTATGCAGCCTTCTTGGCAGAAAATATGATGCTCAAGGCAATAAGCAGATTAATACAGGTGTGTCCTTCTCTGTTCACTTCTTCCCCAAAGCCCTCCCCTCCTCCTCTCCCACCCACAATTCTTCATATCAAGAAAAAGTTTTGCTTTGGGGAAAGGGAAAGAAGCAAGAGTAATTTTGGGGGCAAGGAGTGCTGAATACTCAGTTTTTGATGTGAAATGCAACTTCTTGGTCTACGTTTCTTGGAATTTAGTTTATTCATAATGTCTACCCTGAATCAGTATTTTTGATCTGTTTCTAATTAATAGAACTTGAGTTTCTAGTAAAAAGGCTGATAGCCTTGAATGAGTTTGTATCTGCTCTGTATCTGCTCTACATGCTAGTAGTTAAGAATACTGAACATTCTCTTCTAGATTTGCACTTCATTTACTGACATTGCTGATTGCAACTTTTGAATGTGTTTCTTTGGAATTCTGAGGATATATCTCTTTGCCCATTTTTATGTAGTATCCCAATTTACAAAATCAGTTTTGCTTCCATGTATAAGCAACAGTGCAAACTTGAAAATGGAGGGAGGACAGTATTTATTGATTTATCTACTAAAATTACACATATACCTGCAGCAGATGATCAACAATACAAAGTATCTTCTTGTATTGCTTGATCTTATTGATTTCTGAAACAGGTATTTAAGGATAAATTTCTGCATCTTGGGTATCTCTTGGGTGCTAATTATATAAGCAGTGTTGTGCTTCTCTTCTCCCCTTTCCCCAGTCTTCCAATTTTTGTACATCCTGTCACATACTTGCCTAATTGGGATAATGTGACTCTGAAAAGGGCACATATCAGATTTTCTAATGTATTTTAGGTTGAATTTTAGAACGAAAACATTAACTGAAGGGTTATATTAGTCTCTCCCCTCTGCTCTACACATAAGCATGTTCCCTGTACTGTGAACAAGAGTTCATACCAGAAACTAAACTAGAATATTCTCCTTTTTAGTGCTACCACCCTGCTCTCTCCTTTCACCATCAAACATCTGGTGTCCACAGGAAACATATTTTTAAATGGCAATAACCACAGACTTTCGTTTAAGCAATGTCTTCTTAGAATTGTGCTAATCATTGCTGAAATGTGTCAAATTCTCCCACTTCTCTTTCTAAAAAGATTTTTTTTTCAAAAAAAAAATCTTATCCACAAATGAACTCAAATTGGAGTGGAACACTGTTGGAGAATGCAGAATATTGAATCTCTAACATTGATTTCTTAGTTTATTAGTTTCTCTACTACTTCATAGCTCTACCTTGTATGGGTAATGATTTATTTCATTTACCAGATTTGAGTTGGAGGTGGAGTTGACAATTTAGGCCAGCCACATACAGGTTAAATGTTCTCTTTATTAGGCTATATTAGCATTATTTTGTTGTAAATGAATGCAAACATGTGGTCCATTTGAAGAGCATTTGGGATGTATCTAGTTACAAGCTAAAATTAAGGAGAGAGAGCCAACAAATAATGGATGCTACCAGGCACAATACTGCCATGCATAAGAGTGAAGAGATAGGTGGCATCTGACCACGACAGATAAAGACAGGGCTTTTTTAATCTAAAAGATGCAGGAGCTGTTTTAAAACAATGGGCTTAGCTAGTGGCAAAGTGGCACTGGTGTCATTATTTTGGCTCTGATTTTTGGTTGACACATTCATGGAATAGGATGGGGGGATATGGGATTCTTATAAAGGGGGAAATGGGGGTTGAAATGTGATACCACATGAAATCTCCATATTTGTTTTTTTTTTATTTCCATGAAGCCAAATATTAAATCTCTGCTCTTCTTAAATTATATATTTAGGGTTCACTCTTAATGGGCAATAGATGGCTGGGAGACAATTTTAATGTACTTTTGGGTCAGAAACTCTTTGCTTTGTTCCAAAATCCAAATTTCTTAATGATTCTTCATTATCTTTGGTAACATGACAAATTAACCTCCCCAAGGATTATAGATGGCCATATAAATTTGATATAAAATATAAAAATATAAAATGATGTCTTGTGTACTTCATGCATTTTAAAGTTTTAATGATGACTTTTTGACACATTTATTTATCTTTGTTGTATGCCACCCAGAGCCAGTTCTTGTGAGATGGGTGGCTACATAAATTGTGTGTATATGTGTTTGTGCCTATGTATCTAGTTATTTATATCTCTATACAGTACCATATATTCATTCTGCTGTATGCTATAAACCTCAATTGATAGTCCTGTTAGAGGAAAAACCATAATGAAGAAAATGAGAGTTTTAGGAAAGTTGAGAGTTTAGCAAAAGTTCAGAACCACTATCAGTTTTTTAAATTATTAGTATCAAATTTATTTGCCACTCATCTCATAGTTCAAAGTGACTGCAAACACCTTATATCTAAATATCTTAACCAAGAGGCCTTCAAATCTGGCAACTTTAAGACTTGTGGACTTCAACTCCCAGAATTCTCCAGCCAGCAATGCGGCTGGAGAATTCTGGGAGTTGAAGTCCATAAGTCTTAAAGTTGCCAGGTTTGAAGACCCTTGATTTAAACAATGTACAAATATCAAAATAATGATAAATACAACAACCTTTTCTTTACCATAAAATGGAGCCTGGAATTATGGTAATCAATCAATAGTGAAGTGGGTCACTATGTAACCAAGCTCAATTTTACAAAAAAATTTTGCAACAGTCATTAAGCAAACATTATGATCATTACATGAATCCACTTTTCCTCAATGGATATTTTTGTGTGATTGTAAGATGCTGCAAATGGCTGTAAATTTAAGCCATTTTTACTACTGCCCAAAATATGGGGAGACCATTAGAACTTCAAAAGTAGGTCATAAGCAGCTCTAGGGAGATCTGACTTTGTTAAGGAAGGTCTACCAGTAGAAGCAGGTATCATAGGGATGAATTTATCACAGCTTTTCCTAACTGCTTTAAGGACTGCTTCAAGTTACGTTTTTGATGAATAGGGTGGATATATGCAAGTAGCTTTCTAAACTAAAATGGTTTCTGTTATGTTCTTCCTGGATTTTCCCCATCTAGTTTGTAGCCCTGGGATTTCTCAGTGACACCCCTGTGTATTTACTAGCCAGATTTAAAGCCTCTTAACAAGGTCATCTATTTGCTGCCATCTGCCATGATATTGGAACTGTAATCTCTCACAAACCCAACCAACTAAATGGGACTTGTAGGCATTTCTACTCCGCAAACAAACCAGAGAACAGCAGGTTAGCAAAGGCAACATTTCTTCATCATAATCATGAATTACGGGTTTGTTTGTTTGTGTGTTTCTTAATTAAACAAATTGATGTCTTGATTGTGAGTGGTCTCTAGGGAGGGGAAGGAGAGAGACAAATGATGAAATGTGTATAGTGGCATCATGCAGTTACAACGTTGGGATTCAAGGACACAGTTGCAGGATTGGTATAACGGTGTTACTGTGCACCAATGTCCATTGGCTCCATTGCTTTTGATCCTGCTAGTTTTGATAGTGTTGAAGTAGTATGTTTAATGGAACATTAGAGTATCTCCAGGGTTTCCCCCCTCCTCTACTATATCTTAGAAGCATTGATGTTCCAGTATAGAAAGTATTAGATATCTTAGAAAGGAATGCAATGCTTAGAAATCCTTTTCAAAGGTTTTGTAAGAAATTGAAAAGGACAAAACAGCATGTGGTATGGTTTTGAAAAATGAAAGATTCTACAGCAAACAAGAAAATAAATGTTATGATATGGAATTTTGCTGCTTACTGTTTTTACTGGAATTGTCAATAGATTTTCTGTGGTGAAGATTTTCCGTGGTGAAGCTCTGAAAGGTTTTCTTTTCATCAATAGAAGAGCAATGCTAACATTTGCTGGTTCAAATAAGTAAATGACATAACTTGTGTCTTTTATATGTTACAATATTTATTCTGAAAGTTAAATAATGAGAAAAATAATCATGCAGATAGTGGTTTCTTTTTTCTCTTTTACTTTGGTGCAATTGCTATTTAACTATGACAGATTTGATGGTATCACTTCTCTGATAGTTTATTTTTTTCTCAATTTTTAATGAGAAGGTGAAGAGTCCTCGGAGAGGGGTGCCATACAAATCCAATTAAATCTTAAATTCCACTTTGGCCACTAAATTTTTGTAAGTTAACCCTATGCAACAACCATGCTCAATCAAGTAGAGTATTTTGGTGGGCTGTGGTTTTTTTTAAGTTAATATTTAAGAATGGAGATTTTAGGGAGATAATTAACTCATTTTAGTACAAATAATAGAAAAAGAGGATATGCCATGGCTGTAAACAATCCAATATGGTAATTTTAAAGCTTGCACTATTTGTACACTACTCGATAATTTGTCCCTGCGAGTTATACAATATATGGCAAATCGGCCTTTGCAGTGTTTCTAATTGGTAGTCAATAAGCTGCTTAAAAGTGCACCGGAGCACACACTTAGCTGTCTCTCTAACTCCATCTTTGCCTAGCATTGTGCAGAGCCTGTGGTTGCCAGTGACTCAATCCCTGGAGAAGCTGAAGCAGTTTTGAAGAAATGAAGGCAGGCTTTTGCACCCCGAAGCATCTTTTTAAGTTTTGAATCCAAATCACTATGTAGCTTTTCTTGGCAAATGGAGTAAGGAGAGAAGCACATTCCAGAAATACAAGTAGAGAAGAATCGTGAGATGGTATCTTATGCTTCCTTGATGCTTTTGTTCCTTAAGGAGTATTTTGGAAGAGGTCAATGTGCCTGCAAGCCTGGTCCTTCTTCTGGACTAGCTGGAGGAGAAGGGGAAGCTAGGGCAGAACTAATTGTTTCTACCAGGTGATTGCCTGGCTTCTGTTCATACACCATGAGTTCATCATTGGCTTATTGGAGAAGTTGTAGCTACCCAACTGACTCACAGCAAAATCCAGAAGAAAGGGTGCATTCATATGTCATATTGAGCCACAACTGAACCCACAATGGCTTAATATTCTCCACGAACACTTTATAGACAAAAGGTCTGAAAAGAGTAATGTATCTTTTTCAATTGACAGGCTATTTTATTTGTGAATATTAGAATAGAAGCAGTTTAAAAGAAATTGTGTTTGAAACCTCTAGTTCAGAAGATGGAGGCATTGTAGTCTGGTGAAAACACTCCCTGAGGTTTGGTTTTTCTTTTATTTTCTTGGTATAAAGTACAATTGTAAAGAAATTTAAAAGAGGCTGGAAAATGTTATCATTCATTTCTTTATTGTGCCTATGGGAAAAATGAACAAAATGCTGTGACTGCATGCACTGATAATTGTGCCAGGTTAACTCGTTGCACCGCTTGTTAACTTTGTAAGAGATCAGTGGCTTGTTTGATGCAAGAAATCATCATCAAATTCACCAGGGGTTTCTTGCTAAGGTTGAACTCATACTATGTCACCATTGTACAAACTATTTTCAGGGCAATTTAACCTGCAATCTGTGGAACATTTTAAGAATATAAATGATGTTGAAGACAAATTAGTTATGACAGTGGACAGTTTTGACCAATTTCTTATATTTTATTATTTAATACTTTATATTATATTTTTTCACATTATATTATTGCTCTAAAGTCATTTTAATTTTGCATGTTGGGACCAATTAAAAGTTAGAGTAAATGCTTGGTTGTATACTGAGTAGATGACTATTACTGAAAATAGTATTTATCCCTGAGTAGTATTTCTTTCTGAGCCGTGGTGGCACAGTGGTTATAGTGCAATACTGCAAGCTACTTCTACTGAACATTATGCTACCAGCAGTTTAGCAGATTGAATCTCACCAGGCTCAAGGTTGACTCAACCTTCCATCCTTCCGAGGTCAATAAAATGAGGACCCAGATTGTTGGGAGCAATATGCTGACTCTGTAAAAGGCTTAGAGGGGGTTGTAAAGCACTATGGAGCGGTATATAATAAGTGCTATTACTATTCTTGGTTCAATTTTACCTTCAAGAGCATCTAAACACAAATACTAAGGAGGGTTTGTGTTTAGATGCTGCTATTGTTACCATTTTCATTAGGAGGGGTGCTATAGTTAGAGTAGGGTTATTAAACTTTGTAAACCTCATCTTCACATTAAAAACATGTAATGCCAGAAATAATACAGAAGGGATCATAATTTCGCTGTTGCACCTGAGTCAGCATGGTATAGTGTACGTGTTGATTACATTTCAACCAGAACCATGTTTAAAAGGTTTTCTTCTCTCTGGGGAGTCTCATGTGCTATGTTACCATTTAATTGCTTGCCAGGAAGAGAACTGGTAGAGGTGGTTACTTTTTATTCATACTGCTGCTATCACTTTCATGATTTCCTTTGCCATAATGTGGGTGAAGAAAAAGAACAGAAAGATAATGATGTTATTAGCAGCAGATCTTCTAGATCAGTGGTTCTCAGCCTTTCTAATGCTGTGACCCCTTAATACATTTCCTCATCTTGTGGTGACCCCAAACTATAAATTTAGCACCAATTTTTCCAACAGATCTTTAAGCTGATTGGCAAGAGGTCAGAGGGACACCCTCCTGTAAAAACCTGATGGGTTGGATTGTAAAAATATGTTCCGAGATGCCAGAATAGAAGCTTTAGTTGCTAACATCATTGGAAATTTGCCTTTTCCCATGGTCTTAGGCGACCCCTGTGAAATGGTCGTTCGACCCCCAAAGGGGTCCCGACCCCAAGGTTTGAGAACTACTGTTCTAGATATAGACCAGGAGTTGGCCTCATGCTGGCTTGGAAATTCTGGGAGTTGAAGTTCACAGATTGTAAAGAAGCTATCCTTGCCTACTCCTGGTCTAAACCAGGGGTCGGTAAACTGCAGCTCACAAGCCAAATGTGTCTCTTTGGCTGCTTGAGTGTGGCTCTTCTGCAGAAGCTGAGCTTCCGGCACTGCACATGTGTTGCTATTTAAATTTGCCAACCCCTGGTTTAGGCGAACACAAGCAAAAGAAGAAAGAATTTATAGAGCTGTTCTGTAGCGCATACTAGATTAGGTTACAAAGTGGAGGTTATGCATGCCCTGTCGTTCCATCACCAGAGAGTTTCAAGCAAGCAGGAAATTAAGCTTTGGAGGAGATAGTTTGAAAATGATAGGAAATAGTTAACTGCTGTAGAGTACCTGAGAGTTGCTGCTTACTTGTGAGCCTGCAGTGAAACAAAAGGATTAAAGTTGTGAGGGGAAGGGCGCAGTCAGAAGGGAATGTAGGTAATAGATAAACATCCCATCACACCAAGAGCAGGTCTTAAAATAACTGGGTGCTCCCTAGAATTGCCTGCTTGCTCAGTGATTGTTAAAACTGCTTTGTAAATACTGTTTAATTCAATGGAACTGTCCAATCCCAGGTAGATACCAATTCAAGCTTGGTAGGCGTGGCTGGGGGGTGTCATGTGACTGGGTAGGAGTGAGTGATGTCACGTTGGTCACGCCCACCCAGGTTTTGTGGCTCCTGGTGGGTTTTTTTCCCCCTGTGGAAAAAAGGTCAGAATGGCTCTTTGAATGTTTAAGTTTGCCAACTGCTGGTCTAGACCATACCTGTGAGCAGGAACCTAAAGTGGTATTCCCAACATGCTGTCTTCCAACTGCAGGACTCTATCTATATACAGCGTTCCCTCGATTTTCGTGGGGGATGCGTTCCGAGACCGCCCGTGAAAGTCGAATTTCTGCAAAGTAGAGATGCGGAAGTAAATACACTATTTTTGGCTATGAACAGTATCACAAGCCTTCCCTTAACACTTTAAACCCCTAAACTGCAATTTCTCATTCCCTTAGCAACCATTTAGATTATTACTCGCCATGTTTATTTATTAAAGTTTATTAAAAAAATATTTATTAAAGGCGGATGAAAGTTTGGCGATGACGTATGATGTCATCAGGCAGGAAAAAACATGGTATAGGGAAAAAAACAGCAAAGTATTTTTTAATTAATATTTTTGAAAAACCGTGGTATAGCCGTTTCGCAAAGTTCGAACCCGCGAAAATCGAGAGACCACTGTATATAAAAGCAAAATACATTCACTCATCACAAAATCTCCGGAGCTGTAACATCTATAAACTTGAAATTCGGCAGGTATATTTCTCTTGGCTTCTAGGTGCTCGCTAAGAAAGGGTTTTTCAAAATGACTGCCAGATCAGACCATCAGATCAGACATTTTACTTCCTCTCCCCACCTGAAAATAATTATGTTCAAATTGCCAGTGGGCGTGGCCAGCACATGACTGATCCGACCTGTGTGCTGGGAGTTTAGACATGCTACTCCATGCTAAGGAATTAGACATTCTACTCCCCTTCCCCATCTAAAAAGGGGATAAGATAGGAGAGGATTCTATAGGGCAAGCCTGAGGGAGAGAAATGGAGAGGAGAGGCTACTACTCATCAATGTTCAAGCTTTAACTGTCAATTTATCAAGCCAGATCACATATCATAACGAAGCACGGGTATCCAGCTATTAGTAGAGTATAAATTTGTTAACATTTCTAAGATTGTCTCTTAGTTTTTTACATTTTTTAATCTTTCTTTTCCACTTTGTTTTTATCAATACAGTAATAATCAGGAGTAAAATCTCCATTCTCTTTTTCAGAAATGTAGTTTTAGAAATTTATCAGCATATGGAAATCTCGAAAACTTTTAGAATATCTGGCCTGGTTTTCTTTGCCAGACATGGCTTCCAGTATGTTTGATGTCAGTTTATGTGTGACTGAGAAATAACTGTCACAATTCTCTTCAGGATGCCCAGAATAATAGATGAGTGTTGCAGGCATTCTGATTTTAAAACAGGCTAGTATTTAGTTTGATGTGAATATGTTGATACCAAATATCCACATACATTGTGGCATTGTCCTCTTCTACCGTGTTTCCCCGATAGTAAGACCCCCCCGATTGTAAGACATACGGGGGGTTTCAGGGGGGTCGGCTAATATAAGCCATACCCCGAAAGTAAGACATATGTCTTGCTTTCGGGGAAACACGGTACTAAAAGCGAGGGAGGCGTTGGAGCAGTTCGCGGCGCCGGCGAGGGAGCTTCGCGCCCAGGAGAGTCTCCCAAACCCGGCACGGATAAGAAGGACTCCTCGGCCGTTCACGCCAAGGACAGGCAGCCCCAGTTCCAGCGCCTCAGCCTGCTCGCCCGGCCTCTTGCCCGGTGGGGAGAGAAAAGGCGGCGGCGGGAGTAGCGGAGGCGAGGCGGAGAAGAAAGAAGCGGCGGATAGCTGGCGAGGCGCCGGCTAGAGGGCTGGACCCCGCCGCTCCCGCCGCCGGCTTTGCGCGTAGAAACACGTTCCCAAGCAGGAGCAGCGGTGGCGGCAAGGAGAGGAGCCCTGCCTCGGATATGAAAGGCGGACCTGGGCGAGCGAAGCCGAGTGACAGCAGCAGCACCTCAGGGGCGAGTCCAACGAAGGGACTCCAGCTTTCCCTGTATTCCTGGAGCTGCCGCGCCTGCCTCTTTCCCTTTTTTTGCCGGTTGTGCGCGCCACTTGTGCGCGCCATGTGTGGTGTGGCGCGGTGTCTGTTTGCAGCAATGGCTGCGGCGGCAGCAGCAGCGAGCAACAAGGTGTCGGGAAGGCTCCAGGGGAATGCGGCAGTAGCCTCCCCAGCTGGGAAGAGCGAAGATTCTCTCTCTCTCTCTCCCCCGTCACCCACCCTCATGTTCCCCTCAGACCTCCTGGCGTTTACGCGCCGGCTTGGGATCCTGCGCCAAGAAGCCTGAGGGTGCTCTGGCCCAGCCTGGCTGTGTGCTTGAGTGAGGGGCTGTGAAGGTGCTCTCGTTCTCCAGCAAGCAGGAAGGAAGGCAGGTCGCACAGGCTAAAGCAAAGGTGAGATAGGAGACTTCCAAGCACCAGCCTGTTCATTCCCCCCCCCCCACACGCCCATGTTACGGAAAGAAAAGTTCGCCGTCGGACCGCGCGCGCTTCCACTTTACTCTCCCGACCACCTGCGTCTCCACCTCACCTACACATACACACAAACACACACACAAGAGAAACGCTGTCGCCGCCGCCGCTCCTCACGGGCTTTCCTACTGAAAGAAGCGGTTACTCACGCGCGAGGGGAGGGAGAAATAGGTCGAGCGAGGGACCCGGCAGCGGCGGCAGCCCCAACGCTGCGAGGGAGAGCCAGAAAGCGCGGAAAACCCACTTGCGCAGGATCCCAAGCCGGCGCGTAAACGCCAGGAGGTCTGAGGGGAACATGAGGGTGGGTGACGGGGGAGAGAGAGAGAGAGAATCTTCGCTCTTCCCAGCTGGGGAGGCTACTGCCGCATTCCCCTGGAGCCTTCCCGACACCTTGTTGCTCGCTGCTGCTGCCGCCGCAGCCATTGCTGCAAACAGACACCGCGCCACACCACACACGGCGTGCACAAGTGGGGCGCACAACCGGCAAAAAAAGGGAAAGAGGCAGGCGCGGCAGCTCCAGGAATACAGGGAAAGCTGGAGTCCCTTCGTTGGACTCGCCCCTGAGGTGCTGCTGCTGTCACTCGGCTTCGCTCGCCCGGGTCCGCCTTTCGTATCCGAGGCAGGGCTCCTCTCCTTGCCACCACCGCTGCTGCTGCTGCCGCTGCCACCGCTGCTCCTGCTTGGGAACGTGTTTCTATGCGCTACCGCCGAGGACACGAGACGCGGGAGGTGCAGGGTTTGGCCACGTCCAATAGCCCATTGGAAGGG
This sequence comes from Erythrolamprus reginae, assembly GCF_031021105.1. Lineage (NCBI taxonomy): Eukaryota > Metazoa > Chordata > Lepidosauria > Squamata > Dipsadidae > Erythrolamprus > Erythrolamprus reginae. Next base: position 277,464,861 of record NC_091951.1, read on the forward strand.
GGGAGGGGGGATGGAGGGGGGGTGATTGGAGGGAGAGAAGACGGTGTGGAGGTGGGGGGGGTGGAGACCGAAAGGAAAGGTTCGGCAGGGGAGGGGGGGGCGACCGCGTCCCTTCCTTTTCCTCGAAGCGTTTGTGTGCTGAAATGCCCTCCCTCTGACTCGCCGAAGCCCGAAGACGAGCCGGCCCCGGTGCCCGGGACAATATAAGACATACCCCCAAAGTAAGACACAGTGGGGCTTTTGGGGGTAAAAAGAAAGTAAGACACTGCCTTACTATCGGGGAAACACGGTATGTATTGTCTTCTTTTTCATTTGGAGATGCTGCAGTTTTTACTCTGAACAATTACCTCAATTGTAAAAAATAATTTTGAAACTGTGTCCTAATGTTAAGCTGCAAAAATGATTCATCGTTGGCCCATGATGCGAATAGTGTAGCATTAACCTTGGGCCAACACTCAACATGAAATCTGAGAAATGCTGTATAAGGTAAAAGAAAAGCTCAACAATTTTATATCCTGTTAGTATGGTATATTGCATATTTGTCATAGAAGTGATGTGAATTTATTTATTTATTCATTCATTCATTCATTCATTCATTCATTCATTCATTCATTCATTTATTGGATTTGTATGCCGCCCCCTCTCCGGAGACTCGGAGCGGCTAACAGTAACAATAAAACAGTGTACAATAGTAATCTAATACTAAAAACGATTAAAAAACCCATTAATATAAAAACCAAACATACATACATACATACCATGCATAGAATTGTAAAGGCCTAGGGGGAAAGAGGATCTCAATTCCCCCATGCCTGACGGCAGGGGTGGGTTTTAAGTAGCTTGCGAAAGGCAAGGAGGGTGGGGGCAATTCTAATCTCTGGGGGGGAGTTGGTTCCAGAGGACCGGGGCCGCCACAGAGAAGGCTCTTCTCATATTATAGTATGAGAACTCTAGTCTTCCAGGAGTTATAATGCAGAGTAAGAAGGGCATACCTCACAAATTAGCATGAATAAAGTACAGATTTGGTATTTATGAGAACTTATTTGTGGTGCCTTTTTCCAGAATCATGTTATAATACAACATTGGGCAGAAAGTATGTTATGGTGTAATTATGGCACTCTATATGATTTATTGTGGTCCAGTTTGCACCTGATTTCTTGCGAAAGCTTGTAATCTCATTAGGTACTTATTTTAAAGGAAGACTTGGAGAACATTTCAATGTTGGGTAATTATAGTTTATCTATTAAGATATTCAAAAAATTCTTATTTATATATTTAAATATATATTGGAAGATCGAGGAGAATTTAATAAGAACGTGAGTTGGATCACTGCTATGAGACTATAGTTCACGAATGAGAGTATACTGTATACCCTTTTCCTCTATAACTTGCAATATAGCAACATTACTAATAGATACAAATTAAATCTTTCCTAGATTACTAACAGATACAAACCAAATATTAGTCTATATAAGTACAATGGATGATAATAAATTCCCTCCACAAGTAATGAGTACCTTGCTTTCATTCATACCCACCTACCTTAACTATGATATTATTTTTTTTGGGGGGGAGCATTTGCATTTATGAAAAAAGAGAGAATTAGTGATTGGTGATAATTACACCTATTGCAGCTTCCCAGGAATAATTTATGAAAATTCAGGCGCTTGGCAAATGACTCATATTTATGACTGTCTCGAGATCATGTCGATCCCCTTTTGTGACTTTCTGACAAGCTAAGTCAATGGAAAAGCCAGATTCACTTAACTCAATAACTTAACAACTTCAGTGATTCACTTAACAACCATGGCAAGAAATGTCATAAAATTTGTGTGATATTCAATTACGAAATGTCTCACTTAGCAACAGAAATTTTGGACTCAATTGTGGTTGTAAATCAAGGACTACCTGTATGTTAGTATCATGTTGCCTATCAGTACTCTTAGGAAGGAAAGACTAATTTTGCTATGGGCTTCATTCACTTTCTCAGCAGAGTTAAAAAAATTTTAGCAAAATGATTTTTTAGATAATCCGGCCTCTTTTTTTTTTTTTGATCACCTGGAGGTTACTGTGTTCTCTTTCCCTGAAAAAGAGGTAGAGTGAATATATATATATATATAACTTCATGAAAATGCCTTATTGAAATTTGTCAAGGTTAATATCCTACTAATGATTTATAATCCCTCCTGTCTTTGCGCAGTCTGTCAAAAATTTGTGAAATGCTTTGAGGTTCCCCCCTCAGTTGCCTACGGCAAATTTTGTTGGGGTTTTTTTCCTTATTATTTTCAGATTGAATCTTGAAATAGGCTCATATTAAATTAGTTTATTTTCATGTTAGAAACTCATGAAAAAAAATGCCTTCTCTGTTTCTAGATTCAGAATCAGAACTAATTTATATAGGCCCACGTTTTCTAGACGTACACATACACATCTACATTTATTAAATTTATCTGAATATTTTGTCATGTGATAGAATAAAAATGTTCTTTACTTTCCATCTGCTTATTAATATAATGGACACAGATTTCTCTTTGTCCATTTCTTTATAATTGATTACATGTCTCTTACTATATTTACAACCTGTTTTCCCCCATATGCTCTAACTCACCCATTTCCTAACAGTATAAAATAAATCCCTTAGTTCCTAAATCTTTTTTTCTGCCACTATATAGTATTAAGGTATTTTTTTTAAAGAAATGAATGAATAAATTGGCTAACTCTTTGTGGAGTATTAGTGATATTTTTAGTTACATCTACTTTTCTAAATATTTAAAATTCTTTTCAAAATATGTGCAAAGTCAGACTGTATTCAAAAATGATTAAATTGCCGTGAAGACTAAACAAGTACTCTAAAATGCATATATTAATACCTAGCAACAATTGCTTACTGCTAGTGTAAGAATTGTGTACCTTTCTATTCTTGCCTGAATACCGAAAGGAGACCTCAGATTTGGAAAGAGGATGCGATTAAACCTTCCTTATGCTTCTCAGCTTTTGGATTATCTGGGAATTAATGTAGTAGTCGCAACCTATTAGCGTTGCCCTGAGTGGTGCTGATAAATTGTGTCACATGGAAGTTTTTGTTGTCTAATATACCAAACATTGATTAGAAGTAATCTTATTAGGCTAAGCTTTCCTAAACATATTAAGCCCTGTTTGAACTCCTATGCTGTTATGAGCAGGAAAGTACGGTACTCCTTGGCTTCATCTCCACATAAACTGCCTCCCAGTTCTCTGCAGTAATTGGTGCCTCATGTTGTCTCTAAAATCTAGAACCTAGCGTTCAGTCTGGGCTCTGTGTTGTGTAGGCAGTTAGCACATTGTTGATGGACTTCTACAAGAAGGCTTTGACTTTTTATTTATATCCCACCTTTATTCATTTTAGAAAGATGGCAAATTTATTTTATACTCCTTCCTCCTTCTATTTTCCCCGCAACAATAACCTAGTGAGTTGAGTTGAGCTGAGACAGAAATATTGACCCGAGGGCACCAGCTAGGTTTCATGTCTAACACAGCACTAGAACCAGCGTTAAGTTGCTCCCAGTTCGGACCGGTTCTTAGAATCGGCAGTGAACCGGTTCTTAGAACCGGTAGTGGTGGTGGCGGGAGACTCCACCCACCCACCCATGACACTTCTGCACATGTGCACAGGTGAACTGGTGGCAAACAAATTCAGAACCCACCACTGACTAGTACGCACAATCTCCTGGTTTCTAGGACGGGGCCTTAAACACTAGACCAAACTATCTTATTTTCCAGGTAACCTTCAGTAGGTGATGACAAGCTAGATAGGACAAGAAGAAAGCACAAGATGAAGGAATCAGCAATTACAGTATTTATAACAATAAAGATCATTTTTGTGGCACTATGATTACAGGGAATTCCAGGCCACCATCTCACAATAGCAAAATCAAATAAATGCATTTTGATTGCCTTTATTTTTATCCTCCAGTGATGCTGGAAAATATGGGTTAAAAAGACAAGAAATTATATGCAACATTGTCATTAGCAAAGGTTTATATGAAGGTTTTTATTTTCATTAACCTAGTTGCTGTAGTTTTTAGTGAACTTAGAATTTCTAGAATCAATGTCTCCATCTTCAAGGTATTTGTCTTCTTACTACCGGTATTTAACCTTCACTGGCAATTGGTAGAAATTGCTCATACTTTATGGAATTTCATTCTACTTAATACACATTCTCTCTGTGTGTAGTCTTACATCACTTCTTTGAAATTGCTTGTGATTAAATAGATCTTAATTTGTATCTGGAAGTTTTGTATTTTAATTACATTTTAAACTCAACATGACTCAGAATAACTATGAAGATTCCTGGTAATCTCTTGGATATATTCATGTAATATTCTAGGCAACAGAAATGACAATATATTCATTAACTTCTCAGTCTAGTTTACATTTCTATTATTCCCTGGTAGTGTTCTGCCTAAATAGACCTAGCCCTAGCCCAGGAATAGGCAAAGTTGGCTCTTCTATGACTTATGGACTTTAGCTTCCAGAATTCCTGAGCCAATCATGCTAGGTCAGGAATTCTGGGAGTTGAGGTCCACTTGTCATAGAAGAGCCAACTTTGCCTATCCCTGCCCTGGACCAACTTTAGCATAGCTTTAGGCCCATTATTTTTTTCCTGTTTCCTACTTTTTCTTTCTTTCTAATCTTATTTGGAAACAAATAAACACTACATACTAACTCTAATTGTGTGTATATGTGTGTGTGTGTGTTTCTGAATTTCTTCATGAGGAATTTTTTGGATGAATGTATTTCCTATAAGGTAGTTACTTTTGATCTACAATTCAATGCTCCTGCAATAGATCTATCTATTCTACTAATACAGTCTATTCTGGAATAACAGCATTTCATTGTTTTTTTTCATTATCCTACCAGATTTCTCATATGTCTGCTGTATCTGCATTGTTTTATTTGCAGACACTCACTAATTGTTGGTTTATAAGCTCTACCTATCGGCTTATTTGTACAAATAACTGCTACATGGTGTGTCTACTTACTGTTTATGCAAGCAGACTGCTTGAGGGTATTTATTTTTGTGAATGAATTAGCAGATATATTACTGAAGAATCTCTGCTTTACTGTTTTGGCATTTGCTGTTTTGGCATTTACCAACTCCATAAGCAGTGCATTGGTTTTGCTAACTGACCAAGGTTATTCTCATTTTTTAAATCCATGCCTTAATTTCGAATGTTTTCCTCCAGTTTAGAATATGGAAATAGTGAGGAGAAACTCTTATAGACTAGACTAGATGTGGCTAGGCTAGGCTAGGCTAGGCTAGACTAAACTAGACTAGACTAGACTAGACTAGACTAGACTAGACTAGGATAGAACAGGGTAGAACAGGGTAGAACAGAATGGAATAGGATAGAATAGAACAGGATATAATTTATTTTATAATTTATTTTACAATTTTAAATATGATAGATAGAAGTAGACTTACCATGCATCTTAGGATACTCTATCTAGAGATTGTTTCTCATCCTTAGCAACTTCAAGATGCCTGCTGGCAGGGGAATTCTGGCAGTTGAAGTCCATGTATCTTAAAGCTCCCAATGTATCTGGGAATACACTGGGAGCTTTAAGATGCATGGTCATCAACTTCCAGAATTCCTGAGCCAACAGGCACCTTGAAATAGCCATTGATGAGAAACTTTGCCTTAAGACTGCAGTGGGCAACTATGGCCCCTTTAAGATCTGCGGATTTCAACTCCCAGAATTCCTGAACCAGCGTGGAGTTGAAGTCTACAGATCATATAGGGACCATAGTTCCCCACCTCTACCTTAGGAGGTACTGGTCATGGAACATCCATCAGATTTAGAATTACATTTGCTTACTTTTGTGTCTTAAATACTTGGGAACATTTATAAAATTTTGAGACAAGTTATATATCTTCATTTTTATTTCTATATATTGTATTTCTATTTCTTTCTATCCCCTTGGCTTGGAGCTGGGGACAGAAAGCAGAAGAGAACTATTTGCCAGTAGGTGTTTGGAAGTCAGATTCCTTGTTAGGTTCTGAGGATATATCCATATCTCTTCCATTTATGGGCCTGTATTGACATACAGTCAACAGTTAAACCAATTTCCCAATTTTGACTAATGTGTAATTGGAGATTTTGTTCCTTACAGTAAGATAAAAATAGTAACAAAAACAATACATAAATTATTAAACTAAAAGGTGGAAATCAGGGACAAAAATAGTACCAAGATTAGAAAGAAATACAAAGAAAATATTTGAAGAAGAAAAAGAGAGTATGTAAAATGAAGAGATCAAAAAAAGAATAAAAAACAAAGTCTTTTTAAAAAATAGAATGCTTTCCAACCAATCTACTATCATCAGAGCAAAATGACAATTCATGGCAATAATGTGTAGGTCAGCCATAATCTGCCATGTCACCCTGGCAGGATTTTACATAGTATTTTTTACACTTTTCTTAATTAAGGCGATATGCTTTTAACAATTTGTGTTTATATATAAATAATAATAATAATAATAATAATAATAATAATAATAATAATAATAATTTATTGGATTTGTATGCTGCCCCTCTCCGCAGACTCGGGGCGGCTAACAACAATAATAAACACAACATGTACAATCCAATAATAAAAAACAACTAAAAACCCCTATTATAAAACCAAACATACACGCAAACATACCTTGCATAACTTGTAATGGCCTAGGGGGAAGAGCTATCTCAACTCCCCCATGCCTGGTGGTATAAATGAGTCTTGAGTAGTTTACGAAAGACAGGAAGGGTGGGGGCAGTTCTAATCTCCGGGGGGAGTTGGTTCCAGAGGGCCGGGGCCACCACAGAGAAGGCTCTTCCCCTGGGGCCCGCCCTCTTTCCCTGGGGCCCGCCAAACAACATTGTTTAGTCGACGGGACCCGGAGAAGGCCAACTCTGTGGGACCTTATCGGTCGCTGGGATTCATGCGGTAGCAGGCGGTTCCGGAGGTAATCTGGTCCATTGCCATGTAGGGCCTTAAAGGTCATGACCAGCACTTTGAATTGTGACCGGAAACTGATCGGCAGCCAATGCAAGCCACGGAGTGTTGAAGAAACGTGGGCGAATCTTGGAAGCCCCACGATGGCTCTCGCGGCTGCGTTCTGCACGATCTGAAGTTTCTGAACACTTTTCAGAGGTAGCCCCATGTAGAGAGCGTTGCAGTAATCGAACCTCGAGGTGATGAGGGCATGAGTGACCGTGAGCAATGACTCCCTGTCCAAATAGGGCCGCAACTGGTGGACCAGGCGAACCTGGGCAAACGCCCTCCTCGCCACAGCCGAAAGATGATGTTCCAATGTCAGCTGTATAACTTTGAGTAATGTACACTAATAAAAACATTAAAAAATATCTACGGTTTACATTTTATAGTGCAAGAATTGAAATAGCTGATAGGGGGGAAGTAAGTCAGTAAAGAGATCTAACAAGTAATAGATTATAATTACAAATTTCAGAAAGCTGAATCAATCAAAATCAATACAACGGTGCAGAAATTAGATGCAGAATAGACAAATAAATAAGTAGAAGCATGACCTAAGATGTAGAAATATTTGACGAGAAAGAGAAATGGTTCCTTCTGCCTCTTTTGGCAAAGTAGGCAATCCAACAAGTCAGTATTTCTATTAAGATCTTGGAGGTAATAGAGCTGTAGATCTTTGCAGTGCTATTGTATGATGGATAGATCCCTCACATATAAAGCAGTTCGTCATTCCTCTTCTCAGCATGTCCGATAAGGATGCCATATTCCCAGTGGCTTCTTTTCTTAAAAGATTTAAGCATTCTTACCCTTCTTTTCTTCTGGTGATGATAGTAGGACAAAACTGGAGTTATCCTAGTATCTGGCTGATGGAAAAAAATGTTTCTTTTATAAGTTTAGCTAGCACCCTCGTACTCCTTGAAACATTGTTCCCTAGACAGAAATCCTTATGTTCTGTTCTTGTAAGGCTTTGAATCTGTTTTGTGAAATACTCTTCTTAGCTGTTGGATGAATATTGAGCATCAAATCACATTTTCTAACTGAACATATGGTCTTTCTAACTGATCTTTATGAAACAAACTGTATGTCTGTTATGTCTCTTAACTATAGTAGAGAGGAAACTGTAGTTCTTTAGTGGAACTAAAATTATTTATCACAGAAATTATCAGATTCTCTTACAAAAATGTTGTTTCTGCAGCTCTTTGAAGGTGGGCGAGCTCAAAAGAGTTAAACCAATATAATATTTAATAATCCATCATCAATTCAATTTTACACTACTTATCATTTTTTTATCCTAATTCCCATATGGTGGGAGAATTTTAAGCCTTTTGTGTTTAAAACATGTTGAACATTTGAATATTTTATTTGGTTAGTAAGTGCATACATTTCAGAGAAACATGTTTAAAATGGATATCTTAAACTTCACAGAGACCAAAACAATTGAAAGATGAGCAAATATTCTATGTGTAAATTCCTGTAGCTGAGCTTCTTCAAGAAGTGTCCAATAGCTGTGTTCTCAGTTAGGTTTACAGTTGTAATAATCTTAAATATAGCAAGTTTTTATGTTCAGAATAATGTCAGGATGTTTAAGCTATGATCTCTTGCTCTTCCATTTCTTTCTATTTTTCTTGCCTTTCAGTTGCTTCGGCTCTTGATTAATTCCTTTGTTGCATATATAATAGCAAGACTGGAACAAATTAAACAATGTTAAAACTAAAGAAGCAAGCAGATATCTGAACAGCAGAGAATAAGAACTAATGCTTTGTTTGGGATGTTGTTGTTGTTTTCCTAACCATGAACTGGTGGTGAAGGTCTAACACACTCCTTCTTTTCCAAACACATTGTTTTGTTCACAGTATTCTGTTGTCTTCAGCCCAGATAGTTATTCTTGCAACCCAAGACAATTATTTTTTGGAGTAAAGGATTGATTGCTGTTGCTTCTATTGAGTTAGCTGACTTTTCTGTCTGGGAAGTAAAATAGATATTGAATTCCAGTTAAAGTCCCTTAATTTAGATAAAATAAACCCTCACCTTGACATATTTGATTAGTCCACCTAGAATTCTTGCTGTTTAAGGCACATATTATTTCAAGCCTGCATGCAGTTTTTACCTTATTTTTAGAGGAGGGAAAAGGAATTAGGAAAATCTGTGCTTAATTCACTAGAAAACAAATAATTTTATTCTGTTTCTGATCTTCATTTATAGCACCAGCAACAAGTGGTGCAGGCTGTGGAACGTGCCAAGCAAGTGACCATGGCAGAACTGAACGCAATCATTGGGGTATGTGGTCTTTCCATTTTAGTCTTTTAAAAACTAGCTCACTCACATTCCTTTTTCTTTTTCACACAAACAATGTTTTTGTTGTTAAACCTCCTAGAACAGGGGTCACTAAACTTGACAACTTTAAAACTTGTAGACTTCAACTCTCAGAATTCTAGGAGTTGAAGTCCACAAATTTAAAGTTTCCAAGTTTGAAATCTCTGTCCTAGATAATAGTAGTAGTAATAATAATAATAAAATAATAATAATAACACATTCGAAACAATTGGACTTAATAATTTGGTTATATTGCACTGCTGCACTTGCAACAAGTTGGCCTTTTGTTCAAACATAGCCTGGACAGTGGAGACTTCCTGACTTCCACTTTGCAATCAGGTCTGCCATTGACCATGACTCACTTTCATTTCCCCAAGCTGCACTTTATAAATGAGTATAAATTTAGAAAATAATTATTATTTTGATATTGATCTACAACACCGAGGTTGTTGGCTGGCTATCTATCTATCTATCAATCTATCAATCTATCTATCTATCTACACACATACAAACATACATACACGCACCTTTTTTTACCCAAGGTATCCACTTTTGTGAGTAGTTTACAGCATCAGTTGTGAAATCAATCTGGAATGCAGCAATGGGGACATGGAGAGGCATCCACAGTGGAAAATCATGTATAAGATAAGAGGATTTGCAGAAGCCTTCTGTCTTCATGTTCTGCATTTAATCATCCATTTATTTTTCAAATTGTAATCTATTGCTCAAGCCAAAACTCTCAGGGTGGCTAGCTGTAAAAATTCCATGTCAAAGCATGATAAAACATTAATGCAAGAGAACATCTCCTAAGAGGAACAAACTATCAGCTACAGCAAAAGCATCTGTGTATTTTGGCCCACAGATCAGACTATGTTTTTTTCTTCGCCCGCACAAGTTGTTTATGGTTGTGGATGCCTTTGGTGAATGAAGAAAAAAATCCAAAAATAACATCTGTGGAGGATCTTTAATGCATTTCAGACAAGGTTCCCCAAACATGTCATATTCTGTGTGTCTAACAGTTTTCACAAGGTGCATTAAACACACACAGGAAGAATTAGGACATGGACCTTAGAAGGAAGAGTTTGATGTGCCAAAAAACCCCAGGGCAATGATTCTAAGCCCATTAGGCTGTAAATGGCTGGGCTGACTTATCAGGATGTTGCAGGAAAGCATATTGCAACTGTGAATTGTATTCTTTTATTTATCTGGAATCATACAATTAAGTATTTTAATTTATCCTCCATTACAACGAGGCCTTGATGGCCTCTTGTAATTTGGCATGATAGCAGTCTTTCTGTATAAGTGAGTTACACTGCGGTTAAATAATTATATTTTGGACTGCATAGCCATATCTAGTGAGCTTTGGATTAGACGTGTGTTTGTGTGTGCATGTGCGTGTGCATGTGCGTGTGTGTGTGGTCTGAGAGAGAGAGAGAGAGAGAGAGAGAGATTTCTTGCAATTTTAGCTACTTGCATTTGAAAATTATATTCAAATCCCCTGCATGCAGTTTGTTGGCAAAAGGGCCACATCTAATTTTATGCAACAGGTTGAAAGTTGCACTCCTAAAATGGACAGAATAAGTGACTGTTTTGTGCCTTAAACAATTGAAAATCTTAAAGCTCCTATTTTGTTCATTTAAATGTCTTCAGAAGACATGTCTAGGCATTCCTAAAGAGGATCTTGAATGACTATGTAAGTCCTGGAGGTTAAGAAGACTTACACAGTATGTTCTTATACAGCACAAAAAGCCACACCTGGGAGAAATAAGTTTTTATAGGACATTGTTCAGTTGTAACTAAACCTTTAGCATCTGCTTGGAATCGTCACCTCCATGGAGTAGTATTTGGGCATTTCATTGACAGACATCAGTTTTCCTCTGAAGTAAGTGGTCTTCAGAACTGACATATCATATTCATGACTATAATTCTTAGGGTCCATTTGCCATTATTTTTATACTGACTTTTGATTGTTTAAGAACTGGCATGTTTAACTTTAGGATCAACGGGGATGAGATTTTTAACTTTATATATTAACTTTAATGTGAAACATTGTTCATATATGGCCAAAATAGCTTCCTTCGGTATATGGAGCATGAGAAATAATATTTAGCTGATACAAAGAGTCCTTGCTTAATGGTCATTCATTTAGCAACTCTTCGAAGTTATGATGGCACTGAAAACTGTGACTTATGACCAGTTCTTATATTTATGATTGTTGTAGCATCCTCATGGTCATATGAATGTGATTTGGATGCTTGGCAATAGAAATAGAAATCATATGACTGTAGGAAACATTATAAACGTGTGGACATTTGTAATGTTTCCTATAGTCATATGATTTCTATTTGCAATCTTTCCAGCCAGCTTCTGATAAACAAAGTCAGTGAGGAAGCCAGCAGGAAGTCACAAGTCATGATCACATGATGTCTTGCTTAATGACTGTGGGTGATTCCCTTAACCACTTATGAAAGTGCAAGATATTTCACTTAACGATTACTTTGCTTTGGGATGGAATTGCTTCTCCTAGTTAGGGTCATTAAGTAACATTGAATACCCTTTTATGGTTTTCTTAGGGTTTTTATTTTCATTATATTGTCTGACTCATTAGAAGAAAATTGAAAAAAAACCACCAAAATTATTCAGAAGCATTGTAAAATAAAGGTGGGGGAAAATATCAATAATAGCCCATGATTGATGGCTGTAATTATTCAGTTAGGGCTGGTTGTTTAAGTTGGTGTAATGAAGACCATAGCATTGTGCCTTTGTTTTATTCTCCCGCCTATAAGTGCCGTTTTCCTTTTCCATACAGAATGTACAGAAAAGTCGCTCCTTTAGAAAATGCAGCATATCAAACACACTTTGAAATGCTAATTATTCCATTTACTTTCATTAAAATTCAAATTGTTGAGTGAAGATGTGGATAAGAGTTGGTGAATAATCAATCTGTTGTGAAGATATTCCTTCAATTTATGCTTCTTAGTTTTAACAAGAAAATAGGAGTGCTCGCTAATCATGGCCAACAGTACTGTAAAAGCAAGGCTTGTTTTTCTTAATAAGCTATTTGGAGGACTTTTTCCTATCCTTATGACCACAAGAAAATATCAGCAGTCAATTAAAAAATATAAACGAGGAAGAAAGTAACCTTTATGTCCTCTGAAGTGCCCCATAGAAAGAAGAGGGGGGGATCAGACAGAGTAGATTGTATAGAATCATGAACAAGTTTTGCTGTATGTCTTTACATTCCAATAGGGAGGCCAGAAGAGGAATAATTTTCCAATTAGTTTTCGTTATCTAATAAAACTACCCCTGTACAAATATTATTTGAATAAAATAAATTGCTAAATGTCATTGTAATGTAATTTTTTTCATCATAAGTTATGAAAGTGCAAGCTTAGCTTCATTCTAATTATTAGACATTAAAATAATGGCATTGTTTTAATCTGGGAATCTAGTATATGATCTTGGATGCATATAGCTTGGTATGTTTTGATATGAAAGTTATACTTTAGAATCAGTTACTATCTTCTCTAATCTGTATCTGTGAATCTATCTACAGTGATACCTTGTCTTACAAACTTAATTCATTCTGTGACCAGGTTCATAAGTAGAAAAGTTCATAAGATGAAGCAATTTTCCCCCTCGGAATCAATGTAAAAGCAAATAATGCGTGCAACCCCATCCCCAAAGTCAACCCTTTTGCCTTGCGCCGCTAGAAAACCCCGGCTCCGGACTTTGCTGGGATTCCCCTGAGACTCCCCTCGCTGGGAAACCCCACCTCCGGACTTCCGTTGCCAGCCGAAGCGCCCGTTCTTGCATTGCTGGGATTTCCCTGACCCTCCCCTTGCTGGGATTCAAAGCAGTGCTGGCAAAAATGAAGGGAATCCCAGTGAGGGGAGGCTCGGAAATCCCAGCAATGCAAGAACGGGCGCGTCGGCTGGCAACAGAAATCCGGAGGTGGGGATTCCCAGCAAGGCGAGGCTCAGGGGAATCCCAATGCTTCAGCTGGCAATGATAGTAAGGTGAAAATAGTTCGGAAGAACAGGCAATAAAATCGTAAACACTGGATTCGTATCACGAAAAGTTCATTTGAAGAGGGGTTCGTAAGACTTGATGTCACTGTATTATATAACATTAGTTTTATAAAACTAATTAAAAAATATTTTAGCAGATATCTCCAAAACCTGATTTTAGAAATAGTGAGGTTTTAGATTCTCTAACTAAGAGGGTCTTCCATAATCTGCTGCCCTTTAAACTCCTCACTGTTATCTGCAAAATCATGATAGTTGAAATCCAGCATATCTACTGGACTTGGAATTGAAAAAGTCTTTCTACTTGGCACATTTATTTAAATCAAGAAAAAAAGAGCCTAAAGGATTATCTAATTATGCTATGAATTTTCCTAAATATCTATGACCAATGATATTCCATTTATACCATTGCTTTGAGCGTATTTTCTTTATCCGAGAAAACAAGACATAAAATACTGTAATTAGAAGTGTGAGTAAGTTTTTTAAAAGTATAGTTCTATATAGTTAAAAATGTATGAAAGAAAGATACAGAACTAATCAAGAATTTGTTTAAAGGAATTCAATCCTGTGTGAATGCGCATACTATCGATCCTTCATAGTCTGATGTTAAAATTTAATGAAACTCAATGAAACACCTTGTTAACTTTACAATATTCTCCCTTCATTGGTAAATGAAGCAAACCACTGATCCATGCTATTTAAATACGAACTGTCAAAGTGAAGTTGAAATATGGGGAGATGGGTTGTTCACTTGACAGTAAACTAGTTGTGTTTAATGGAATGAAACACCTATAACGACTTATTTCTCAGGTTATGTTCTGTTGAAAATTACTGACAGATTGACACAAGTTAAATATTAGGTGTTCTTATTTTTTAAAAAAATTTGGGGGAAGGAAAATGATTGGAGGCTGGCTTTAAGATGAGGGCAACAATTATTGGTGAAAACATAGCAATTGTTATTACTGCAGAAGCTATTTTACTCTATTGTCTGTAAAGTCACCAGGAATAGAACTCAACTTGACGTAGTTTTCATGATCAGATTAGATGTGTAATATTAGCGCCCCTCTTTTGTTTCTTCCTATTTTCAGAACAGCTTATATATAATTATTTGGTTTTGAGTTTTTCTTGATATAGAAGGATTATTTCTGTTCACAAGGCAAGTTGACCATGCAGAAGAGACTTGCTCAGGATAAATTCAGATTTTTTAAAAATTTTAATTGATTCCAAACCCACTATTTCCTTCTTTCTGATGAGTTCCATAAATCTGAAGTAAATTTGTAGGGGTTACGGGGCAGTCTGAAAAGAGAACTATGGAAATTAATTAGACTTGTAATTATAATATCGCTGCAGGTCCCATTATAACATGTTAATTGATTGCAGTAAAACATTAGTAAAGTTTTACACTTATTAAAAGCAATGAGATCAGTTAGCCTTATCTGTATGATTATGGCTTAGGAATGGAATGGTCACACGCTATTAGAACAGTACACATTATATGGTTTTAAATCATTATTTTTTTTAAATTCAAATGTGCCGGGGCTAGTGTGTATGTGTGTTTATTGTTTTCCACAGAAATCTGGTTTGGGAACTGGCTGCACAAATGTGTAGTTTGTCAATCTAGGGTAGAAGGTAAGCAGAAGATTGATGAGGATGGAATAGGATTCCCTTTGTTATTGGAGGAAACAAATGCTTTCATGTTTTGTTTTGTTTTTTCAAATTTCTGGAAAGTATAAAAACACAGACATAGATAGACAGACACAAACAGACACACACTTTTACATGGTATACTAGAAACATATGCCTGTATTTGTGGTCCTCAAAATCCCCTTATTTATATGTAATCCTCAACTTAACAACCATACAACCAT
Source organism: Erythrolamprus reginae (assembly GCF_031021105.1). Classification (NCBI taxonomy): domain Eukaryota; kingdom Metazoa; phylum Chordata; class Lepidosauria; order Squamata; family Dipsadidae; genus Erythrolamprus; species Erythrolamprus reginae. Next base: position 277,480,082 of record NC_091951.1, read on the forward strand.
TCTTTTAGTGATTGTTTGGAGCTAAGTTGGCACTGAAAAAAGTGACTTATGACCAGCTTCCATGGGATCAAAATTTGGACACTTGGCAACTGGCATGTATTTATCGTGGTTGCTCTATCATGAGGTCATGTAGTTGCCTTTTTGAATCTTCTGACAAGCAAAGTCAATGGGCAGGCCAAATTCACTTCACAGCCATGCGAATAACTTAACAACTACAGTGGTTCAGTTAAAAACGGTGGCGAGAAAGGTCATAAAATGGGACAAAACTCACTTAACAACTATCTAACTCAGCAACAAAAAAGTTGCCTCAATTGGGGTTGTAAATCGAGAGCTACCTTGTAAATATGGGGATTATTCTCCTTTGAGAGAGCAATTTAAATACATATAAAAGGTGTTTCCTTACTGAAGTTGCAAGGTAGAGTGGCATCTCCATCATGCTTTCTTAATATTGAGGCTGTAGTGACTTCAGGAAGAAGGGATCAAAATCTCCCTAAATATCAAGGACAACACTTAGGAAAAAACCCAAGAACTGCTAGTGATCCAATGCCTGAAATACAGAGGTAAAATGGTTTCCTGATTAACTTTTTGTATCATTCCATTTATTTATTCAACTAATTAAATCATGACTAAAGAGGTGCGGGTTTGGGGGTTTTCCTTATGGGTGTATTTTCTAATTGGTCTTGACTCTTGGGGATTGCCCTGCAGTTCTCTTGGAAAGATTTCAGAAGTGGTTTGCTATTGCCTGCTTATTAGGGCAAGATCAGAATTCACAACACAGTGGATTCTAATTTGGTGTCTTAACCACTACACCAAAACTGCTCTCAAATCAGTTTAACTATCGTTGAAAGGTTCTGAAAAGTTTTAAATTAGGCAGAATGTGTGCTTGGTGAAAAACTGTAGTAAACTGATACAACTGTGTTTCTCCTCAAAAAATTACAGGAGATTCAGAATTAAGCTGGAAGCAAGAAATTGCAGTTCATATCTGTTATGTTAAAATGAACTCTTACTGTCTTTGGCAAACAGATGATGGTGGTTTCTGAAAATAGAAAATGAGTTGAAATTTTATATGTCTCATGTGCACAGAAGGGCTGCACTTATCTTTCGCTTTCAAATCGTTGCCGGAGGCCGGCACGGGCGTTGTCATGCATGCACAATACCGCATGAGATTTTGCTTTTGTGCATGGATGCTCACACCTGTGAGATTTCAGCTGTTTTCAGCAATTTCTTTGCTCCCCACATGCGCAGCAGCAAAGAAAGCCCAAAAATCAGTGATTTATTTATATACAGTGGTACCTCATGATACGAACCCCTCGTAATACGAACCCAGGGTTCGGAATTTTTTTGACTTCTTCTTACGAACTTTTTTCAGCTTATGAACCCACCGCAGATCGCAAAATGGCGCTCTGCTGGGCGCCGCCGCCCGGCTGTCACCTTTTAAAACAGCCGGGGGGCTTCTCGGCGTTCTCCCGAACCCGAACTTTTCGGGTTCGGGAGGCCGCCGAGAAGCGCCGCCGCCCGGCTGTCACCTTCTGAAACAGCCATGGGGCTTTTTGGCGTTCTCCCGAATGCTGAACCCAGAAGTTCGGGTTCGGGTTCTGGAGGCCGTCGAGAAGCTGGGCGGCGGCATTTCAGAAGGTTACAGCCAGGCGGCGGCTTTCAGCGGAGTGCCGTTTTTGTGATCGGCGGTGGCGTTTTCGGCCGATCTGGAGGCTAGAAAGGAGGTGGGGAATCCCAATAGGGAATTCCATAGGCGGAGCTTTGCCGTCGCGAGAACGCCGAGAAGCCCCCCCGGCTGTTTTAAAAGGTGACAGCCGGGCGGCGGCGCACAGTGGAGCGCCATTTTGGGATTTATATTTTTTTTGCACGGATTAATCGCTTTTACATTGTTTCCTATGGGAAACAATGTTTCGTCTTATGAATGTTTCACCTTACGAACCTACTTCCCGAACCAATTAGGTTCGTAAGACGAGGTATTACTGTATTTATTTATTTGACTTCTGTGCTGCCCAATCCCAAAGGACTTTTTGCTGATTTCTTTACTTCCACACATGCGTGGAAGCAAATTCTTGCACGGGGGGGGGGGGTTGCGGGGGCACGGCAGGGATGCGCAGATGTGCATGCATCACCCTTTCCACTAACGGATCAGCAATCCCAGGTGTATAGGGGGCAGCCCAATATGGCTTGTGTAAAAGAATACCAATATTTCTCTTGAAATCTTAAAATCTCAGTGTTATTGATTGAAATTTTACAAGATCTCAAAGAAAGATGGTCACATGTCATGAGACTGGCAACATTCTTAAATTTCAGCCATTTCTTTATTACCCCAGTGACCTTGAATGCAGTTTGAATGTGTGATTTATTCAAAGGTTAAAAGAAAAAGAAAATTAAGAACAAATAATGAAATAATGAAGTAAGGTGGTGGGGTTTTGGGGTGGGTTTTTTTTGCATGTTTGTATCTTTGAGTTACTCTTGACTCTTGTCAACTGCCTAGACAAATCTTTGCAATTTTGTTGGCATATGTTTTGGAAGTAGTTTACAACATGAGCTACAATAGACGGTTGAAAGAGAAAGAGATTTGGGGAGGTGACACTCTTATCTTTGGGGATTGTCACTCTGCCCTTTCCAAATCAATATTTACTCTCACCAAAGATGTGTTCTTTCCACCCCCTCCTATTCAGGGTGGTTTAATTTCACAGAGTTGTTTTTTTTTCCCTCTCAGTTTTGTGGTGTAAATTGTTTTTATTAGTTTTATTCTTGTATTTCTATGGCTTTAACAATATGTTAAAACAACAACACGTAATTGCCCGGGTGGGACAACAAATGTTGTGTTTTATATTCAGGACAAAATATTCTACTTGCCACTAGATTCAGTCAAAAGCAGCAAAATCTCTTAGATCAGCCATAATTGTACTTTTTAACGAGAAGGGTAATTTATTTATTTATTTGGCAACATCAAAAGAGAGTCTGGGTGGCTTACATTTTAAAACAAAACAACGATCTGTAATGTACAAAACACAATGGAAAGTATACAAAAGCAATGAAATACCCACAATAGAAGACTGGTGTCAGGGTGCCAAGTAATACGCCCAAAGCAAACAGGACTCTGAGTCAGGTAGGTTCCTGAAAGAATAGTTTTATTGGATATATAATATTGGCACAAGTAAAACAGACAATGTTCCTACGGTTTTCACCTAATTAAAAGTAAAGGTTTCCCCCCCCCTTCCCACACAATTAGTCACATGGTCCAATCAAGGTGCTGTCTGGTTGCCTGGTAACTTCACTCCTCCTTTCCCTGGCCTCCTGCGGGAATGTCCTTGGTTCCCAGGAGAAAGTATTTTGTTTTAGCTACAAAACCCCAGCTATTTCTATTCCCCCCTCCCTATCCCTCAGTTCCAGTGTGACAACAACACTGAAACTTTGGTCAATTCAGCACCAGAGTTGACAAGTGGATTATAAAATCAACTAAACTTGCAGAAATGGCAAAACTGACCAGTTTGGTGAGAAAAAAAATGACAATAATAGTTTTGAATTTAAAAGACCTATAGATTTTTTGATTGAAGGAAGAAAAAAAAATTGAATTTGTCATTTCAGAATTGGGAGATTAGAAAGGCATGAAGTGGATGGGGAAAACATGATGATGATAATTATTTGACAGGGTGATCAGTGGGAGGCATAATTCTGTTTTCCCCCCTCATTTCTTTCTGTATTATTTTTTCTTTTTCTTTCATAATTTTTATTATGCAATATTTTAAAATTATACACACATATACAATATATGAAATATACAAATTTCTACCTTTACAAAGCTTGATAATACTTTACCACATTCAATATCTATTGATTTGATTTCCTCCTATATGCATGCTACTAATAACATGTATATGTCATTATATATGTGTGTGTGTGACACACAAATAGATATTTCCAGTTTTTATTATTTATATTGCACCCCACAAATGAAGACAAGCATTTCTATACTTGTTTATCACTGAGAGAAACATAGCTAAAATGTAAGAACCAGGTATGCAGTGATGTTCCAAAAAATACAATTTAGCACCAGAAGTGCTGAACCTCAATTTTTAGCAGTGACACTTTAATGATAGGAAGCCTGCAAAATTATTTGCTATCAATTGTGAAGGCAATAACAAGCCTTGGTGGTTTTTCACACTCTCTGTATTAAGTGCTTTCAGAATGACAGCGTAAACTGTGTTAGAGAACTCCAAGGAAGTAAAACTGATTAAAATGTTCATGCTTGAATGGTGCTGATGGAATAGTTCATTTGGACTTTCTCTACCTCCTGCAGCTCAAGCTGAAATATTAAAATTCAGTGGATTTAAATCTCTCTCCCCTAAGCTCAGGGAAAAAAAACATTACATTTTAATAGGTTTTAAACTCATAATTCACTGGTTTGGAGCAGTGCTATTAAATCTATTTAAATATTACTTGTATTACTAAGGAAATGATTTAAATGATTTTGCCTGTACTATTTCTGATTCGTATATGAATATGAAATACACACACACATACACGCACACCATGTATGAATGTATCATTTTAAAAAACATCAATCTGGCTCTGGTATCCCCCCCCCCCAATGTTTTGCTATATGAATTTAAAATGTAATTATTTGGAATATGTTTAAGGATTGCTAAAAACTTTATAATAATTCTCCCTTTATATTGCACAATGATTAGCTGAAGGAATTTATATTTCTGACTGATTCACTAGTTGTCAACATGCCAGATTCATGCAAGAGAGAGCAATGGGTGCCCCATTTTGTAAAGCTTTCTGCTTATTTAACAAGTAGCCCATCGGTCATAGCTTTCAACAGGCTGGGCTAAGAATGACAGTCGAACGGACAATACATTATCCTAGCTTGATAAATTTGAGCTTTGGGAGGGAATAGGAACCTTTGGATGGTCATGTGGGATAGATAAACGCATAGACATTCTAATAAAAACTTAGCATCAGTGCATGCTATTATCCCCACGGTGCCACTGGTCCGTGGCTCATGCTGCTAAATGCTAATGCATTTTCGTACCGGTGCTTAACACAGGAAGGGATTTCTGTCTCTGTGTGTGAAAGGGTTGCATTTTGCTTTTCAAATGAGTTTACTCTTTGGGTCTCTGGTCTGAAACAAAGGTTAAGAAATAAAGGCTAGGCTTTCGGTTGGCATAATTTGGCACAGCTCCATTGATTTCATTTGACTTCTCCCGGTTGAGAGTGCCTGCTCCTGAATCTGTACTAGGGCAGAGAATTTGATTGTGCCCGCTGATTCAGAACATTTTGATTTAATGTGGAAGGGAAGGAAAGCCACGTTTTCTCTCTCTCTCTCCTTCAAATATGGATGATTAAATCTGACTCTTTTTAGTGAAGTCATCCCCACCCAACGTGCGTGTTTTTAGAGCTGCCACTTCTCCGAATCAGAGAAGGTGTATGGTAAATTAGTAATAGACTATGACCTCTGTGCAGTGATTACTTATTTTCCAGGCTCTTTATTGTTTGATCAAAGACTCTGCTTAGATTACACTGTGCTTGGAGCTTTAAAGCTGTACAATAAACTGGCCACCTGTTGTATACTATACACAGATCGCTTTGATGGCAAGTCCGAAAAGAGGCTTGGCTTAATGAGGTACCTGCTTCATGTTATTGTTGTTTTACATTGTAAGCAATGCCAAAATATATCTTATTTAATCATAATACTGTGCATGGAACAGGAATGATAACTTGGCTCAGATTCGCCCTGGGATTGGTTATTATGTGATTTGGTACCTATTTCTCTTGATTCTGTTTCTTTGCTTGCAGCGTAAATCGGCTTAATGCATTCTTGATGAATCCTATTTTTTTTTTCCATTGAGTTTTATTTATCCTCTGTTTCATTCTTATTAACTTGAAAGCAATGATTCTTGGGCGACGAAGCCTTCCGAAACTGCGTCATTTGTGGTGACACTAATTCAGTGTACAGGGTATACAAGTTCTCAATAATCTAGTTTATGGTGTTGTAGTATTGTGTGTGCAAATTAATATTATTCAGAACAGGGTTATCCAACCTTAGTAACTTTGAGACCTATGGACTTCAAATCCCAGAATTCCCCAGCGAACTATGCTTTTTAAATGAGTGAAATACTGGCTGGAAAATTTTGGAAGTTGAAGTCTACAAGTCTTAAGATTACCAAATTTGGATATCTCTGATCTAGTACATTTTTTTTTAAAAAAGTAATGCCTACTTTATTGTAATTTTGGCACCAAATATCTTTTTGTTTTCCATTACTTTTAATATATAAGTGTCTTCTATTTTCCCACTGTTCGGCTATGCTTCATTTTTCCTGGTGATTTGTATTTTACTCCTTATCTGATTTAATTTATATATTTTATTTCGCTTTTGTTCTCTGTGTGAGTCATTGTGGAAACTTGATTATGGAAAGGAGTGCCTGTAGTTACGTTTAAAAACCAACTAAAGAAAGATATTCCTGCTTTTATTGATTTTTTTCACTTTGCCTTTGCCAGTGAGTTCTTATTTTCTCCATTGTATAAAGAGAAATAGAAGTAAAACCATCTGTTTTGGGGGGATTGTTTTCCCTCAAAAATTAAGTCCTACTGAAAACAAATAAGTAACATAAAAGTTAAAAATGACTCATTTAGATCCATAAGGAAACCAAACAATCGAGACAAACTGTTTAGCTCAATTACTTCAATAAACCCAAATGAAAAGATTCAGTAGAATATTTTTTTTTCAGATTGTATCTTCTTGGATACAAATTTTCATACATGCTTTCTCAATATTCAAGTTTTTTGTTCCATGATGATCTCATATTTGATATTATTTGGCTTTAAAACTGAAGCATGTATTTCTTTATCATGATTTTCTTCCATTTCAGACTGGAGTATTATTTCTATTTTTAAAATAATGCATAATGATTCCACTTTGAATGGAGAAGAAGGTTAGTAGGACAACCATCACATGAAATTGTAGGGAGCCATAACGGCTCTCTGTGAATCTTTTTTCTCCTCTCTCCCTTTTTTGCAAGATTTGATTTATTAATACGAGGCTGCTGAATGGGTTCCAACATCTTGTAGTCAGAGATTTGAAGGAAAGAGGTAATGTCAGTTTTGTTTGGGGCTAGATTTAGGAGCATGGGAGAATTCTGGACCAATTCTCTATATGTAATACAGCAATTCAGATCCCTGGGGAACAATTTGTAACACAATTTCTGTTGAGTTTGATTTTTGAGCTTTTTTATAGTTAATTAGGCATGCTGGTTTTAAAACTGTTGTTAGTTTTCTTCTACCTTGTCAAGTTTTTTCTCTATACCTTATATATATATATATATATATGTCACATGTTTAAGCTGAATTTGAAAATTAAGGGAGACTAGGATAGATCTATTTCAGCCTTATTTTGGCCTCATCAGCTAGCCATACCCACTGGGACTTGAACTTTATATATATATATATATATATATATATATATATATATATATATATATATATATATATATAATCTATCTATCTATCTATCTATCTATCTAGTCTACGGAGAGGGGCGGCATACAAATTTTAATAATAATAATAATAATAATAATAATAATAATAATAATAATAATATAGTTAATTAGGCAACATGAGCTTCAGATTGCATTTTTTACATAGCCATCTTGCTAAGGTCCCAGAAAATCTTGGTGCAGTCAATGATGAGCAGGGTGAGTTATTCCACCAAGATTTTAAGATCATGGAGGCACGGTATGAAGGTAGATAGGATGTACATATGATGGCTGACTATTGCCGGAGCATCAAGTGAGAATGTCTACAGATTAAACACTCCAGAAAAAGCTAAAAGTGAATTTTTTTACCTTAATATGTATAATTACCGGTTGATTTTAAAAAAACAACTATTTGTATGAACACAATTTAACTTGCAGTAGCTATTATAGCCTTTGTATGAATAAAATTATTCTTTGTAAACAGTCTATTTGGTAAGTTTTTAATTTACTTTCCTTTATGTGCACAATTTGTATGACTTTTGAGGTTATCCTATAGCTTAAAAAGTTGACATGATAGACAAAAACTGTGGTTATTTTGGATCCAAAGGCCAAAAGTTAGTTGAAAACAAATCACAGATTTAAGACAATGAAATTTCTTGTTCCCCAGTGATTTATCTGTGATACGTTTTGATACTAAGATGGACTATGGCATGATAGCAAGAGCACTTAGACTTATATACTCCTTCACAGTGCTTACAAACCTCTCTAAGAGATTTACAAAGTCAGGATATTTCCCCCAACAGTCTGGCTCCCCATTTTACTGACTTCGGAAGGATGGAAGGCTGAGTCAACCTTGATCCAGTGAGAATTGAATTGCTGGCATTTGGCAGAATTAGCCTGCAATACTGCATTCTAACCACTGCACCACTTCAGCTCTTTGATGAAATTAGTGATCAAATTATGCCCTTGCTATAGTAAATGATTCACAGTTCCCAATGCCAGGCAGTACTAGCTGTCCTATGTGGCTTTTCTATACTCCGCTAAAAACAGCAGCCACATTGATTGTGTCAAAAGTAAGGGAACTGGATCAACTTTGTTCTGTGTATAAATCTCTGACACTTTTTAATCAGGTTAGTATTGGACAGAGGAGCCAGATGGCCCAAACAAGTTTGCAAAGCTGTATTATAGATGAGAGAAAAATCAGTCGCCCAACAACGCAACATCTCCTTGGTTGAAGAAACCCCAATCAAGCATTTCTTAGATAATTAACATGTGAGTAAAGGATCAAACAGTGAGAGACAGATTTATATGCTCCTTTATTGTCTATATGCTGACATTGAGCATCTGCAGTGATGAGCCTTTCCCATTCATATAGATTTTCCCATATAATATAAAAAGTAGAAAGCTAGGGTTGTAACTTCCATCTGAAAAGTGAAAAGCATCCCAGATTTGCAGTGTCAGTAGGAGCTGTATAATAAAACATTGCCTGGAGGAAAACTTAAAGTATTGTTAGTTAAGTGTTTTTCCCCCATGAAAGCCATACTCAGAAATTGTGTTTATGTTTTTCCATAAGTAAAGTCTGTGTTGTGCAACTTGACTGTTGCGTTGTGTTTGAGTTTGGAATATGCCCTTATCTAGAAATACTACCAGAAAGAGTCATTTGCTGATTTTTAAAAAAAAAATGATTTTCAGCTTTGCCAGGAATGGTTTTGGGAAAGATGTGATAATTTATTTCTAATATCTGAAGAGCAAGTCATGGAAAATTTTTCTCAGATTACAGAGGACCAAATTCTGATTGAATGTTCAGAAGTCTTTAGTGGTAAGAACAAGGGGCGGGTTCCACTTACCTTTGCCATGTATTCACATCCCTTGTGCAATTTCATTCCCGCGCATGCCAATAATGGGCAGCGAAATTTTTTACTGCCACACCATGGGTGTGGCTTAATGGTCATGTGACTGGGTAGGAGTGGCTTGCCAGCTATGTGACCAGGTGGGAGTGGTTTGAACGATCATCATCATTCAAGTGAACTGTTAAGTCCTTGACTTACAACCTTTCCAGTGTTGCTCGCTGGGGTGACAATTTGCTTCTTATTTCCTGTGCTCTCCTTCCTGAGTCACCCTTCTGCCTCAGGCTGGGTAGCTAGGTGAATGGGTGCTGCCAGAAGCACAAATGCTGCCAGCACCACTTCCACCCACACCTTCTGCTTGCACCTTAGGCAGGAGGTGGCCGTGTGAGGCTGGAGGGGAACCAGGCAGGAGAGAGGGAAGCTCGTCCGAGGCCAGGAAGGAGGGAAGAGGAAAAAACAAGGAGCTCACATGCAGCAGCAGCAGCAGGGAAAAAAGGGAGAGCCGAGCCAAGACCAGTAATCCAGAAAGTGACAGCCGCCGATCAGCTGGAGCTGTGCACGCATCTTCATTTCCGCCAGTGGAACTGCGTTCCACCCCGTCCTGCCTGCTGCCCACTCTTGGCGCATGCTCAGAAGGTAGATTCAACCTGAATCACAGCAGAGAAGCTGAACAGCTGTGCTTTGGGCAAAGAAATAAAGGTCAGTTTCAACCCATTTTTTTCAAAGCACAGAATGGGGACAAGCCATCCAAACACAGGAAAATCAACCAAAAATTTAGAAAAAAAGATGGTGGCGAGCACGGACCAGCACAGACAGAACCGGATCCGTGATGTGAAAATTACATCACCAGCGGGTGGCTAACAGTTCGGGCGATCTGGTACGACCCGAGAGGAACCCACATATTGTTAGGGGAACCAACTGTTTAACAAGGTAGTAAATTTCATCCCATTCAGGTATCCCTCAATTTACTACCACAATTGAGCCTAAAATCCCTTTTGCTAAGCAAGAGAACTAGTAACTGAATTTTGCCCCATTTTATGACCTTTCTTGCCACGGTTGTTAAATGAATCATTGCAGTTGTTAATTTAATAAGACAGTTGTGAAGTGAATCTGGCTTCCCCATTGAATTTGCTTGTCAGAAGGTCATTAGAAGTTAATCGCATGATCCTGGGACACTGCAGGCATCGTGAATATGAGTCAGTTTCTAAGCATCTGAATTTTGATCACGCGATCATGTGAAACATGGGCATGCCACTTTTTCCAGTGCTGGCATAACTTTGAACGGTCACTAAATTTAGCATTCAGACTTGTATACCACTTCAAAGTGCTTTTACAGCCTTCTGTAAGTGGTTCACAGAATCAGCATATCGTCCCCAACAATCTGGGTCCTCATTTTACCCACCTCAGAAGGAAGGAAGTCTGAGTCAACCTTGAGCCGGTGGTGAGATTTGAACTGCTGAACTACAGCTAGCAGTTAGCTGAAGTAACCTGCAGTGCTGCACTCTAACCATTGAGCCACCCTGGCTCTATGAACTGTTGTAAGTTTATGAACTGTTGCAACCGTTGTTTATTATTATTATTATTATTATTATTATTATTATTATTATTATTATTATTATTATTTAGATTTGTATGCTGCCCTACTCCGAAAACTTGGGGCGGCTCACAGAATAAATATAGAAACAAAACGTACAAGACAAATACATTAAAAAGCTACAGCTAAAACCCCAATGTATTACTCAATCAAACAATCCAATCACACCATATATCACATTTATTGGTCAGGGGGGCAAGATCTGGCAGCATAGATGAGTGTGTATGAACTGTTGTAAATCGAGGACTACTTGTATATGCCCTCAGAGGTTAGACAGTCATGTTGTGGATGATGTACATGGAAACCTCTCTGTACTGAGCTTTGGGGAAAGAGGAAGGGTTTGCTGGTCTAAATATCCCCATGCAATTTGTGATTGTATGAATGCATAATTTGTGTTGATAAGGTTTTGATTCAGTGCTCCGGATTAAAGTGCATCCAGCATTCTACTCTTACTTTACCTTGCTGTTTTCATAACACACTTTCCAGGTTTCCTTATTATTCCACCTTACCCGTCTAATGCCTCGCATTACTCCCCTCCCTTTGTAGCTGTTTTCATATGCAGCGTGATTTGAATCTCAATACCGTTGAGGATATTTTTAATTGGATGTTGCTCTTCTTTTTCCCAGCAGTGAAGAAAGGATGTACATACAGCATGTATGTGGGTTGAGATATGAAGTGAGGTCTTTGCGAGATTAATTTGTCAGTTAACACTAAAGTGTCTTTGAGTTGGAAGAGGATGTTAGGACTGTTTGGATAATGGCGGTAAGCTTTCAGGGTCTGTAAAGGGAAAAGCACTAGATTACTCTGGCATGGTGCTGGCTGGAAAACATCCAATAGAAACCTGAATACTTTCCAGGAAAATTGGCTTCTGAATGTGCTGACTCCAACTAGAGAACATTATCAGCTAATTTGTCCACAAGATATATATGTACATTGGTTTTTTTAAAAAATTCGTTAACTTTTTAGGTATGGGCAGAAGGCATCTTCCAAACTTCAGTTATCAATATTTCAGATTTCATGTTAGGAAATGACAGTGAAATCAATGTTAAAAACTTTTAAAGATTCTTTTCCCCTTCTTATGCTTTTCCTTCAAATATACCAAATGTCAGCCCGGTTTATTATTTCTAGATTTTTGTACCTAGGGATGGAATGAATTGCATGCCATGCACTGATACTTAGATATTTATGAATGCATTTAAACTCTGTTGTCAAATATGAATGTTGCACGGAGGGAAAATCTTTTAAAATACTTCAAAATATTTATTATTTATTGAAAACATGGTGTAACTGCTCATCTTATATTGAATTTTGGGTGTTTCCCAATCAACAATAAAAAAACAACGTAATTCATATATCTACTAAAAACATAAGCATTAAAAAACGGGCACAAAAGTTAAGTTTCCGAAATCGTTGTTAAAACCTCTCATCTGACTCATCCTATCAGTTCTGGAGACCTCACCTACAAAAAGATATTGACAAAATTGAACGGGTCCAAAGACGGGCTACAAGAATGGTGGAAGGTCTTAAGCATAAAACGTATCAGGAAAGACTTAATGAACTCAATCTGTATAGTCTGGAGGACAGAAGGGAAAGGGGGACATGATCGAAACATTTAAATATATTAAAGGGTTAAATAAGGTCCAGGAGGGAAGTGTTTTTAATAGGAAAGTGAACACAAGAACAAGGGGACACAATCTGAAGTTAGTTGGGGGAAAGATCAAAAGCAACATGAGAAAATATTATTTTACTGAAAGAGTAGTAGATCCTTGGAACAAACTTCCAGCAGATGTGGTAGATAAATCCACAGTAACTGAATTTAAACATGCCTGGGATAAACATATATCCATCCTAAGATAAAATACAGAAAATAGTATAAGGGCAGACTAGATGGACCATGAGGTCTTTTTCTGCCGTCAGACTTCTATGTTTCTATGTTTCTATGTTTCTATCCTATTGCTTGGAGGAAAAGCCAGATCTTAAGTGGCTTCTGGAAGGCCAGGAAGATAGAGGATTGCCAAACTTTAAGGGAAAGGGCATTTCACAGAACAGGCTATGTCACACAAAGCCTGCTCTGGATCCCATAATCTAACAGTGTTTAAGGAAAGGGAGTATGAACATGCCCTCCCTATCTGGTACAGTAGGATGAATAGATGCCTTTAGGAAGAGGTGGCTCCTGGCCTTGTGCCACATAAGGCGTTATAGGTAATAGCACCTTGAATTGTACTCAGACAGGGAAACTGGGAACTAGTGAAACTCGCACAGCAGAGATGCCAGATGGGTAAACCCATCACTTCATACACTCATTCTGGGCCAGTTGTAGCTTGATTTGATTTGATTTGATTTGATTTGATTTGATTTATTGGATTTGTATGCCGTCTCTCTCCGAAGACTCGGGGCGGCTAACAACAATAATAGGATAGTATACACTGTAAAAACAGTGTAGTAAAATAGTAAAAACAATTAAAAACCCATTAAAGTAAAAACCAAACATACATTCAGATATACCATGCATAAAGTTGTAAAGGCCTAGGGGGAAAGAGTATCTCAGTTCCCCCATGCCTGACGACAGAGGTGGGTTTTAAGTAGCTTACGAAAGGCAAGGAGGGTGGGGGCAATTCTAATCTCTGGGGGGAGTTGGTTCCAGAGGGTCGGGGCCGCCACAGAGAAGGCTCTTCCCCTGGGTCCCGCCAAGCGGCATTGTTTAGTTGACGGGACCCGGAGAAGACCCACTCTGTGGGACCTACCTGGTCGCTGGGAATTGTGCAGCAGAAGGTGGTCCTGGAGATAATCTGGTCCGGTGCCATGAAGGGCTTTATAGGTCATAACCAACACTTTGAATTGTGACCGTAAACTGATCGGCAACCAATGCAGACTGCGGAGTGTTGGTGTGACATGGGCATATTTAGGGAAGCCCATGATTGCTCTCGCAGCTGCATTATGCACGATCTGAAGTTTCTGAACATTTTTCAAAGGTAGCCCCATGTACAGAGCGTTACATTAGTCAATCCTCGAGGTGATGAGAGCATGAGTGATTGTGAGCAGTGACTCCCGGTCCAAATAGGGTCGCAACTGGTGTACCAGCTTCCATATAGTCTTCAAGGGCAGCCTCATGGAAACCATACTGTAGTAATCCAAACTGGAATGGCCATCCAGTTTGTTTTTATTTTTTTAAGATAAAATGTGCCATGCTTAATGTGCCCCGTGGTTTAAAGATATTACTTAAAACATTGAATTCCATAAAATAAAGCCACAAATGATTGCCTTAATTATAAACCATTTAATTATCATGTAGAATACACTTATTCTACAAGAATAATAGAGGGATGGGGGATGAACAATCGAAAGGTTGCTCATGATGGTAATTATGATCAGTCCATCAAAATGGAACAGTGATGAATTATGGGAAGAATAAGGTGAAATTCTTTTGTCAGTAAATGCGGAAAAACCGCCCTTAGACTGCAATTAGGTGAAGGCTTGGAAAAACCCAATATAATATTTATACATTATTGACTAGAGCAGAGGAGAGTGGTTTTGCATTGATAGTAGGACAGGCTGATTTAATGGAGCAGAAATGCTTAAATTAAATACTTAAATTCATATCTTTGAAATATTGGCCTGGTAATTCTGCTGGTGTTTTAAGATTTAATATTAATTTGAACAGATGCCCACTGTTGGCTAACTTTAGAAAATTTGGCTTGAATTTATTTCTTTGGCTAAAGCATACATTTTCATTTAAACAAAAACTAAGCACTGATTAATCTTTCCCAAACTTTAGAACAGTAGTTCCCAAACATTTTCAGTCCATCACCCCCTTGGTGCTAGAAACTCATCCTCAATGCCCCCCCCATCTCCTATAAATAGCATTTGCACAATCCAGTAAGGAAGATAATAACAGTAAAATTAAAAACTGTAACAATTAATTGCAAATTTATTCAAAATCCAATTTAAAATGTTTTTGTTAAAACGGGGGGAATCCTGACGTAGAGTTTATAGCTTATAAAAAGGTTCCATGTGTGCAAGTACTGTATATCTGGATGACAGAAAGTGAGGGCGTCCCTGAATGTGTGAATGCACTTGAGAAACATCCATGCCTTCTCCAATATTCTTTCTTTCCTTGCCTTTCTTGCTTTTCAGCAGCGGGAGAAGTAAGAAAGTGCTCTCGCTGGTGCTTGGCTTACTTCCCTGTCCATTTACCTGCTCTCTAGATAGCGCCACTTTCTCTCTGCCCCACCAAGGCCCCCGCCAGGAAGCTTGCGGGAAGTGGCGATGGGTGGAGCTCGGCAGGGCGGGGAGGCATGGCCAGTTGTCCCATTCATGGCACCGCGGGGTGGATGGGTTGGAAGAAGCACAGTTGAATGGGGTTGAGGCATCACAGCCTATTGTGCCTTCCCCACGGTTGAATGGGGTTGAAGCATCCTATTGTGCCTTCCCTTAACCCGCTCTCCATTACAGAGAGTCGTGCATCCTCTGTACAAACCACCTTTCCCATTTCTGCAAAGGTAGAGCCCTGCAGGGTGGTATAAAGAGGGGAAGGGGATGCCATAGGAAAGGCTGCCTTCCACCCATGCCGGCTCTGTAGGACTTGGAGCTCTGAAGCAGCTCTCTGGCTTCCAATACAGCAGCCTGGGCTGAGTTTCCAGAGTGGCGCTGGCAGTTGGATGGGTTGATCCGAAAGAGAGTAGGCAGGCAGGCAGATTAGAAGTCAGTGGGCTGCTTCAGAGTTCCAAGCACCGTGGAACCAGCATGGGTGGAAGGTGGCCTTTTAAGCAGCATCCCCCTCCCATCTTTGTATCTCCCTGCAAAAGGGGGGTGCTCTGCCTTTGCAGAAATGGGGTGGGCACATGTGCAGCAGCTCCAGGACATCTTCTTGCCCTTCCACTGCCCGTCAGCATCTGCATTTCTACCAAGGGCCACCTGCCCCCCCCACTGGCTGGGCTTAAGTGGACGCCAACCTTGGAAGGCAAGCAGGTGTGGAGGGACCACCTAGAAGGCACCCTAGAAGACCGCCGAGCATGGCAGGGCTGTGGGGAAGGGAGTAGGCTGTTACCTCCCCTGCCCGCTGCCCCAAGATGCTTTCCTACCTTCTGCTTGCCTGCTGACTGGCAGCCGATAAAGCAGCAGTCAGAATTGCTCCCTTTGAGGGGCCCACTTACCAAAATTCTTCCACCACCACCCCTTGCCTCTTAGCACACCCCTAAGTCATCCCACCACCACCCAGCGGGCGGTACCACCTACTTTGGAAACCAGTGCTTTAGAGTAATGTTGGCTTGACAGATTGTAAACCCAATTATAAGGTTTTTTTTAAAAAAAATCCTCCAGATAAAAGAAGGGTGCACTTCTTTCCAGTTTTGAATTTGAAGGGCAGAAGAAAAATGAATACATGGAGAAAATTGGGACAGTTTTTAAGCAAAGGAGTGGGTGTATTATTTTTAATGTATAGTAATACAGTTGTTGGCCCTCCCTCCTTCGAAAACAGTCCTAAAACAGGAAGGAACGAAGGAACGAAGGAAGGGACAGCAAAATGAGACCTCACTTGTTTAAATAGCATAGTTTGGGAAAGCAAAAGCCGGTTTTTAAAGTCATCTTGCGAATTATTGTAGGTGCAAGCATGAAGTGAAAGAGTTCCCTGTTTGGGGAGATTGAGTCTGACATAAACCTTCCCTCCACCCACCTTCCTTCCTTCCCTTCCTCCCACCCTCCTCTCCTTCAGCACCGACATCAACAAACCATCTAGGCCACAATGGTTAGTTCAGCAGAGAGCTTGAAGCAGCTTGGGCTGAGGTCAAGCACTCCAATTCTAACCTCTCAAGGGCTTTCTCTATGTGTTGCCAGTGTACTGGTAAAAATGACTTTAAACTCTTGTCAGCGCAGCTACTGGTGCATGCATCGCAGTCCCACTCAAATAAACCTGTCACAACACAGAGTCAGCAGCTAGAGAAGAGTACAAGGGCAGGCCTCTAGCTTTTCATTCGAGCATCACTAAACGTGCACAGAGTGCCCAATTATTTCAGCATTATTGAGCTGAGCTACAGGAGGACCCAAGCCTTGCTACATTAGATTTTCTTTAGTAATTTGCTCAAGTACCACTGAGGACACTTAAAGGACTTTAAACGGTGGCTGCAACCAGTTTCCCTTTCTGGATTGTTAATTCAGGTTTCCTTTTTTTCAAATTAACTCTTGCTGCATGCTGGGTGGCTGCTTGGGGAGAACAGCTTAATGCTTGCTTTCTCAATTTTCGGCTTTCTTTTCCCTCAATAAATAAATAAATTAAAAGCAAAATTTAATGGCTGCCTTGATAGTCAACTTGTGCATTTTGATTAGACTTTCGGTGCCCTTACGAGACTGCTCCTGGAAGGATAAGAGTGAAGGAGTTTTGCTTCAAATGGCAAGGTTTTATTTTCCTTTTTTAATGTAGCCCACCAAGAAAAATAATATCACAGAGCGAATAATGCTGCAACATCTCCCCCTAATCTTGACTTGAGCCAGAATTATTGTTTAAGGCAGGTGTTCAGAGGTAATGCGTTGCATAAGCTTTGGATATAAGCATCGGTCATCTCCATTCTTTATTCTCATGTACACTCTGTTTCTACCCTTTTGTTTCTTCAAAGGTTGAAATAATTTGTAGCAAATCAGGATCATTGATTAGTTGACAGCCCTTGAAGACACATAGATCCAGGACCTGCACATAGTTAGCCACGCTGAAAGTTTCTCTTCCTCGAAACAAATGCAATAACTCTGTTTCATTTTTCACAGCAGCAGCAACTCCAGGCCCAGCATTTATCACATGGACATGGCCTTCCAGTGCCTCTCACTCCACATCCTTCCGGATTGCAGCCACCCACCATTCCACCCATTGGCAGCAGTGCGGGCCTCCTAGCCTTGTCAAGTGCCCTTGGGGGTCAGTCTCACCTGCCAATCAAAGATGAAAAGAAGCATCATGATAGTGATCACCAAAGAGGTAAGGCTTGTTTTCTAGGTTTCAGCTTTCGGAGAAAGTTGCTTCAGATGTACAAGGCCTTTGCCAGGTTCTTTGAGTTTTCTTTTTCATTTCCTACCTTCGTCTTTCCTTCTCCTGTAACTTTCTAGTAGGGTTCTGCTGTCCACCTGAATTGGGAAGTATGAGAGCTGTAGTTCAAGATAGCCAAAAGAATCCAGATTTGGAAAGGGCATTCTTTTAGTTCTCAATTTGTCCGTTTTAGACTCTAGGTCTGTGATGGCGAACCACAGGTGGCACACAGAACCATATCTGAGGGCATGTGAGGCATTGCTCTATGTCAGATATAGCAGTGCATCCGCTGGCTGGGGAATTCTGGAAGTTGAAGTCCAAATATCTTCAAGTTGCCATGGTTGGGAAACACTGAGCTACAGCACAAATTTCAGCCTTCCAAAGGGCGGGGGAAGGTGAAAAATGGCCCAACGGGCCTTCAAAAGTTCAGAAACGAACTTCCAGTAAGCCTGTTGGGCCCATTTTTCACCATCTACAGGCACTGGCTTTCTTGAAGCTTGGGGAGGGCGAAAAACAGCCCAGTGGGCCTACCGGAAGTCCAGAGGCTTCAGTGAGGTTTGTGTACATGCGCTGGGGGGAGCAGTGTGTGTGGGAGAGGTAGAATGGGTGGATGTAGGTAGAGTGCTATACTGCAGGCAACTGAAGCTGACTGTAGATCTGAAGGTCAGCGGTTCAAATCTCATCACCGGCTCAAGGTTTACTCAGCCTTCCATCCTTCTGAGGTGGGTAAAATGAGGACCCGGATTGTGGGGGCAATATGCTGGCTCTGTTAAAAAGTGCTATTGCTAACATGTTGTAAGCCGCCCTGAGTCTAAGGAGAAGGGCGGCATAAAAATTGAATGAATGAATGAATGAAGATAGATAGATAGATAGATAGATAGATAGATAGATAGATAGATAGATAGATAGATAGATAGATAGATAGATAGATAGAAGATAGATAAATGTGCGTGGGGCACGACATTGCATTATGGGTGTGGGGACTATCACATGCACATGCGCCCTTTTGGCACCCAAGCAAAAAAAAAGCTTGGCCATCACCGCAATAGTTAATATACAATAATAATGGCTTCAAAAAACGATGAATTGTCTAAGTGAAAAAAGAAGCCATTTTTAGTTCCACGACAATGGAGGAGGAGAAAAGTACCAGGAAAATGTATTCATAAATAAACCAATGTATCTCAATGTGTGTAATTAAATTAACTGTGGCACTTTGGCATTTTATTCATAGGTGACAATTTAGAAGGGTAGTGTTATTAAACATTAAAGATTGAGGAGGCCTATGCGCTAAGAAATAAGAATCAAATGCAGAAATAATGAAGCATGCAACTGGTTTACAATTCTCTCTGAAAAAGATGCTCAGCCCTATATAATTTGGTGCTACTGCTATAGCATCTTTTAAAGGCTCTCGATCGACCAGTTGCGGTTAATGGAATCAACTTTAAAATTGGTTGTGCGTACTTAATGATTAGCTTTATTAAAAAAGTAATATCTTTGCCATTTACCTTTTAATGGAGACTAAGGTTGGCTAAGCCTAAGGTTGTGGTATATTATTGGTAGAAGACATATACAGTCTTCTATCAGTCTTGTATAAAATAGCTTATATTTCTGTCTTTTTCCTTCTCTCATTTGCTCATGTCGCTGCTGCGGTTCTGCTTGAAGACAGAGACTCCATAAAGGTAAGATTCTATTTCACAGATGGAAGGAGTGGGGCTAAAAGAATTGCAGTGCATTTATTACAATTGAACTAAAGCATAGGAAAAGTTATTATGGTAACTAGATGGCGATATCCATATTGATTAGTCTTGGGTAGACAATTTTAAAACACTATATAAAAGTCAAAATTCACTGCTGGACTCTGAGCTTGTTACGTACCATATCATCACAGGGGTTTTCCATTGCCAGTTGGCATGGAGATGCTTCTACTTTTGTTCTGATATACAGAAATCCCTTCCACTGGGAAAGGGCTCTAGCACATCTACTGTGAAGAACCTCTGTGAAGATGTATTGTTATCAGCCTTGTGCAGTCAGGGAAGAAAAGTGGCCTTATTCTGCAGCTGAAGGCAGGCTGGCTTATGCAGCTCTGGACCTCCCACACTTGCATTCCTTCCATTCATGAAAATCCCTCTACACGATTGTAAATATTTATGTAAGATGGGCTGCTGGGTGATCTGTTGGCCAGTGAGTGAAATATATATATATATATATAATCTACAATCTACTGTTGTCAGAAATTTACTGGGGAATAAAACAGGAGAGGAAGATCCTTCTGGGAAATCTTTTGTGTTCCATGGCAGGAAAGATTCATATCATAGTCCTCCTGCCTATCAATCTCCAAGGAGTTGTTATTTCTACTGCATGTCTCCGCAAGGGCTGAAATGGCAGAGAATAATATACCTTGGGCATGACTTTTATCTGTTAAATGGCTTAAGTCCCATATTATGAAACCTATAATGCATATTTCAGTGGGGTTAGCATTGGCATCTGAAAGATTTCAAGAGGCTCGTAGAAAACACTGCTTTTCAGAATTTTTAGTCAACAATGTACCCTAGATCTGGCACTAATCTATTGCTAAGCAGGGGCATCTTAGCTTGTATACGATGTAAAGCAGAATATTAAAGTCCTTTTAATTGTTCTGAAGTCTGTGGGTTTTTAAAACAACGTTTCTGCCAACTAGTTTCAATAGCGACTAATATGAAAATATAAATATTAAGACAATTTCATTAATCAAAGAACAAAAAAGGCTGCAACAAATAAAAATTTGCCCAAAGCACAGTAAAATTACTTAAGCCAGAAAATAAATTAAAAATCTTTATTTTCTAAACAAAACCAATGAACCCGCCAACTCCTGTGGCATAAGGACATCAGAAAAAGGTTTGGCAGAGCATAAAATGAATTAATTTCATGCCATCAACATTTTATGCCATCAAAATTGAGAGCAGGCTGCACATCCAGAATGGATTCTACATTTCATTTTGGTTCTTTTGAAGGAGATCCATAGATGGGGAAAAAGCCAGTCTCGCCTCCATTGGTAACAGAACCCATATAGGTTATAGCATTTAAAGGCCAATGCTATCTTTGTTTGTTTTAATATTTATACTCTGCCTATTCTGGGCAAAGCTCAAGGCCTGGATGAAATTTAAAAAATATAAGAACAATAAGGGCAAACAGCAGAGAACTGAAAGTCACAGCAATTATTTCAAGTATAGATGTAATGTCTCTTCTCTTAAGTTAATTATTTAGCTGTTAATGAAGTTCCAAGCATTTTTTCGAAGACAGCTATTATTTAATTTGGACGTAATAAAGATATGTATCGCAGAAACTAGGCCAATGTTCCGAAGAAGACACATTGTTGGCAAACAAATCTTATATAGTAAAGGTTTTTAGTTGCCTAAAAATAATTGATGTTTAGATTGAGCAAGAAAAAGGTATGGGGAAAAGCAGGAGGGAGGGAGGGAGGGAGAAGGGAAGAAGAAAATTCTGCTTTCCATCATAAATACAGCAGTCCTTCTCTAGTCCTCATATTGTTTCTCATACTTCTCAGTCCGTATTTGTCAAGCACAAAGAAATGTTGCTGTTTATTATCAGGACCATATACAGGAATCTAGTCAAATAAAGTTCAATAATAACTTGGCACCAGATAAAGGTCAATGCAATTCAAGAGGGGGTTGAATTTAGGCCACTTGTGGGATTGCATCATCTCTAGGATGATGGATTATTTAACTCTGCCCCCCTCCGCTCTTCTCCTAAAATATTACATTAAAAAATAGCCACGTTAGAACAGATATTAATCAGGTACCTATATTTATTGCACAGTATATACCTGATGCAGGTAGTCCTCAACTTGTGACCACAATGGAGCCCAGCATTTCTGTTGTTAAGTGAGATATTTGTTATGTGAGTCTTGCCCCATTTTACAACCTGTCTTGACACAGTTATAAAGTGAGTGCTTTTGTTCAGTTAGCAACATTGTTGTTAAATGAATCTGGCTTCCCCACTGACTTTGCGGGTCAGAAGGTCGCAAAAGCTGATCACATCAGAGGTGGGTTCTTACCGGTGTAGTCCAGTGCACTGCTTTGGCAGTGCCCCACCAATTGTGCAATTTTGATGCGATGGCTCCAGTGCTTCTTTGCACATCCATGCACGCCACCATCGTTTTTTTTTAATTTTGGGTGATTTTTTTTTTTTTGGCTCTATGAGCATGTGCAGAAGGAAAATTGTCCCTCTGCGCATGCTCATAAGCAAAATCACGATGGGGACGTACGTGCAAGAAATGTTGCAATGTGCACTGGTAGGAAAGTAAGAGGAACCCGCTCCTGGATCACATGATCCCAGGTAGTAGTGGATTCTAAATCTCATCACCACCAGTTCGTGCATGCGCAGAAGCATCCCAGGTGGGTAGGCGGAGCCTCCTGCCGTTACTGGTTCGCCAAACTGGGCTGAACCAGAAGCAACTCACCTCTGATCCCAGGACACTACAACCATGTGAATTAGTTGTCAAGCATTTGAATTTTGACCATGTGACCATGGAAATGCTGCAATGGTAATAAGTGTGAAAAATGGTCAAAAGTCATTTTTTTCAATGCTTTTGTAACTTTGAATGGTCACTAAAGAAACCGTTGTAAGTCAAAGACTACCTATAAATAGTACAGTATAAACTACTTATGTCCTTTTCAGTTTATCATGGAATTATGATTGTATTTAACAGATGGGGGAAATAGGTTTACGTTAAACAAATAAAGCATAGAGGAATGAGATACCTAAAAGCTGTTCCGTGAAGACTTCATGGTTTTATATTTCACAAGTTCTTGGTGTCTCTCTCTTTTTTTTAATATCACGACAAAGGTCTGAAGCTTGATCCCCAAATAAATCCTTTGCTTGTTTTGTTGGCTATTTTGTTATAACAGAGTAGAATTGACCTTGCTCTTGTCAACTTCAGAGTTAACCTCAGGGTTCCTAATAGCTACAAATTGATAGGAACTGTCAGTTTTCAATCCACAACAATTTTCAGTATGTGTAGCAGTGGCAGATTAAAAAGCGGGAAAGGGGGACGGAGGGAGGGAGAGAGAGAGAGAGAAGAAACAACATGCCCTCACACAAACATGGAGGTAGTCGTTGAGTTATTGAACCCAAAATTTATGTTGCTAAATAAGACATTTGTTAAGTGAGTTTGCCCCATTTTATAACCTTTTTTGGCCACCATTTTTAAGTAAATCACTGCAGTTGGTAAGTTAGTAACCTGATTGTTAAGTGAATTTGAGTTTGCTTGTCAAAAGATTGCAAGAGACGATCACATGTCCCCGTGACACAACTTCAATCAACTTTTCTTGTCACAGTTTTGAATAGGCTGCCACCTTTTAGTGGGGCATGACTCGGGAGTGGAAACCCCTGATGTAAAGAATAAATCTTATCAACTGTCCCCTTTGGCAGTGACTAGTGATGGGCGAACCCAACGGTGTTCGGGTTCGGCAAGTTCGGACGAACTTTACGCAAAATTCGGCCAAATCCTAACTGAACCCGAACGGGGAATCCCACCAAGAGATTCCGGGGGCGGAGCTTTAATGTCACGTATACTGGCAGGTTGTTAAGGACGCCAAGGTGGTCACTTCCTGGATTCCATGAAATCCAGGAAGTGATCACTTTGGCATCCTTAGCAACCTGCCGGTGACATCAAGGCTCTGCCCTCGAAATCTCTTCGTGGGAGGGATTGCCCAGCTCCTTCAAAGGGAGGTCTTCACGTAAAAATAAACATTGTTATTTTTACAAAAAAGGACACCGCAGCAGCGCTGCAAGCAAAGGGTGGTCCTTTCACATAAAAATAAACATGTTTATTTTTACGTGAAAGGACCGCCCTTTGCTTGCAGCACCTCCCTTTGAAGGAGCTTGCAGAGCCACTGCGGCGTCTTTTTTCGTAAAAATAATGTTTATTTTTACGTGAAGACCTCCCTTTGAAGGAGCTGGGGAATCCCTCCCACAAAGAGATTCCGGGGGTGGAGCCTTGACATCACTGGCAGGTTGCTAAGGACGCCAAGGTGATCACTTCCTGGATTCCATGGAATCCAGGAAGTGATCACCTTGGCATCCTTAGCAACCTGCCGGTGATGTCAAAGCTCCAAACGCCAAATGTGACCCTAAACTTTGCCTGAAGTTTCAAAAAATTTCGGGTTCGTGTTCGGCATACCGGACACCGCAAAATTCGGTACGGACCCGAATTGTGCGGGTTCGGTTCTCCCATCACTAGTAGTGACATGTGCTGAATGCATCCAGCAAGACCTCTCTTTCCTTTGAGGTCTGAAGGTAGGATTGAGGTAGCAAGTCATTGTTGTGAGGTTTCCATCTAGTACTCCTCCCCAGTATCTTATCTTATCTTTAGAAAGGCATTCTTTTAATGAAGTAATGTGCTATTACCGCTTTTGCTGTGTTTTTCTTAATGTTTTGTTTGTTGTGTATCAAATTTATTTTACTATGTATTAGGATGGTGATGGTGAACCTTTTTTGGTTTGTGTGCCAAAGGGTATGTGTGATATGTGTGTGTGTGTGTGCCCACACCCATAATTATATCCCCCACCCCCCCGGCATGTGATAGCATGCCCATTTTTTGATCTCCACGGGCATCAGAGCCTATTTAGGAGCCTGGGAGGGTAAAAATGCCTTACCCACCCATCTGGAGACAAAAAATAGCCCATTTGCCAAGTTCCAGTTGAAACGGAAGGCCTGTTTTTTTGCTCTCCCCAATCCCCAGAGCCTTTCAAGGAGCCTGGGGAGGGCGAAAACAGCCTCCCCCCGCTCCACGAGGCTGAAAACAGGCTGCTTTTCAACTCCCAGTGGACTCAGAAGGCCAAAAAATCAGCTGGCTGGGACATGCATGCGCACCAGACCAATATGGCTCTCTGATAGGTTCGCCATCGCGGTATTAGGAAATTAAAGTCTGCTATTTTTTTTCAGTTGCTTCAGATTGGGGTGTATAAATGCTTATTGAATGGCCTAATGGATGCTGAATGCACTTTTCAGTTTTCTTTGAATGTGCAAACTTCTAATTCCAATTAATATTGTGACTTCAATATAAACATTGACGCACTCTTCTTTTCCCAATAAGACACCTTGTGACTAATCAAGAAACCTCATCTTTCAGCCGTTCATAATGGCGCTTGCATTATTTTCTGGATACTCAGAAAGTTAAACCAGTAGTTGTCAGGCAACTTGCAGGCAGCTAATCGTATACAACTGAAGAACGTTTAAAGGGTAGTCCTTGACTTACAACGATAATTGAGCCCAAATTTTCTGCTGCTAAGCAAGACAGTTGTTAAGTAAATTTTGCCCCCAATTTTGCGACCTTTCTTGCCACAGTTGTTAAGTGAATCACTGCAGTTGTTTAGTTTGCAGCATGGTTGTTAAGTGAATCTGGCTTCCCCATTGACTTTGCTTTACTCAGAAGGTTGCAAAAGGTGGTCACATGATTCTGGGACATTACAACCGTCATAAATACCTGCCAAGTGTCCAAATTTTAAACATGTGACAACAGGATGCTGCAGTGGTCATAAGTGTAAAAAACAGTCAAATCACTTTTTTCTCAGTGCCATTGTAACTTTGTGTGGCCATTAAATGAATGGCTGTAAGTCGAGGATCACTGCTGTTGGATCACATAGAGCTTTTCGATAGTAGGATGTGCAAGGCTCTTTGATTAAAATAACCAACTTTGTACAGTAAATTCTTTAAAAGCTAAATATTATGAACTACTTTGCTTGGCGGGTTATTTGTTTCATTTTTTCCCAGGGTAGGAACCCTGAGAATTTATGCTTACATAACTTTGAAATTAAACCTAAGAAAGGTGTATTAATAAATTGCTGAGTGAGTTGTGAGTGTGTATAAATTCTCTTGCTGGCTGGCCAGCAATGCTCAAAAAGTCAAGAAAGGGCAGTGGAAATGAACCAATGAGGTGTGTCATTGTTTGGTAGATGAGACTAATTCACCTGCCATTATTTGGGTTCCTCCTTTCTAAACCATTAGGTGGGCATGCAGTGTGACAGCATACAAAGTACAACTCTTTCCCCACTGATTTATTAGATGATGAGAGCTATAAATAAATGTTTGTCTTGTACAGCCATCAAGTAGCAAAGTTGGATTGTCTCTGCATCTGGGGCTTGTTGCCAGCTTTGCAAGGTGAAATAGTTTGCTAATTTCTTTAAATGTTATCCATAATACCGAGAGTAGCAGTTAGTTGCTTGTTCTATTGATCTGTTCTCTCTTAAGTGGCTCCTGGTTAAGAAAGGCTTTTTATGATTGTCTGCTATGTGACTTGAGATGGTTTTTATTGGCCAGAACGTGCCAGTTGCCAGCAGCTGGAGACTCTGTGCTTGTATGAAATAATTTATTCATGCAAGATAATGCTCCTTAACATTTAACAGGTAATGAACGTGACATAAATTTCCTGCTTGCTTTTAATTTTCCCTTTCCTCTTCTAATGTGCAAACAGGCAGCTCTGGTGCTCTAAATAATAAGTAATTTTTGGCCATCTGTCAAAAGGAAATTTCAATACAAATTTAAATTAATGGTGCCTGAAATTTTTTATAGCTTCTCTAAAAGCCTCTAATGTGCAGAAAATTCTGAATCTGCTGGTAGTAATTAGTGTACCATGTAATGAGGATGTGGGCAACATTATGCAGCCCCAGTGTAACATTTTGATATGGTAGCAAAAGTTTGATTTATACAAGGTTGTGGCTGGGTTTAATTGTGAGAGACGCTTTCAAGTGTTTTCTTGAAGATACAGATTATTAAGCAGGGCAGATTTTAGAACAGCTCATAAAATGTAAATTTAGGTGTTGCTGTAAGAGTGAAATAATTAAGGTGAGCGACTCACTGGTATGCAAAGGAGAGAAACCTGTCCAATTATATTTATGTTCTGATATTTTGGAAGAGTGCTATGTCCCCTCATCACATGGTTGTCAACTTTGTCATTCATTTCTTCCCTTTTATGTTATCATTACACTATTATTAAGTCCTAACCCCCCATCCCAATTCTCCCCAAAATAAAGGATTTGTGGAGTAGAAATGGTTGGGCAGCAAAAAGGAAAAAGATAAAAATTAAATTAAAACAGGCTAATACATAGAAAAAAGATTGATAGTGACCAAATACAAAATTCTGAAAACCTTTGACTGGACATCTTCGTCAATCCAAACTGACCTTAGATAAAGTGTAGATAAGAAAAAATATCAAAAAACCGCGGCCACCATGCGCCGCATAATGTTAATTAAAGAAATTTAGAACTGTTAGAAACAGTTCAAGGAGGGGGGGGGGGTCCGGGCGAAGGAAGAGACAGAAGGTAAAAACCATTTAGACATTTAAAAATTTACTTTTAGGTATTGATATATTCAGTCTGCCTTGTTGAAATGATAGAGTTTAATTTTATAGAACAATTATATGAGACAAATATAATAATTGTATAGCTAATACTATATGCCGATATAATGATCCAAACTATGATGTACCTGCTCTTCCTTCTTTTTATTTTTATTGTTGTAATATAATAAAAAAAACTATTTTAAAAAAAAAGAAAAGAAAAGAACTAACTATTTATTATTACATATTTCATTTATGAGTTGCTATGTAACTGAAACTATTTAGGCAATGTATGCAATAAAATTCATGAAGAGGCATCCTTAAGCTAGAATGCAAACTCTTAAAGAAAAGTAAAATGTTAATTTTTCATACTAAAAAAACGAATTACAGATTTTTTTCTGACTGTTTTAAGAAGAAGGGCTAACAATGTTCTAAATCTTAAATTGATATCTATAGCATATTTCAGATAAACTAGAATGATCCTTACATATCTTTATTTTATTTTACTCACTGTAAATCTGAGTTTCTATCAGTAAGTTAGCTAATTAAATGAGCTATGTGAGTTTTAGAAAGTAATGGGACATAAGTGAAATTTACTTCCAAATGAATATGCAGAGAATAGCATGGTTCTTGCGCATGAAAAGTTCTTCATGCATTCATTCTTACTTTGTCCTCAGCAATTGTGAATTGACTGTCAATGGAGAAACAGTAATCCAATGGAGAAATATTGGATTACTGAGGTCCAGGAAAACCATGGGAAACAATGTCCAGACACTTGAACCTCTGGTGTATTTTTTATTCTTGAAAAAGCAATGTGATCTATGTACTGGCACTTTCCTATCTGTGCAGTCCTTGGTCATATAGATCCCCTCTCATGTGGGTTAATATATACAGAATGCAGAATAACAAGAGTCAGAAGGGACTTTGGCGGTCTTCTAGTCCAGCCCCTGCTCAAGCAAGAGACCTTTTACCATCCTGGACAAATGGCTATCCAATCTCTCCATAAAAACTCCAGTGACAGAACATCTATAACTTTCTACTGATTAATTTATTTATTTATTTATTTTTATTTATTGGATTTGTATGCCGCCTCTCTCCATAGACTCGGGGTGGCTAACAACAGTGATAAAAAACAGCATGTAACAATCCAATACTAAAACAACTAAAAAAACTCCCCTTATTATAAAACCAAACATACCGTGCGTAACTTGTAAAGGCCTAGGGGGAAAGAATATCTCAGTTCCCCCATGCCTTACAGCAGAGGTGGGTTTTAAGAAGCTTACGAAAGGCGAGGAGGGGGGGGGCAATTCTAATCTCTGGGGGGAGTTGGTGTCAGAGGGCCGGGGCCGCCACAGAGAAGGCTCTTCCTCTGGGTCCCGCCAAATGACATTGTTTAGTTGATGGGACCCTAATTGCTGCTAAGTTATTATGCAGTGATGAATATGCATCTTGAGAGAGATCTATACAGGGAATAAAGAATGTTGGTGATGAGAGATTTGGAGGAAATTAGGGAAGTGTGTGTATGTATGCTCACTAATCTGTCAAAAGCTTTTCCTGGGGCTACTGGGGGGTTAGGGAAACATATTTATGCAACACATTTTCTGCACTCAGTTTCTGCTTCCTTAAAGCCATCTTAGTTCAAATACATTTTTTTTTCCCATGACCTTGCAGCTACTGTGAAACTTTTTAAAGAAACCAGCTAATAACCGCTACAGGATGCTAAAGAAAGAGAGGCAATAGAACTATCAAACTGCCTTGCCAAATAACTTTGGAAATATCTTTTGCCGTTGCTTAAATATTACATCAGTCAACATGCATCAGTCAACATACATCATATTACATCAGGCACAAGAAACCAGGAGCCAGGATAAAGTTTAAAAGCCCTGTGAATTTATTCCATGCAAACATACACTAGAATCTGATCTACCAACAGTCAAGGCAAATTGGTGCCATATAGGAATCAATGGACTTCAAGCGGGGCAGGACTTAGGTCTCTTTCAAGGGCTTAAGGCAGGGGTGAAATGTTCTCAGTTTGGGCGGGCCGGTTGGTCGTTGTAGAGTTGATAGCGATCGCAGCGCAAGGCTTCGCCCACTCACCCAGATACCGCCATTTGGGTTCTTTTACCCTCTGCATGCGCAAAGAGTTCTGTGCATGTGCAGAGGGTAAAAGAACCCAAATAACAGCTTCTAGATGGGTAGGCGAAGCCTCTTGCTTGCTATCACTACTGGCTCTAAGACAACTGACCAGCCTACCTGAAACGGGAGCATTTCACCCCTGCTTAAGGACTCCAGACTTATGATGTGTTTGTCTTTGCCCTCGGGCTCTGCCTGGTATTGTCTGGAATAATAATAATAAATTTCTAACCTCAAAACTCACAATAGTTTTGAATATCCTAAAGACCTTTTCTACAATAATAAGCTAAGAACATTTTGCTTGACAATATATATATACTGACCCAGGAAGTTTCTACACAGCAGGCAATTGCTGAGCCATCAAACCATACCCAGCCACCAGTATTTATAGAAGGAAGGCAGCTCAGGTCTCGCTGTGTTCGCCCTAGAACAAGGACAGAAACACCAGCCTGAAGATGACGAATGGGACCTCGTCGAAACGTCGCCAGAAATTTCCAAATCCTACACGGGAAGAAACCCGAATATGCCAAGACCGTCAGATAGATAGATAGATAGATAGATAGATAGATAGATAGATAGATAGATAGATAGATAGATAGATAGATAGATAGATAGATAGATAGATATTATTCTATGCCACACTGCAACCATTGACCATTGGATGGAACATCTGATTAGATCCCATCCTGTCCTTAAAACTTTGGTGGTTATCTTGTATGATGGAGGTTTCTGTAAAATATTCAGCAGTATTCATGGAGGAGGCGCCAGTTAAATTTGCATTTTCTAACAACTTGCAGTGTGACTCTGGCCAAATTATGAGGATTTGGCCAACAATGAACTTAGCTGCTAGCATTAGAAGAAGCACACTGCTGTCAGGCCTATTATATCAGTTAGTGGTAAAATTGTTGTATGCATAATTGGACAATGGGACTCTACAGTTGTAGCAGATATCAATGTGTATGTAGTGAGAACTGCCATGCATGTGAGTAATGTAGTACCCCATAGTTGCAAGAACAGGAGGCTATTTGGATGATGAAAAATTGTGGGGATCAAATCTATCTATGCTCCGATGAACTGCAGCAACCTTGATGGGTAAAGGGAAGATTTGCAAAGGTTGTCTCACAGCCCAAGAAATTCCTGATAGCGTAAAATATTATGGGAGATTTTTTTAGCAAGGCACTTGGGGAGCAGCTGAAATCCATTCATCTACAAATGCCTTTTGTCTTATTTGTCTTTCAGACAGAAATAAGAAATTGTAGCCATATATTTTGTGAGGACTTGTGATGCTGTTGAGAGACTGAACAAGGTGACATAAAATAGTCTGGGCCTACTATAAATCTAACCTATTTCTTGTGATGCAGCTGAATGAAAACAGTGCCTTGAATTCTGTAGGAGATGCACTAGTTTTCATAGTGAAGCAGAAGCGAAATACCATTTAACAATTTGAAATGCGGATGTATTTGTTTTTAATCAAAGAAAAAAAAAAGCTAAAATGACACAAACCCTGCTATTTTTCTTTGTATGGAGAAATAGTGGGAATTGAAGCTGGTCTCACAGGACTTGTAGGGATTAGCGCCGTTGGTCCCCTGCTCAATATAGCTGAATCTCTTGAAGTAGTAGTTCTGATGATTAGATCAGGAAAACAAGAGTGCTGGAAAAATTGTGCTGTGTAATTAGAAGAGATTATTTTAAGAGCCCAGGAGTCTGGTGATTGTCTTGCTCTCTGTTTAGAAATATGGCAGATGGTCAGAAACCACAACTGAAGAACCCCACAATTTATCAGGCAGGCTATTATTTACTCCAACTCAAAGGATGACATGAATTTAGAACTGATTTTCCAGGATTTTGCAAAGAGATCCAGGGTGAATTACTCTTTCATTTCAAAGGAAGTATTAGTTCTAATATTGGAAAAGGGGAGGCTGGTCCTTTCCTGCAAAATAATTAGGGTTTATTTTTATTTCAATTTATTCTGATCTCGCAGTATAACATGTTGTTTGGCATTAATTGATACCTGCCTTGGGACATATAGACTGTGGGGAATGTTACAGGTGCTCTAATATCTGTAATGTAATTGTTTGTGAAGCAGATGAATGAATATCTATGGGGCTCAGCCAATTCTCTGATGATGAAACTTGAGTGGACTGATGATGTGATTGGGTGAGACAAGCTGGCTTGTTCAGCATCACATCTACTAAGCACCGAAGTGAAACAAATATTAATTAGCAAAGCTTTAGTTTTTATATTAGTTTGTCTTAAATAACTAACACTGCATTTTTCTTCAAAATATATTTTCCTGCTGACTTAACATTGCATGCATATGTATGTACACAGAGACATATATGTATTTATGTATGTAAATTGTGATTTAATTTACAGCCTGGTAAATTGACCTTTGTACCCCCACCTGCTTTGTGTTTTTTTACATGTGTTTCTTATGGTGTTTATTGTGTATTAATGTTTTTATGCATATTAAGTAAGCATGGAATGCTTATTTAAGGCTACAACATATAATCTAGAATGACTTATTTGACTATATACTTAGTCAATTAATTATTTAGAATAGGGACATTGGAGCCCAGAGTACAGATGTTCCAGTTACCCAGAAGGCCTCTTAAAAGGCCTTAAATTCCAATATTGAATAGACCCATCAAATGCATTCAATAGGAACAAAATATGATATTGGCTGTGAATCTAGCTATTTGGCTTATTCATACACTATGATTAAGCAAACTGTAGCTTATGTTGATGTATGAACCCAGTCTGAATGTGGGTTCTCGTTACTGAATGATCCTCTCCGCAGAAATAGAGGGAAGAGGACTGTAGGTCTACTGTGACTGACATAACTTTCCATCTGTGGAAAATCCTCCTTGTGTAATGTAAGAATCAGTTAATCATTCTGAGTGGAATTAAAGTGATTTGTTGAAAGAGTAGTAGATCCTTGGAACAAACTTGGAACAAAGAGTAGTAGATCCTTGGAACAAACTTCCAGCAGACGTGGTAGATAAATCCACAGTAACTGAATTTAAACATGCCTGGGATAAACATATATCCATCCTAAGATAAAATAGAGAAAATAGTATAAGGGCAGACTAGATGGACCACGAGGTCTTTTTCTGCCATCAGACTTCTATGTTTCTATGTTTCTAGTAAAACAGTTGCTTTAAAAATGTGTAAGCTGTTGCCCAGTTCAAAGTTTTCTACCACTGAATATTTATTTCTAAGAAAAAAGGGGAAAAAATTACTGAACTGTGTTTTGAGATTATCCAAACTATCACATAGTTTCACTATCATAATTAACCTTTGTGTTGTAATATTGAAAAGTGTATAGTTATACTCGAGTGCAAATGCAGTAATATTAATACATACATACATACATACATACATACATACATACATACATACATACATACATACATACATGTATATATTTTACTCTGGGCCAAGGAATTAGGTGTTAGTTTTTGGCAAATTTTAAAGTGGTTTCTTTTTTTGCTAAATTAATTTTATAATTAATCTGTAAATCTCTTTTGAGTCGATCTAGATTACTCATGATATTGTAGAAATGTAAAGTAAATTTATTGGCAAATATTCAGAAGTTGTTTTGCCATTGTGTTTTCTGTGCTATGACTTCAAGGAACCTGGGCAGTTGCTTGGACTTTACTTACATCACAACTGGATATTGATCATTCTAGTTCAATATCATTGACAGTGATGTGAAATATCTCACCAGAGTTTTAGACAGGAATGTTTCCCATCTTTTCCTGGAGGGACTTAGGTTGAGTCTGGGAATATGTACAGTACTTATAAGGCATATGTGCTACCATTGAAGGCGTTTTCCTTTAAAGATCTCTGTTGTTTATTTTCAGCACATTAATGTGCTATACGTATTGTGGGGAACTAGAAATTTATGGTGGTTGATAGGCTAGCCTTATTTCTAAGGGTGAACAGAGACTTGCTCACTATCCATTATATTAAGGTATTGATTTTTTATTAAGAGGTCTGCTATTTTTATTAAAATGTGGCTGCTATTCATCAACATTACTATTTTATATTGCTGTAAGAAAATATTTGTAGCTCGTGGTTGAACTTTGAGAACCTTGGTGTTTCCCCTGCAGAGATTTCATTACCAAATGGGGTAATATCATTAGTTCTGATGATGTTTCCTAGTTTGGTAATGAAACATCTGCAAGAAAATCACCAAATTTTAAGAGCACCAAGGACGACATTGTTATTTCGATTGTCCCTGCAGGGAATTCTTATAGGAGCAACCACATTTAGTAAGGCCATGTTTTCTCTACCCATGTAATGAATGTTTCAATACAGTGAAAAGTTATGTTTTCCCCCCATATGGTAAATATCTGTTAACATCATGGGAAGTATCTTAGTTTTGTGAATGGTAGATTCAGAAAAGTCATTTTAACTTTTGCAATTCCAGAAAACAAACGTATCCCTAATTAATTCAACGTGCGTTAAAAATAGTGGAGGAAAATAGTGGGCTCTAAATGTTCGCCATTTGGAAAAATCTGATAAGAAGGAATTAAATTATTTCCTCTTCAGTTTTTCATGCCTAATTCTTTTAATTAGGCTAAACAAACACATCTTGGGTGACCCATTGCTTCTGGCAATTTTTGAAGTACTATATTTTCCTAAGCAACATTTGGCCTTTTGAAGAACAAAATAAAAATGGAAATGCTAATGGATTTTTTTTCCAGCCAACTAAAGGGAAGAAAATAAAAATGTCACCATGGTAACAAAGCTGCTTTCTAGATGGCTTCCTAAGATATGCCTGAACTAGAAGCAGATGTCTGATTTAAGAATCTTGCCTCCTTCAATGTAAACAAATAACTTCTAGGCAGGTGTTGGAAATAATATGGAAATCCTATTAAGGGGCCCAGAGTTCCTGTCAGTCAGGAAACCCTGGCCACAAAAGAGCTGGTTGTTTGAAAAGAGGCAGAGTAAATTCTCATTAGGCTTTAACTTTCCCAGGAAATGATTGTCTTTGCATGTTATTTCTGCTGTGAATCTATTGATCCATTCTGCCAGCCCTCTTTTCTCCCCTTTGCCCCCTCCCTCTCCTTTGGGGGGGATTAACACTTGATAGGGGCTGCTGCTCCAAGATTTGTGACATTTGTGATTTTAACCCTTAGCCTCTTCAAGGAAGATGGGAAAGGCCCTAACAAAACCTCTTTAGTCCTAAAGCCCTTGCTTGTCTGTTGAGTGTGAAAAAACAAATTAAAGGGAGAAAAAAAGGGAAGATTCTAGATAAAAGCCACTGCATGGGGGTTTTGGTGTGAGAAGAGAGAGACCCTGTAGACTTTTTGGAAACAACTGCTTAAAGTTCAGTATCATCGATACCAAATGTTTCTGACAACTGGAGAGTTTGAAATCACTTGCGGGAGGACAGCTCGGATTAGATTAATTTAAAAAATGATTTAAATGAATGAAGATTTAAATGAATGAAAACTCTTCCTCCCCCCCCCCTTTAAAAAAAATAGGATTAGGAGCTTCCTAGATTCACCCACGTTTCTGCAACACTCCACGGTCTGCACTGGCTGCTGATCGGTTTCCGGTCACAATTCAAAGTGTTGGTGATGACCTTTAAAGCCCTACATGGCATTGGGCCAGAATACATCTGGAACCGCCTTCTACCACACAAATCCCAGAGGCCAATAAGGTCCCACAGAGTTGGCCTTCCCCGGGTCCCGTCGACCAAACAATGTCATTTGGCGGGCCCCAGGGGAAGAGCCTTCTCTGTGGCGGCCCCGGCCCTCTGGAATCAACTCCCCACAGAGATTAGAACGGCCCCCACCCTCCTTGTCTTTCGCAAATTACTCAAGACCCATCTTTGTCGCCAGGCATGGGGGTGTTAGGATATTCCTTCCCCTAGGCCATTGCAAGTTATGTATGGTATGTCTGTGTGTATGTTTGTTTTTTTTATAATAAGGGTTTTTAGTTGTTTTATTAAATTGGATTGTTACATTATTGTTAGCCGCCCCGAGTCTGCGGAGAGGGGCGGCATACAAATCCAATAAATAATAATAATAATAATAATAATAATAATAATAATAATAATAATAATAATAATAATAATAATTGACCTCGATGCAAATTTATTTTATCCTGGACTTATCTAAATTTATCTTTAGGAAATAATGTTAATGTATCTTAGATTTGGTAACTGGCTATATTTCCCATCCTATTTATGAGTATGTTGACTGGTGTGTGTGTGTGTATGTGTGCGCGTGTGCACATCATGGCTGTGCATAACAATGTGCTTAATAATACTCTGAGGGTTAAATGTGGATAAACACAAAACAAGGCTCTGAAAAGCCTTGCTATTATCATGCAGCATTTCTTGGCCTATAGTCCCTGAGACGCACTTCATAAAGCCAATAAAGCACACACTGGTGGTCTCCTGTTGCCCTAGCAACGGGCCATAGGGCACAGTGTATGTGAAATGCATGAACATCTGTGAATTAATCTTTTTTAGTTTGTTCTTTTCTTGGCCCTGATTGGGCCATTCTGGCTTGCGTTTGTGACAATGCGCGAGGAGGGATAAATTGAAGAGTTCCCCTGGGCCCTGCCCTAAGTGGTTGGCAGAATGGAAAGTGAAGTGAGATTTATCCAGGCAGTGCTTTCAGTAGTTGAGGGATTTAGTCTGACAGCCCTCTCAATGGGATGTTATTAGCTTACTTTCTTCCTGCATTGGGGAAATGATTTTTTAAAAAAAATCTCTAGTAAATCTAGGCATGATGGGTTTGATTGGACGACCACGAGAAAGAATAATCTGAGGAGAAAATTGAAATAATCACTAGGGTGTATGCTATAGACCTTCACACACTCACACAGAGAGAGGGGGAGGGAGGGAGGGAAGGAGGGAGAGACCCACGTTTGGCTTTTATTGGGTGAGGGCGGGGAAGAAAAGAAAAACACATTCAGGAAAAAGCCCAGATGGAAAGCCGGAAGACTAAATGCTGCCCTTTGATTAGAGCGCATGTTGGCGTCTCCTCTCAGCTCTTTAAATGTGAGGAGCTGAAATGGTGGCGGTGGTGAGTATTGTTTTAGTATTGCTGGGCGGCTTCATAATTGCAAAGCGGATCAACATCAGCAAGCAGTGAGCTGTTCAGATGAGCCTGCGCGTTTGTATGTAGTGCATCTTTCCAGGGCACCCCTTGGGCACACTACAACGTAGATCTTGTGTTCGGCTCCTAATGTCAATACCAGATGCTCACTTGTAAACTGCTTGGCTTACCCTTGTTGTTTTCCACTGTGTCGCTGAGAGGACTGTAGGGGGAACACTGCGTACGTCATATAATCAGTTAATGCTGCATGCAGTCAGTATCTTAATGAAGTGAAATACAGCTTTAATCTGCTAATTGCATTAAGAGGGCAACAGATTGCTCTGTATTTCTCTTTCCTCTGAGCTATAAGCTTATCAAAGAATACCGAGTTGTGTTTGAGCGATGCGTCTTGCATTGAGTCAGCCCTTAACTATTTATATCTAAATATCAACCGATGGAAATTTTACCTCTCGGCGGTCTGGATCTCCTGAGATGAAATATCTTTCTATGAATATTCTTTGTTTGGGGAATAAATAAAAGTGGAAATTGCCGCTGCAGTAGATTTTTATCCACACGCAAACTCAATGCTAGTTTAATTGGAAGATGAACTACTGTACTCAATGGGGTTTCTTCTGTAGGAAATGTTACAAATTGCAAATTTTATTAGCCATGAATTTCAATTATATGACAGGTATCCAAACACTACAGATTATTGAGTTAAGGATAAATTGTCCTTAATAATTTTTACAGGAACCACTTTTAATGGTGGAAGAAAATATCCTGTACTTATTAGAACAGAGAATAATAGATGTGATAATTACTAATGTAAACTGTTATAATTATACCATCTGATGTAACTCCGTTGGCATTTTTATTTCATATTTTCGCTGTAGTGAAACACAAGACATTTGGGTGTGAATCAAATTAATTATTTGTTTGCTTAGAAGGACTTTGAGTCATTTTTAGCTTTTAAACTAATTTGTATTTTTGCTTGCTGCACTGAATTGATTTTATTAAGAATGGTTGATGCTGCTGTCATTATTGTCTTTGATTGACCACTTTTTTAATACTCTGCTTCTAACAAATTAATTTTTTAATTATTGTTTCTCACCTACGACTTAAGCAGAATTTGGGGTATACCTTTATTGTGTAACTAAGTGGCTGAAATGCCATCTACTTTTGTTTTTATATTCCTATATTATACTAGCTTTGCATTCACATTGCTAATAGATCCAAAACCCAATAGATAACAATAAATGCAGAAGATGTAGAATAACCACATAATTACACCAGTGCACTATTGTGTGTGTGTGTGTGTGTGTGTGTGTATGTGTGTCAAAGAGGAAGAGAGAGAAATATGTCAGGTGGAACAGCTGAGAGAGATTAGGAATTTTTTTCACAAACTAAAAATTGTTTATCAATGAGGACACAAGAATGAATAGCAAGTGGGTCTCCTGGGGATACATTTCAGAAGGAGAAGATATAGTGAACAAGGTCTCCCCACTGATTGTCAGCTGACTGCCTACCGAGAATAGAGGAACCCAGAGAAATCCTCTTGCAATGGCCTTAGTACATGAGTGGAGGTGATGGGAAATGTTTACTTATCAATGCTTAACATACATAGAATATTCATCAGTATTTATGAGACCTGATCTGTTTCACCTATATTTTTCACTTATTCATGTAATATTCTGTTTCACTTAACAGAGGCAATGTGTTATAATGCTTCAAGTACTTCATTACAAGCTTGGAGAGGTTTCTAGCTATCTTTGAGCCATGGAAAGCAACAAGTAACTGTGAACCACTCACTGCCTCTCAGCCCAACCCAGTTTTGCAGGGTGGTTGTTGTTTTAAAAATGATTTTATTGAAATGGTTAAAAAGGAAGATAAAAACTAATGCAAACTAGTATAGAATAAGGGAAGGAAGGACGGACAGAAGAGAGGAAGGAAGGACAGACGGAAGGAAGGGAGGGAGGGAGGAAGGAAAGAAGGAAAGAAAGAAATAGCCAAAAGTGCAGAACAAAGACGTAAAAGAAAATACAAAGAAGTAGTTTTTTATTTCTTTATAAGAGTTATAAAAATAAGAATATATGTACCCCTTACTCTACCCCTTACAACATGACACTGAATTTTGCTATAATCATTTTTTTCTAATCATTAAACAATAAGTCATGTTCCTTTTTTCTGTTTCACGCAAAAACTAAAGGGGTTTAAATCTATCATCAATAAGCATAAATAATGTCTTTTC
The DNA here is from genome assembly GCF_031021105.1 of Erythrolamprus reginae. Taxonomy (NCBI): domain Eukaryota; kingdom Metazoa; phylum Chordata; class Lepidosauria; order Squamata; family Dipsadidae; genus Erythrolamprus; species Erythrolamprus reginae. Next base: position 277,518,789 of record NC_091951.1, read on the forward strand.
TCTAATTGAAGAAGTCATTTTGCCTATCTCAGCAAGTTCCGTTATGTTTCTACCTTTCCATTGTGGGTAATGTCACATCTTTAAACCATATAAAAAACCTTGCTGCAGTTATCATGTATAGAAAGCAAGTTCCATGATTTATTTATTTATTTGCAATTGTTCATCCATCAGTCCCCAAAGAATAACCTCTAATTTAATTTGTATATTAATCTTTAACATCTTCTAAAGTATTGTCTGTATTTGAACCCAATACTTTTTGGCTTTTTTACATGTCCAGCAAACGTGATAAAATGCCTCTTTTTATTTTTTGCACTTCCAGCATAAATTTTCAGTACCTTTATACATTGTAGACAATTTGTGCAATGGCATATACCTGTAATATATCATTTATAAAAACCTCTTTAAGATTCTAACACACAGTGTAACTTTCAGTCCTTTCAGCCACATAGCCTCTCACTGTTTCATTTATAGGTTCTGTTTAAAGTTTCAATAAAAGTTTATACATTTAGCAATAACACATCCAGCATGTGTACATGGTTTTGTTTCAAACTGAATCTTGTACGGTCCAAAACCAAATGTTATTTTGTCTCCTTTAAATTTTTTAATCATTGTATATATGAAAACCATTGACAAGTATGTCCTTATGGCATAAGACATTTTCTTGTTCTAGTTTACATTTCCCTTGGCAAAACTCTGTTATCTCATAATAAGCTAGCCATTCGTACTTATTTATCATTTCTTATCTACAGAACACTCTTGGGCTGAGAAACACAAAAAGTGTTTTGGGCACAATCTGAGTTTATATCTATTCCATATTTTCAGTATGGCATGCTGACAAAATGATTTTTAAACTTTTGTCATATTATAAATATCCATGCCACATGAATCTCAAGTCATGCTCTCTTAGTTCTAAAAGTCTCTAAAAATCTTTTACTTCTACTTTTCAACAACATTTAAATTGTCCATCCAAACTATACAGCAAGCTTTAAAATATAATTTCAGAACAGGTAAAGCCAATCCCCCTTTTTCTTGTATTGTACATCTTGTAACATTTTATATTTAACTCATAGTTTCCCCATCACCCCTGCCACACAAATTTAGATATATCCATCTGCCAATGGTACATCAGTTGTCAAAACAGATACTATCTGGAACAAAAATAACATTCTATGTAAGACATTCATCTTAATCACAAAGATTCTCCCCAGCAATGACAATTGTATTTTCTTGTATCTTTCTAAACTTCATTCCATGTGTGATATCATTTTGACAAATATGAATTGAATCTTATTTCAAAATAACTATGATTCAATTCATATTCATCATAATGTTATCCAAGTGTTCTACCTTCTTCTCCATCTTAAAACCCATTTTATTCATCAATTCTGTTTGATCTTATGTTTTCATGTTTTTGTTAACAACTTTCTCTTCTGTTTATTAGTAAGATAAAAATCTGCTAATGTGCCAAAAAATTAATTTACCCATTAATATTTCAACTCACTTAAAGCATCTTCCATAACCAGCATCAAGTCATCTGCGAAAACTCTTAGCTAATAAGTCTTTTTAAAAAAATTCTTACTCTCACATGTCCCAGAGGTGCTATTCAAAATGTAACTAGACTTTCTTGTTGGTTTTACTTGAAAAGGTTTTGCTTGTTATCCAAGAAACTTCTTGGATGAGAAACAATTTCAAGGGGGAAAAAAACAAGAAAGTCCAATTGCCTTTTACACAGCACCTCTGGGACAACCATGACCTAGATGACTTGAGAATCTCCATATAATTTTACTCCCAATCCTCTCACCCTGCTTTATGACTCTGTTTAGTATTTCATCAACCAACATAAACACAAGAGGAGAGTTAACAGGCATGTCTTGTTCCTTCTTGTAGTTCATATGTTTTTTTAGATCTCTATTAACCGTAAGGTATACTTTCTCTGAAGCTAAAATTATTTTACCCATTTTAAAACATCCTCTTCACCTTTCACAGCTTCCAAAATGTTAAGCAGAAAAGTCCAGTTCAAATTATCAAAGCCCTTTTCTGCATCTAAAGAAGTCAATGCAGCTTGTTTTTCATTATACTGTTCCAAATATTCTAAAATGTCCAATAAAATTGTAATATTGTTCTTTTAGGTAAGAACCCACATTGATTCTCAAGGATAAATTCTTGCAAAATTATTTTCAATTAATCACTTAGAATCATTGTGAATTAATATTAGTTTAAGTCTAGCAATTTATTTTCTGTTAGATGTTCTCCCTTATGTTTTTCCCAAGCATTTTTGTATCAAAGAACTGTAATGTTGAAGTGGAGTGTACAACTCTTTTATTGCAGAGTTCAGACCATAATGGAAATATTGTAAAATTCCACTTCAAAACTGTCCTATTTTCAACAATTATCTGTCTTGTGGGCATATAAAAAGTACCTGGTGTTGTAGACAAAATAACATAAAGGTTTCCATGTTTATCAAAGCAAGCAGTATAAACATAGAAAGAGAAGCGCTATTTCTTCTTATATCTAGACAACACTCCTAATAATAGTCCGAGCTAGAATATATTTGGTCCTGAGAATCTTTCCTCATAAATACACATATTGCTTCACTGCCTGTTTTACAATCTCCCCTTTTCATGTCTTCTCACTCCCCTTGATATCATTGTATGATTTTCTCAACTCCCGTCTTTCACCCTTGTTTCAGCAAACCTTTTATTATACTCTAAGGTCCTGCCTATCATTAGTCTAACCAGGTCAGTCATACTTCTTAGAAGTTAAGGGAACTGATTTCACTTAATTTCCAGAAAATTAAGGCTACATATGACATTGTTAGACTCAGTGTAAATACAGTCAGAATGGCACTACCAGCCTTGAAGCTGGTAAATACCAAAGGAAGAGCTGAAAGGCAATAAAAGTAGAAACATCTTCAGGAAAACATTGTTATCAGAAAAACATGGAGTTCTTTAGATGATTCAAAAATAATATGTTCACCTTTCTATAAGGAGCAAATCTGATCAAGGAGATCTCAATTCAACATTGGTTCAGCATCTCAATAAAAGCAAATATTTTGTCTGATATATCTCTGACTATGACCATTTGTTTAATGTTGAAATATTGCATTTTAAAACTGATATATACAGATAAACCACATATTTTGACTATAATGGAGCCTGCCCATTATGGTTGTGAGTCATAATGGTCACACCAAAACAGTTTGGTCACATGGCCATCCTGATTTTATTTTATTTTTTGTGGTGGTCATTAAATTAATATGACAATCATAAAACAAAAGCCTTGGTCCTTAAGTGAACTCTACAATTATAAAGTGAACTTATTGTTCACTATGGTGCAGTTTTGCCAAAATCCAGAATTGCTGGTTTTTGGCAAAACCATCACAAAACATGATTATTTGATCATGGGACATTGCAGATGGTCATAAATGTGGATATGTTGCTAAGATCCAGGTCATAAGTCCTCTTTTTTCCATCTGTTGTAATTTCAAATGGTCTCTAAGTGACTCATCATTAGTCAACGGCTACTAGTATGTTAAAAGTACTTTTATGTGACTGAAATTGAACAATTAAGCAGATTTGAAAATATTTGAAGTCTAGTAGCATAGGTAAATGGCCATGTTGTCAGCTGATCAGCAGACCACAATTACTACTCTGGTGAAGTTTTAATTTTCCTTTATGGAAATGCTTAACTGATTTAAGTTACATCTCAGATGGTTCCCCAATAAGCAAAATATTGATGCTGATTGAAAAATCAGTATTTTACTATGATTTTAATTCTAGCATATCTCCAACCACTCTTTAAATCAACACCTGGGTCTTTCATAAGTAGTAAGATCACACATTTTGTTGAAATAATTCTTTTTATATTTATTTTACCCTTAAACAGAATACAAACAAAATGGACCATACTCTAAAAAGGGCAGTAAAAGTAATCAGAAAATAGAAATAGACCTCCAAGGAGTGATTGACATTTGGCCTTGAGGGGAAAAAAAGAATAAGTGATACATGATAGCATTCTTTGTATATCTATTAGTGTAGCATAAAGCAGGTGGATAGAACTTTATATTGTTCCAGAATACAATGAAATTAATTACAGTAGCCTTAAGTGATAGTGAAATAATTTGCAGGGAATATTAGGAAAAACATATCAATAAAATAAATTTAACGGTAAAATAAATTAATGTTAAATCCACTGAGTATATGTTCAGGAAGCTGGACAACCATTTTTAAAAAAAATTCTAAACCTTGATTTGAGCGGGCATTAGACTCAATGGACTAAGCCACTCATTTCAATTAAGCTCTTGGGCATAAAATTTAATACTATAACAGCTCAGCAGTTTTACTGCCAATCATCCTGAATTAGAATAGTGATAACTTTCCAGTTGAATTTAGATATTAATGAGCATCAATATTGTATACTGGTTAAGATGGTGGACTCTGCCACTTTGGCCAGTCATTTTCTTTCAGCTCAATTTTGTTGCAGAATTGTTATTGTGGAGAAAAATAATAGGAGGAATTTGTATACTTTGTTTTCTTTTTGTGAAAGCTGGTCTAAACTGTCCACTGTCTATTCCCCCTCCTTCTTTTTGGGAAAAAAATGAATGCATAAAGGAAAAATAATAATCTTTCTATTCTGGAAAGTTTGAGAACATTGGGCACAACCAGGATACTTCCTTCCAATCTCTGAGTGGACAAAAATACATCCTGGCATAAATCTTAATTCCCTCCTTACTGATCCATATTATCCCTCAGTATTAAGACTGACAAGTGGTGCCGACCTTACTGGTATAATGCAGGACAAGTTAAGAAAAGTGATTGCTGGATTCCCCTGGCTGCTTTTCCCTTCCTAGGGCAGGTCACTACTACCAATCACTCTTCTTAATATGTGAAGATGGGTAAGTATAGATGAATGCTTAGGACAGCGAGCCACTTGTCACCTCGCCTGACTAACAGGTGACAGGTGAGGAGTTGCTCTGCTTCTGCTATCTGTCAGGCTACTTCCGAACACAGGTCTGGTGTTCTTCTAAATGAACACTAGGCCCATGTCCAGGAATAAGCTGGCTGCAGAACACAGGTCCATATTAAGTCATTTGGTACAACAGAAGGCAGCAATCAATAACAAGCTGTGATAGCTGGTCCTCACATGGACAGGATGCCTCGTGGCTACTTTCAAAACAGTCTACAGGTGTAGCTTTCAGCAGGAGAAACTGTTCCTCTCCTTTCCACCAAAAAAATCCAAAAAAACCCTTCCCAAATCCTGGCTAGCAGCACTTGGAAACAGCCTTTGGAAGATGAAGGAAAACATAACTGCGTGAAATAGCTTAATATGATGTTAAGATACTTCAACTTGAACCTGGATATGATTTTTAAAAAAAATATTTTTATTGATTTTTATAATACAAAAACACACACACAACATATAAGAAGTGCTCAGTGATTGTGCCCACCACCATACAAACATTCGTATCCCTTCAGATTGTATAAATCTTTCACCTTGAACCTGGATATGATGAAGAAAACAAAATGAAGACAGTCGAATAAAATGCAAGGATATTTTAATGTGGCACTTAGGAAGATGAAAGCTTTAAAGTATATACTTGATTGATACTGTTCTGACCTAGGCTTCCTGATCAAATAATACAGCACAAACAATGTCCCAAAAACCTTTTTTATTTTAACAGCTGTGAATTATTATTCCCAGCCATAATAAGTCCCAAATAATAATAACAAGTCCGACAACAATCTTTTGGGGAAAGGCTAATAAGCACACAAACCTTTGTCTTTCTTGACAAGCTGCCATGACACGAGTTGAACAAAGTTGCTTCCTGCGACAAGCATTTTCGTGTGCTCCACTTATATAACCTATGGGAGGCACCAATTACCTACAAGCCTTACTCCCAAATAGTTCTCCTCTGTAACGCTCTTGCCTTCTGACATCTCTGTGCATGCGCGCACTGAGAACAGGTTCCCCTATTTTTCTGCCTTGCTCATGTCAGCCTCTGGAGGCTCTGAAGTTGGGACAGACCTCCCAGATGGCCCAGGCTAGATCCCTGCCTCTGGTACTGAACCTTCTCCAGACTCCAGGCCTGGCCCATGTTCCTCCCCAGCCTCTTCACTGTCCGACTCCACAACCAGCTCTGCAGGCCGCTGGCGGACCACAACAAATACTTTTTTTCAGTACTGACATTGTTATCAACATTCACATATTTAGCTTGACTGTGCAAAGTAAACCACTGTTTGAGTTGGTTCCTTCCTAATAAATCAATATCATTCCAGGGAGGTGAGATAGAATTTGGACCTTGGTCTGTTCATTATGGGGTGCTTTGTTATTGTTAGTTGCATTGTCATGTCTGACCCATCATGACCCTATGGACAATGTTCCTCCAGGCATTCCTATTCTCTACCATCCTCTGGAGTCCATTTAAGCTCATGCCTACTGCTTCAGGGACTCCATCCAGCAACCCAATTCTCTGTCGTTCCGTTCTTATTTTGCCCTCAATGTTTCCCAGCATTAGGCTCTTCTCCAGTGAGTCCTTCCTTCTTATTAGATGGCCAAAGTATTTGAGTTTCATCTTCAGGATCTGGCCTTCTAAGGAGCAGTCAGGGTTGATCTCCTCTAGGATTGACCGTCTTGATCGCCTTGCAGTCCAAGAGACTCACAGAAGTCTTCTTTTGCACCATACTTCAAAGGCCTCAATTTTTTGGAGTTCAGCCTTTCATATAGTACAACTTTCACAGCCCTACATTGCAACTGGGAAAACCATAGTCTTGACTATACACACTTTTGTTGGCAGGGTGATGTCTCTGCTTTTTAGTGTGCTGTCTTAACACATTTGTATGGGTGCTACAAGTTTCATTACTTTCCCCTTACTATTAAGCATCTGTATGAAGCCATGAGGTGAGGTCATTTGTTGCCATGGGGCAAAGGTGTTGACAAAATGCTAATAATACCCAGGTCTCCATCTTTGCCATCTTTTGTTTGTAGACAGTTTAGGCCTTGATAAGAAGAAACAGACTCATGCTGAACTCCATGGCGCGACTGAGGATCCAAAGCCTTCTGAATAAGAGATGGTCCATCTATACCTCTGGTTGAAGTTGTGTTCCCTCATTACAGGGATTAGTTCACAACCAGGACTCACAGTTCCTGCTTTAGCAGCAGGTGTAGGCTGTAGCAGAGCAACTTTGTACAATATCATGTGCTGCTTTTGACATTTCAAGGGTCAGGAAATGTTGCATGCCCAGGTTACTTTACACTTTGCCTATTGCAGTTCGCTCTATATTGGGCTGCCTTTGAAGGTCAACTGGAAGCTGAAACTGATTTAGTGTGTGACTACCCCAAATTAAATTAAGAATACCTAAATTTGCCCATGTTAACACCCTTTTTCTAAGAGCCCTATTAACTTCCAACAGGCTTTCTAGATGCAATTGAAAGTGTTGATTATTAATTTTAAATGCAAGGATTAGAAATCTCCACGGTTGCTTCTTATGGAATAAATCTGCCTGTCCAATGAGATAATTGCCTTTTGCCAGTAAATATTCCTTTTAGGATGCAGGAGCATATATATTTTCTATACATGCATGCCTATTCAGAATGTGCAATACTTCAGATTCACTTTAAACGGATGGATGGATGGATGTAATTCTTCTTTGTAACTCTTTAAAGCAGGCATTTTTCCAGCAGCATGTAGCTATTCGAAAGGACATCCATTTGACCCTAAGAAAATAAGAAGCTACTTTTAAAAGTTGTGGACAGGTGGCTATAACTAGGCTTTTACCCAAACCAGAGGCCTGTTTAGGAATTGAATTTAAACAAAAATACAGTGTGAAATATAAATCTTTTCCCACCTTCACACATAACATGCTGTGTTGAAATAAATTGGAGGACATATGTTTTTGTCATGGTAAAATGCAATTTAATAAATGACAATTTGTATCCATGCCTTTTCCTCCATCACATGGGAACATTTTTGTAGAGTCAGTGATTAAATGCACGCAGTCTATTAC